>NC_135235.1:446418697-446735364 GCF_051348905.1 Ranitomeya variabilis | reverse complement strand
CTGATATTAATAGGCTGGGAAGATCCATGCATATTAGCCCCTTCTTATCTTAATAACACCAGCCCCAGCTGCCCCAGAAATGGCACAGCTTAGCCTCAGCTGTTCCTGATTGCCCTGGTGCAGTGGCAAGAAGGATAATGTGATTGTGGAGTTGATGTCATCTGTGTAATGTTCTCTAACATCATGCTCACGGGTTAGTAATGGAGATTTGTTTATCCCCCATTACAAACCCAGTAGTCAACAAAAATAAACACACATAAGTCCTTTAATTGTAAAAATCATTCCCCAACTATTTCCCTCTTTCACCCACTTATTAAAAAAAAGAAGATCCACAGAGGTCCGCTGTAATCCAAATAGAGGTCCCATGACGATCCCCGCCTCTGTCTCCCAGTGTATGGAGCCCTGTTCAGAGAACGAAGCTCCATAGACTGGAGCAGCAGCCACTGTCAGGTTTTACAGAGTAGAGCCTGAGTTGCCAGAATGAAAGGTGACATGACCATTCATGACCTAAGGAAGACATTCGCGGTCATGTATCATGGGCGATGATGTCAGTAAAATGACCACAAGTGACCGCTCATCAGTCCGCTGTACTCTGTTGTACTCCTTGAGACCCTTCATTTGGACTATGGCAGACTGGTGTGTATTTTTATTTTTCAATAAATGGGTGAAAGAGTGAAATTGTTGAGGATTTTTTTCCGCAAAGATTTTTTGAGTGTTTTTTCAAATAAAATAAAAATTTATTTTTTGTGTGTTTTTTTCTCAATTTACTTACTCGATAATGAAGTGTCTCATAGACACCTCTCCATTACTAACCCATGGGTTTGATGTCAGCAGTTGGTATTTTTGGACTTTTTTTTACTACATTCAACAATAAGGAAATTGCTAGCAGTTATAAAGTATGGAGGGCGTTCAGAGCAGAAAATACCTGAAGAATGGCCAGTTCACTTCATTTAACTACTTGGCTTCTTTGGAAACCTAAAGTGGTAAAAGCACCATGACTTTTGGATATGGGATGGACCCGACTCCATCTTAAAACCACCATAACTACTGTAAACCTAGGTACTAAAATAAATACACAAAACACATTATTTTGGTTGTCAAAATGGCCACAACTTTTATTCAAATCACAGGATTAAATAATCACAGTAGGAGTCAGGTGGAGTGCTAGTACATTGGGATTCACAAGTACTGTGATATCCCCAGCTATCTGACATACAGCACCAGGACAGACAGCCATAAAGGGGCGGCATGCACTGGCTTGCCATTCAAGCAGAGCCAGTAAACTTTCAGGGCACCAATGACCCTATTATCCTCACTCCTGTGCTTAACCACTGTGCCTGCTTCTGATTGATGTTACCATTACAACATCCTTGAGGCTGGCCACCAAAGCCGAGCCTGCTCACCACCATGAGGTTTTACATCCTCTATTAGTTAAAATGAGTCCACCTTAACTTGTCTGCAACTTCCACCTGACTCCTAAACCGCAAAGCCGTGACGGGTTATAAATTCCAAGTCTCATTTGCCACTTTTCTTTTTTTTTTTTTTTTAATAATTAAATCATTTTTGTATACTTAAAAACTAGATGTCCCTGCAAAAGCATTAATGGTACTAAACTTGGCAAACCTCCGACTCACAAAGAGTCATCCTACAGTGCTCAGAAGAGGAAAAAACCCCTGTGGAGGAAACCTCCAGGGAACCATGGCTTAAGAATTGCCCTTCCCTTGGGCTTAGAAGGTTACCACAAATAATAACTCTTTATAGACAATATACAATTGAACCTGGTACAAGATATACAATGACAAATTCAAAAATACAATAAAGCATCTATCATTATACAAGCAATAATTAAAAAGTTTTAGGACACAGATTATAAACAGGGCGGGAGGTCGGGTAATGTTTCCTCCTGTCCATCCTGTGAGAGAAAGAGGGAGAGCCAGAGTTGCCTCCCCTATATAAGCCCCACCCTCCTCACAGTAATACACCAGGCACAGACATCTAAACTCCTTCCTCTTAAAGAAACAACACTCTTGTTTAAAATCTACACCGCAATACAAACAAAAGCTGCAGGAGTTCTCGGTCCACCCATCCCCAAGTCATGTCCACCTCCGTCTAGTCTCCAGCGGTTTCTATACAATGTTTTTTTTATTGCAGCTCTGGTGTGGTGCTGTTAATTTAAGTTCCCTGCATCTAGTCTTACACTTCACATACTAGCTGCCATCGTCATCTTTTACCGGTGCTGCTGTAGGGATGTGGACTGTCTTACCTTGTTCCTGCCCCTGGAGACAACAATTGCACTGTATGCATAGTGACATGCAGCTTTACATGTAATAGTGATGTGCGTCTTACATAATGTGTTATTGTAATGAAGAGCATATGAATCATGTGGAGTGTTAATATATGATGTGAGTAGTGTATAGTGCAGAGTAAGCATATGATTAGCTTAGGATTTACTGTATTTTTCATACTATAAGATTTATTTTTTCACCTCAAACTTAGGAGACTGTCTTACAGTCCGAATGCAGGCTTACTGGGGGGGTTGCTGTGGTGGTGGAGCAGGGTCCCTTCTTAATGGAGCTGGCGGCGGCAGTTGTGTGGTGTTATTGCAGCCCGGTGTCGGTGGCGAGCATAGTGGAGTACATCATTGGTTTCCCAGCGGCCATTTTCCAGAAGCCATGGGCTGCCTCCAGCAGCGTGCGTGCAGATTTGGATCTCGGCCCAGCCGAGATCTCAATCTATGCACGCGCCAACTCCAGCGGCCATTTTCCTGAGGCAGTGGGCTTCAGGGTAATGGCCATCGGAGGCGGCACATGTGCAGATTGAGACTTCTGCTGGGCTGAGATCCCAATTTGCACGCGTGCCACCTCAGGCGGCCCACTACTTCAGGACAATAGCAGAACAAAACAATGGTGAACTCTGTTCTGCTCACCACCGACACCAGGCCACAGCATTTCCACACTTCTGCCGCTGCCGACTCCCTGAAGAAGGGACCCTGTTCCACGCAACACACTCTACTCGGCCTCACCGCCAACACTGGGCCTGCAGCATCGCACTGCTGAGCTACACCCTCCTCCCACCCAAGGCCGGCAGCATTGCCTCACTTCTCGCCCCATTACCAGCTATGATTCCTTAAATTCGGACTATCAGATGGACCCCCGTCTCATAATTTTTTTTTTTCCTATTTTCCACCCAAAAATTTGTGGTGCGTCTTATAGTCCGAAAAATATGGTAATCATATCAGTGCTAGGTCCAAAACTATGTATACCTCTCTACGTGGAAACAAACCAAGTCCCATTGTACTACATTGCTCATACCAAAACCGAAAGAAATGAACAGGGAACTGGGGTATAAGTTGATATACATGCCACGTGTAGAAGCATGTTCACAGTTAAATAGTAGCAAAATTAACATATAGTCTGCCATAAGTAAGTAAACAGCCATAGTGAAAACAAAGTGCAATAACCTAAAGCTTTTGATAGTTTTCCGGACATTTTTTCAGTTGGGTTTTGGAGCAGACCAACGGTACCTGAAAAAGACATCATGTGCACATAATCTTAGTGTTTAAGGGGGGAGAGGTTGCTCTATTTCCCCTTGCATTTGTAAATGTCTATGTAGTCATATGGGTGCTAGGTACAAATCCGAAACTATGTATACCTTTCCATGTGAAAAGGAAGCAAGTCCTATTGTACTACATAGCTCATAGTACATAGCATTTCGTATCCAAACATTTCCAAGCATGAATGGTGTAAAATTCTTACATCAGTGATGTCTTAAGTTATTTACACAGAAATTTCCAAGTGTGCAGTTTACCAGTGGGTGACACAAAGTTGTAATTACCCCTAATATCTTTATTTCTTGCTGGAGGTCGCAGCGAGTGACAGCCGTGTGTCACTTCCCACAGAGCAGATTGAGAAGTGTGTTAAACCTGACACTAAATCACACACACTTAAAATGACAAATTACATCGGCTGTCATGATAAACAGAAGCGTGTCGACTTAATCACACTGAACAACAATGTAACGCCGCGATGAAATCACATTACGTGCTTTAATTATTCTTATATTTATAGGAAAAGTCTCGGGTTCATTTGTTTGTGGCCCCTTTACTAAATATAACTGTTCATTCTTAATATCAGCCATCAATATAGATCTTTTCATTTGTTCTAAAATATATCAGATTTTCCGGTTAACCCTCACAAATCAGAAACAAATAGCAACTAAATTTAGTTGTCGTTTTACAGTAAACTCCATAGAGCGTACAAGGGTTAAATGAAAATAAACAAGCATTTCAAGGAGAAGACAGGATGTACTATGGGAGCTTTCAGCCTTAGATCTCTCCTAATAATTGGGACCATTCTAAACCACCAGACCACATAAAAGGGCCAGTTTCTGTATGTGCCAGCAGTGGAAAGTGACCAGATAAAATAAAAGTAGGATGAGGTAAGCAGGTCATAGGACTGGAGCTGGGATTAGTTGGCCTCCGTCTGCCTCATTTATTCCACGGAAAACATGCAACATAATGCTCACGTCTTGTGTTATGTTACCATGCCAAGGAGACGTAGCACAATAGGAGACCATGTTCCTCCAAATGAAGTCAACCTTTACATTTGTTCAAATTTGGACTCCTTTTTCTCACAAATCATAGTCAATACAAAATCGCGACACGCTGGCAAAATCCTTGACATTCTGCAATTCCCATCATAATCACTAGGTGGCCACACAAACACATATAGCATAAACATCTCCCAGCAGGGTATGGCAAAACCATGGGCTCGATTTATTAAAGAGTGGTACAAAGTACAAAGTAATTTTCCCCCTAAATCCCTATCTATTTAGTACCATAATCATAAAGGGGATTGTCTACTTTATTCCTTCTACTTTTCAGTTCACCCGCTGTGTTTGTCCTATTCTAATGTATAATGTCCTCTGTCAACAAACTGTCATGTCAATTATGTAATTCATTTTATGATTCTTATGATGTAAGTTGTGCTGCTGTGATACCATAATTTCCCACGGGATCAATAAAGTGTATCGTATCGTATCGTATCGTATCGTATCGTAATCTAAACTATTTTCTTTATATACTTGAATAAAAAATTCCCTACTGTTCCCAAACTACATGATCTAACTGCTTTTTTCTCTTTTTTTTCACTTGATTTCTGATGACACTTCGTTTGGCGGGACCTGAAACTAAGCGTCATTAGTGACGCTCAATTTAGGGATGGGGCTCGTCCCTGCTCTGTACTTCCATGCTGTGCGATGTGCAGAAAAACAGTGTGCGCTCTGTCGTCGGCTCAGATCAGCAGTAACGACTCGAGCCCATGTAAGTGATGTCACTGGTGTCTGCATGCAGGGTATTCTGACGTACTCTGTTGCCAGCTCATTACTTTTGATCTGAGCCGACAACAGAGCGCACTGTCATTATTTACATTGCTCATTGCACAGCTTCGTATAGAGAGGGGTTAGAGACTGTGACAGTGACTGCCGCCTCTGCCCACTGATGACACTTCCTTTGAGCATCCCAGCATTTGGAATCTCAAATGAAAAGTCATCAAAAAGGAAGCATAAAAAAAATATAGACAAGCAGTAAGACAATGTAGTTAGGGAATTTTTAATTCAAGTATATTAGAAAATAGTTTACATTATGGCATCAAAAAGATAGGGATTTAGGAGGGAAATTAATTTGACCCTTAAAGGAATTGTCAAAAAAAAGATGAATTTCTTACTAAATGTCTATCTATATAATTTAATAATCTAACAACGTTTCTAATGTACTTTGCTAAAAATCCTCTACTGTTTCCCTCTCTATTCTTCCTATATATATTTTTTTTCTTACTCCCGATGACTGGATTGAGTATCCCAGCATACACTGGGGATTTACAGACGGGATGACATCAGTGAGCTGAAGCTGCGATCATGGCGCCGATGCGCTCTGACACAGGGAGTACATTTTGATTAATTAGAATGTTAGGTTTCACTAGCTTTGCCTGCTTTGCCAAAGCTGGCCAGAACTGGCATAAAATTGTCAAAAGTCGACACATTTTTTTGCAACTTCAAATGGTTGGCCAAAATCATCTTCATAGATTGGGCTCCATTTTTGTTTCAAAGCTGAGGGCACACATTTTTGCATATATTGAACTAGGCGGAAAAGTAAGGAAGGATAAGTCGGTAAACTGATTTGCAATTTAAAGGATTTTTCAAAAATATAACATTAATATCCTTTCCTTAAAATATGTTTGAACGGTGGGTATTCGGACCCTATAAGTTGGGCAATCAACAGAGTGAATTGCTTATACAGGTACATTGGCATGTGCCAGGAACGCCCTATATCAGTAAGAAAATAATGATCGTTGTCAATAAATCTCTTTCTGTATGTATAACCATCTCTGAAACGTAGCTTACATTTTTATGACCAAGTGACCCTTCCCAGGGCCCTTCTGCCTATTTAAAGCTATAACATCATTTATAGATTAAAAAGTCAAGTTCATAGAGTAATTTCGTTTTCAGAATGGTTTAAATTGACGGATAATCCCGGCTCATTATCCTCCTGACTATAGATTTCATACAGTGGAATGCAATAGGGTAGATTTGTCTTTTCTAGACAGGTTCTATGTTCTGTCATGTGATAGACGGGTATTGTCAAAGTTAAAAAAAAAAAGAAAAAAAAGTTTGTTACAGTGTACCAGTAAGTGAAATGTATCATTCTGGGATCCCGGCTATTTAGTTTACATTGCAACAAATTGTAACAAACCCGCAGCTATGTGAAGTATTTAGACTTTAGAGTTTTCTACTTCTGGCTGTAAACATGAATGATCATATTGATTGACAGCAAACAGAGATCTTGGCAATGGTGAAGAAATAAACATAAATGTCTGGGAAATAGACGTGTAAACTTCACTCCTGGGCAAGAAAGCGAAATCTATAGCTGGCCCACCACCTGCCATCCATTTATAATACTGGCTCTGTTTTTCAGAGTGGGCACTAAGGCTACAACTTCTGACCCCCTTTTTGCCCCCTGCTTCCATGGTCCCTGATCTGTTACTATTGCCATTGTATAGGCGATTGGGTGCAGGTTAGTGAAGGCTGATAGCCTGTTAAACATAACTAGGTCATTAGAGGTAACAGGATCCAAGAGGAGACAGAAGAAAAGCCACATAGGAATTGCGAAATCTCTCTTGCGAATAGAAATCTTTCATCTCTCCTCTTTATGAGGGTATTTGGGGTGAAGTTGAGGAAGAAAAGAACAGACCATCAAATTTTTCATTTTATTTACTTTTTTTTCCTGTTTTACAGTCACCATTTCCAACTAAAAGAGCTAAAAAAAAAATCCCAAACGTCAATGTTCTCATTTGACCTGTAGGACATGAGGTCGGCGGGTCAGCACTGGGTAGTGAAGGAGGGTTTGCCTGCATACCCTTGGGGAATAACACAGCTGGACTTGCGGTGAAACACCAGCTCTTCATCTCAGCATTTTTTCTCCCTAAAAATAGAGCAGGAAAAAAAATGTGTTTCTTTTCATTTGCAAACTTGTTTTGCATTTAGCCTGACTGAGCGCGGCATGTTTATACAAAGCGAGCATTGCCAAGGCTAAGTGCTCTCCGGTGCCATTCTTGTGTAGTCAGAGGCTCAGCTTCAGATTGCTGGGCCCTAATGCAGAATTCATAACGACCTATTATATGGGATTATTTTATAATACCGGTGTCTTCTTATCTGACAAACGGACTTTTAGGCCAACTCAGGAATTATGGCAATTTCTACATTGACACCTCTAAGTGTCCACAGGGAATATACTACATTATAGGTATTTGCCAAGCACAATTTTTTTTCCTAAATCTGGCATTGAATCCAGATTTCATTTGTTTACATATTTCTTCCTTCTTGTACACATTTGACAAAAACACTACTCCGAAGTGTAGATCTTGGAAGCTACACATCGATATATCTCTTCATTAATGAAAAAATATAATTTCCAAAAATAAATCTTGGAAGCTACACATCACTATATCTCTTCATTAATGAAAAAATATAATTTCCAAAATGAAGTAGCAATTATGAGTGATCAGGGTGTCAGATGGTTTTGGTTTTAAGATACTCATCAATGATCATCTTGAATTTGTCGGTAATGTTTTGAGGGAATAGGAGAGATCTAAAGAATAGCCAGTGACTCTAGCAGTTTAGATTGTGTAGGCCCCCCAGCACCCGATTGTCATATGACATGTCACATAATGTTTTTGAGAGGTCATGTGATAGCTTTTGTGCACATTTGCAGATGGAATAAGACAATGCAATGGAAGATGCACAATTTTTTTCCTTATTTCCAGTACATGTATATCATAGCGCTATATATAACAGAGGATACTATGTAATAATATGTAATAAGAATTGCTGCTGTATACACTGCTCAAAAAATGAAAGGAACACTTAACACAATGTAACTCCAAGTCAATCACACTTCTGTGAAATCAACCTGTCCAGTTATGAAGCAATGCTGATTATGAATCAATTTTTCCAGCTGTTGTGCAAATGGTACAGGCAACAGGTAAAAATGATATGCAATTAGCAAGACAAAGCCTATAAAGGAGTGGTTTTGCAGATGGTGACCACAGACCTTTCTCTGTTCTCATCCTTTTTCGCTGTTGTATCGGTCACGTTTGCATTTTGTCTCTCACCCCTAAAGGTACAGTAGTAACCTACAGACGTTGTTCAGCTAGTGCAGCTTATCCAGGAAGGCATATCAATGCGAGCTGTAGCAAGAAGGGTAGCTGTGTCTGTCAACACAGTGTTCAGAGCATGGAGCAGATATCAGGAGACAGGCCAGTACACCAGGAGACGTGCAGGGGGCCGTAGGAGGCCAACAACCCAGCAGCAGGACCACTACCTCCTCCTTTGTACAAGGAGGAACAACAGGAGCAGTGCCAGAGCTCTGCAAAATTACTTCCAGCAGGCCACTAACATCCATGTGTCTGCTCAAACTGTTAGAAACAGACTCCATGAGGGTAGTATTAGGGCTCAATATCCACAAGTGGGTGTTGAGCTTACAGCCCAACAATCGGCAGGGAGATTGAAATTTTCCAGAAAACACCAAGAATTGCAAATTCAACATTGGCGCCCTGTGCTCTTCACGGATGAGAGCAGGTTCACACTAAGCATAAGTGACAGCCAGAGTGACAGCCATTAGATTGTAAAAAACCTCATTAAAGACAGTTAAAAAAGCTAAACCTTTATTATTCAATCATAAAAGGGGACAAAGTAACAACATATATTGAGACACACCATACAAAAAGTGCATACTAGGCCCACCCTAAAAATAGTCCCTAAACCTTTCACCTACTTACCAGCGGAGGTTGGCACCCTATAAGAATTACGAGAATGGTGCCCCCGCTCAACGATGGCTGACACTAATATCATGTGTGTCCCTTAACATAAGTGACCAATGCACAACTGAAATGTCCAAAGGGGACCACACAGTCAAGCTGATTGCTGAAGGGACAGCGAAAAAAGGTATGAAGGTGTATACAAGGTCAGAGATAGTGGCCCGTCATGTACAGTGATGAAAAAGATATAGATTATTCGATGCAAATTGCATAACCCCTCTGTACTATACCTACACTGTGCCCTGCCCAGAGTTTGGCACCCTACTGGTCAGCGGATATGGTGCCCCCGCTCCACAATGGCTATCCCTAGGAAGTCCTAATAGACCACTAACCCCAGGGATTGCAAAAGATATACATATATATTATCTGGAGACAGAGGGCTTATGGGTGCTAACACAATTTGTATGCAGTATCAAACAATTCTTTACTGATTAGATATCTATAGATATAGCCAAAGGCTGAATCCTCAAATAGGATGCTAGATAGTGACCAAAACAATGTCCATAAGAACAACAAAAGCGTGTAAAGGTGGCCCACACTTTGAGACAATGGAAGAAGTGGACAGGGAGGAGGAGACAACATAAACAGGGAAATGGCTAGGGGTCAGCCGTGGTGCACAGTTGCAGCCAGTTTAATGGCTAGAGACTCCATGTGGGGTCTAAGACCTCATCAACCCCTATTGAATCATCACACCTCTCCAGTCTGTCTGTAACTCTGCTGCCCTACTAATCAACTTCTGTCCTCACTGCTCCTCAGCTTCTCCCCTCTGAAAATCCCATTATTCTCTCCCAATTCCACAACGTATCCACTTCAAGCTACTAACACTAACCTACAAAGCCATACATAACCTATCTCCACCATATATGTCTGAACTAATGTCCCACTACATTATCTCTAGTTCACCCAAGACCTCTTTCTTACCTCCACAATCGTGCGTTCTTCATCCAATTGCCTCCAAGACATCTCCCGAGTATCCCGCATCCTGTAGAATTCTGTGGCTCAACACATCCGATTACTCCCTACATTTGGAATTTTAAAGAGGAACTTGAAAACCCATGTCTTCAGAACAGCTTACAGCCTGCATTGACCCTGCTACAACCTCACCAACACCAGAGCAATACCTGAACCTACTGTAAGTGTAACACCCCAGGTAACCAGTTGTTACAGTGATGTTGCCTTCCCTTTGGGGAGGGTGATGTCATGCTTGGAGGCAAAGAGGATTTCCTTTACCAGGTAAGCACCTACATGCAACACATTCTGAATCCAGGCCAGAAGTGGGAGCTCTGAACCCACATTCAAGGGAGCTGCCCCCAGATATTGGTATTCTAGGCCGGGGAGGAGGAGTTAGCCAGATGATAGCAGAAGTGGAGGAGAGAGGAGTGAGAGCAGAGAGTGGGGCCATGCAGCCACATGTGAGCTGCAGCTCCAGGAACAGAAGATAACCTGAAGGGTTCGAATGTAGTGAGCATCAGAGTAAAGGAGCAAAGGAGAAGGAAAAGGGCTTGGAGGGGAACTGTGACCGGGCACCCTCTGAGCCAAAGCGCAGGAACCGGGCACCGGGAGCTGTTGTGAATTCCGTTCTCGGGCTCCCTCCTGTGGTCATGAGTGGTACTTTGTGAGTTCTGTTCTTGGGCTCCCTCTGGTGGCTTTGAGTGTTACGGCTGGTCTGTTGCTGGACTCCAGCTGCCTCGTTTCCTGCTAGGCTTGCTGCCTATTTAACTCCACCTGGACCTTTACTTGTTGCCTGCTGTCATTGTATTCAGTACTGGTCAGATCTCTCTGGGACTTCCCTTGTGACCTGTCTCCTCCTGGAGAAGCTAAGTTCATGCTAGTCTATTTTTTGCTCATTGCTATTTGAAAATGTTTCTCAGTATATGATGAGTTCAGTCCAGCTTGCTTATATGCTATTTGATTGCTAGCTGGAAGCTCTGGGGTGCGGAGTTGCGCCCCTCACATCGTGAGTCGGTGTGGGGGTCTTTTTGTATTCTCTGCGTGGATAATTTTTGTAGTATTTTATACTGACCGCACAGATTCCTTGCTATCCTCTGACTATTTAGTTATTAGCGGGCCTCATTTGCTAAAACCTATTTTCATTTCTATGTTTGTGTTTTCCTCTTAACTCACCGTCATTATTTGTGGGGGCTGCTCTCACTTTGGGGAAAATTTCTCTGAGGCAAGTGAGGCTTTGTTTCTCTCTAGGGGTAGCTAGTTTCTCAGGCTGTGCAGAGGCATCCAGGCCGAGTTAGGAACGCTCCACGGCTGCCTATAGTGTGTGTTGATAGGATCAGGATTGCGGTCAGTAAAGTTCCCACATCCCCAGAGCTTGTCCTATTTTTTGGTTTACCTATCAGGTCAGTTCATGTGTTCTTACCACCAGAACCATAACAGGGAGGTTGTGCTGAACTCTAGGTCGCACAGCAGAATCGGTGGGCAAAGGACTTTATGTAACTAGCCCACACCCACACATGAAGGTGCAGCAGTACATGAAGAGCCCAGGTAGTGATAGATACAATCTTGCTGCCATACCATCGCCCACAGAGGACCCCTTAAGCAGCGTCGGTCACCTCTGACCGAGAACCACAGGTGATGTCACGAACTTTTATTGCTTTTTCAACTCCCTTTAAAAACTATCCCTTTTACTTGTGTGCCCAGGGCCACAGACCGGGTTGCCACCACCGTGACTACCGCTTTAACGATGACGGGACCCGGTACTGAGTACCCCTAGGCCCAGGCGGGAAACTCATATCCTTCCCATTATTGTGTAGAATGTTAGACCACAAGGGAAGGGTCCTTTCCCCTTTGCACCTGTCTGTCACTATTAGTTTGTTAATTGTAATTTCTATTTGTGTTTAATATGTAACTTCTCTTCATGTACAGTACCATGGAATCAATGGTTCGCTAGAAAAAAATAATGGTAATAATCCTCCTCATGATGTTCCACCCAATTTTCACCCCTGCCCTCCTTGCCGGACTACACACACAGCAGAAAGCTGCAGCACTTGGCACCTGTGTTACATCATCATCAGAGATGTGCTGCGCTGTCCGCTGACTATTTGCGCTACCTCTCCCACATGCTCATACTGCAATAGAACAATAGGTTGGGCATCAGTGCACTAAATCTCTTCCAATTGTTGTTGAGGTCCAGGTGGATGGCCCATGGAACCAAAGGCAGGACAATCATCAAAAAGCAGAAGTCATTGCTGCATGACTTGTAGCTCAGACTGCTTGCCTGGTCTGCAAGGGGATGAGGAGGAAGACAGATGCCCCTGGGTCACAGGTGATAAATCTTCACTTTCAGCAGGGGACTGGGTGGAAGATCAAGCGAAGGAACTGAAAGCACTCTCAGCCAACCAATTTAAAACTACCTCACTTGTTCTGGCCTCACCATATATCCAGCGGTACTCGGACCTGCGAAATTGCACAAAAAGTCCTGTCAGCTGCTTTCACCAGAGTAAGATGTTTCATTTGAGCGTGTAGCAGGCACAGATCAACCATGGCTTCTCTCTCCCTGCAGCACCTACTTCACCACCACCAGCAAAATGGAAACAACCCCTGTTTGACGCTCTCCTCATTGTTTTCTACCCAAAAAAGTTCAGAGTATTACATGGCCTGTATACAGAGAGAGAGAGTGGTCAGCAGTTTATTACACAGCCTGTTTTCAAAGAACCCCCCAAAAAATCAATAAAAAAAACAAAAACAGTGTTGGCTATCTCCTCCACCTAGACTTGGACCTCCGCCCCCTGGTTCAGGATTATAATTTTTTTGTTTGTTTATTCTATGTTATTGTAAGTCATTTCCCTATCCACATTTGTTTGCAGGGCAATTGTTCTGCTCTTACACCCATTTAGCTTCCTTTTACATCCCCCTAGACATTACTATGAACATTTTACAGCCATTTTAAAGCACCAAAGTTCGGGTCGCCATTCACTTCTGTTGGGTTTGGGCTTAGGGTCAAGTTCAGATGCCTAACCGAACTTTCAACTGAAGTTTGGCTGAACCCAAACATCCAAGGGTCCAATCATCCCTATTAGTGATGAGCGAGTGTGCTCGTTACTCGAGATTTCCGAGCATACTCGGGTGTTCTCCGAGTATTTTGGATGTGCTCTGAAATTATGTTTGAGTCGCCGCAGCTGCATGATTTGCCTCTGTTAGACAACCTGAACACATGCAGGGATTTCCTGTTTATTAGGGAATCCCACATGTATTCAGGCTGTCTAGCAGCCGCAAATCATGCAGCTGCAGAGACAAAAACATAATCTATGAGCATGCCCAAAATACTCGGAGAACACCCAAGCATGCTCGGAAAACTTGAGTAACGAGCATACTCGCTCATCACTTATCCCTATACTGAATAAATATTTACATCCACTAACCGCTGATGTTTCGTCAGATTCCAGCCATTTTGTTATTCATTTTGTCAAGTACGTTGGCTCAGTGGTTAGCACTGTTGCGTTGCAGAGCTGGGTTTCTAGGTTCAAATCCCACCAAGGACAACATCTGCAAGGAGTTTGTATGTTCTTCCCATGTTTGCGTGGGTTTCCTCCAGGTACTCTGGTTTCCTCCCACACTCCAAAAACATCCTTATAGGGAATTTATCTTGTGATCCCCAGTGGGGACAGTGATGAAATGTGTAAAGTTCTAATTAAATATAATGAATAAATAAATCTTCATGTCTACAGTATGTCCTAACACTGTGAATGATCACTGTGCCCCTGAAGATGAAAAGGTCACATACATTTGTCTCATGAATAAAAAAAATCCCTCACACTGCACTGCTGAATACAGACATGCACCGCACCATTAATATATACATTAGCCAATGTAGAACCTAGCATTTAAAATATAAATTCATAATCCACCACTGTGCCCCCATTAGCTATAATTAGACGCTTTACTCCTGCCCAATAAATATATACTGTAAATTAATTAGCCACTGTACTCTTTCGCCCATTTTCATTACCAGTCCCTCTCCTGTATCCTCAACCCACTGTGTCACTGAGCTCCTCCCAATCCCCCAATTCATTATTACTACATGTCTCCCCAATTCATTATAAATACATGTCCTCTCTCCCGAAACTTGATGTCAGGGCAGAGAAAGATCTGCTCTTTGGAATTTCAATGCCTGATTAATTTGTTTTCACGGGAGATACGCCATTACCAGAAGTGTTTGTCAATAGCTGTCTTCTCCCTTCCCTTTGTAAACACATGAACGCTCTGTAAAATTGAGCACTCATTCATGTGATGGAGTCAGGAGAGACATCTGTCTGTTGAACAAACTTTTGGCCTTCCGTTATCTTATGTGTATGGCCGTCTTGAGAAGAAATATGTGCCAAATGGAAAGTATTATTTTATAACTAAGTGGCCATTACAAAAACTGCAACATTTAAAAAACATTAAAAACCCAACAATAATGCATGAGAGTTTAGATGACCGAAATGCCAAGAAGAGAATTTCAGAACACACTGGATGTCAAGTCTTGAAAAGGATTATAACAGCTGAACAAGATCAGACTGGGTTCTATGCAACATATTAACATAAATTGGCTGCCAAAAAAAGACAAATAAATGCCATTTCAATAGAAACCCAGCCCAGGTCACAATAAATTTGTCAATGATCAGTGATACATCAATATAACTTATGCCACACTTCTTGGGTTGTGTCCATTGTTTTAGCTGAACTGCATGGAAGTGAAGCGGTGGAGTGGGGTTGCACTGTTTTTGAAGGTCAGCACCGGCGTTTTATAATCCCGCAGAACAGCTTTAAATTTCATCAGCAGTCCAACACAATTTTACACTTTTTACTTTATTACTTGACCTCAGTTTTCAACATTTTGGGCCTTGCAATAAGTTAACAACATATCAAAATGCCTCCTGACCCTTTCAACACATAATTTCCTCCCACGCACAATTGTTATATACATATTTTCATGGCAGTAAAATTATGCTTTATGTCTCTCTGATTCATTTTTTTTGTGAAATCTGGAAGAAATATTAGTTTAATTACGACAGATAAAGAAAGTATCAGTCCTCCCAGACCAAAGAAGAAGATTAAGTACAGAACTTCCAAATGCAAATTTAGCATTAGACTCCATGTTTTGGCCAATCCTCAACCAAGCCTCCAGCAACGTGTAGTAAACATGTCTCATTGACAAGATTATGGACAACCAAAATACTTGAAGTAGAATTCTAGACCTAATATGATTAATTAGGAAGAGTAAAGGATGTCTAAAGGCCCCGTCTCACATAGCGAGATCGCTAGCGAGATCGCTGCTGAGTCACAAGTTTTGTGACGCAACAGCGACCTCCATAGCGATCTCGCTATGTGTGACACGTACCAGCGATCAGGCCCCTGCTGCGAGATCGCTGGTCGTGTCGGAATGGCCTGGACCTTTTTTTGGTCGTTGAGGCCCCGCTGACATTGCTGAATCGGTGTGTGTGACACCGATCCAGCGATGTCTTCACTGGTAACCAGGGTAAACATCGGGTTACTAAGCGCAGGGCCGCGCTTAGTAACCCGATGTTTACCCTGGTTACCAAAAAAACAAAACAATACATACTCGCCTTCTGATGTCCGTCAGGTCCCTTGCCGTCCGCTTCCTGCTCTCACTGACTCCCGGCCGTACAGTGAGAAGTGAGAGCACAGCAGTGACGTCACCGCTGCGCTCTGCTCTCAGTGTACGGCGGCTCAGTCAGAGCAGGAAGCACACGGCAAGGGACCTGGACACCGAAAGGCGAGTATGTAGTGTTTGTTTTTTTTGGTAACCAGGGTAAACATCGGGTTACTAAGCGCGGCCCTGCGCTTAGTAACCCGATGTTTACCCTGGTTACCCGGGTGCTGCAGGGGGACTTCGGCATCGTTGAAGACAGTTTCAACGATGCCGAAGTCGTTCCCCTGATCGTTGGTCGCTGGAGAGAGCGGTCTGTGTGACAGCTCCCCAGCGACCACACAGCGACTTACCAACGATCACGGCCAGGTCGTATCGCTGGTCGTGATCGTTGGTAAATCGCTTAGTGAGACGGGGCCTTAAGACCTTGATTCGCTTTCTAATCCTTAATAAGTAGTACATTGTAGTATATACAGTAAGTAGTACAAAAGAAGCAGTGCCTAAATAGTGCAAGATAAGTAGGTCCTTTAAGCACCCATTGTCAAGCAAGTGAAGTAGAAGCAAAGAGAGTCGTGGATTGGACAACATGGTTAACAATAAAACATAACAATATCACAATTTACTGTTTTGGATCATGCCAAGTAGTAATAATACTGTGCTGATGAGTGAGCCAATGTAGTGACCAAGACAGCAAGTTGCATAACTGTAATAGGCAGGCACAGCTACTACTATATATGATTTGACCCATAATATATTTCTATAAAGCTGATGTAATAATGGTCACTATTTAGGTCGTAGTTGTACAATATTAATAGTCCTGGATAGCTGAAGGGCTGAAACAATGTCACAACGGAAGCACCATGCCGCCCTCCCCCCCGCAGTCCATGCACCGACCGGCCGTTGACACTGCTATCTGCATCCTCAGAATGCAGACAGCGGTGAATATATTGGTGGAGGACAGGGCTGCCGGCATCATCTACCACCAATCAGCGTGTGAGACAACAGTCACAATGATGTCATTACATCACATTGCTGTTGACACTCAGTGCACAGGAGACAAGAGCAGGGCACTGGGGGAACTGGAGCAAAGTGAGTATGTGTTTTTTTCATGTGTATGGGATATTTTAATGTACACAGGAGGCTATGTGGGCTTACACCGTATATATGGAGGCAATGTGGGGGCTCATACTGTATATTGGTGGCTATGTGGGGCTCATACTGTATATTGGTGGCTATGTGGGGCTCACACTGTATATATGGAGGCTATGAGGGATTCACAATATAAATTGAGGCTATGTGAGGGGTTCACACTGTATATATGGAGGCTATGTGGGGGACTCACTGTATATTAGAGGCTATGTGGGGAGCTCAAATTGTATATTGGAGTCTATGTGGGGCTCACACTGTATATATGGAGGCTATGTGGGGGTTATTACTGTGTATTGGAAGCTATGTGGAGCTCACATTGTATGTGTAGAGGTTATGTGGAGCTCACACTGTATATTGGAGGCTATGCTTGGCTCACACTGTATTTGTGGAGGCTATGTGGGGCTCACACTGTACATGTGGAGGCTATGTGGGGCTTACACTGTATACTGGAAGCTATGTGGGGGGCTCATATATGTTGGGCTGACAATGTATATATGGAATCTCTGTGGGGGCTCATGCTGTACATATTGAGGCTATGTTGGGGGCCTCATACTGTATATTGAAGACTATGTGGAGCTCACACTGTATATTGGTGGCTGTAGGGTGCTCAGATTGTATATTGGAGGCTTTGTGGGGCTCACTGTATATATTGAGGCTATGTGGGGGGCTCATACTGTATATTGGAGGCTATGTGGGGGCTATTACTTTATATTGAAGGCTATGTGGGGCTCACACGATATATTGAGATTATGTGGGACTCACACTGTATATACGGATGTTATATGTGGCTCACAGTATATATGGAGGCTATGCGGGGGCTCACACTATATATATGGAGGCTATGTGAGGGCTCATAATGCATATTGAAGGCTATGTATATATCGAGGCAATGTGTTACTCACATAGTAAATATGGATGCTATATGAGGGCTATTACTGTGTATTGGAAGCTATATGTGGCTCACATATTATGTGTAGAGGTTATGTGGAGCTCACATTGTATATTGAAGGCTATGCTTAGGTCACACTGTATTTATCTAGGCTATGTGGGGCTCACACTGTATATTTGGAGCCTATGTGGGGCCAACACTGCATATATGGAGGCTTTATGGGGCTCAAACTGTACATAGGGAGGTTATGTGGGGCTCATGCTGTATATAGGAGGCTAAGTGGGACTCATACTGAATATAGGAAGCTATGTGGGGGCTCATACTGTATATAATGAGGCTATGTGGTGCATACGCTGTATATAAAAAGCTATGTGGTGCTCACACTATCTATAGTGATGCTATGTGGGGGCTCACCCTGTATGTAGAGAGGCTATGTGGGAGCTCACACTTAATGTAGAGAGGCTATGTGATGCTCTTGCTGTATATACTGTAGGCAGACTATGTGAGGGCTCAATACTGTATATTGGAAGCTATGTGAAGGCTCATATTGAATATACAGAGGTTATGTGTGGGCTCATATTGTGTATATGAGGCTATGTGGGGGTTCATACAGTATATAGGGGAAGTCAGCACACTTAATTGGGCCCAGTATTAAGTGATACAAATAATATTGATATAAATAATTAAAATTTGTATGTCAATATTAATATTTTTGACAATTAATTTCAGCCTATTGGTTCGTCTCTTCACAAGTCACGCACGATCTCTCAAGTGGCTCCACAGGAAAATTAAGTGCTCACTCCTGTATTAACCCCTTCACCTACCAAGCTGTTTTCACCTTGCTGACCAGGACAATTTTTAAAAATTCTGATCAGTATCACTTTATGAGCTAATATCTTTTGAAAGCTTCAAAATATCCCAGTGATTCAGAGACTGTTTTTTGTGACAAGTTGTACTTCATATTAGTAGCGATAGGCGGACCCGTGGATGTTCAGGTCCGTCGGGTTCAGCCAAACTTTATAAAAAAAAGTTTGGCTCAGGTACAAGAACAGTACCCAAACTCAAACCAGAACCCGGACCCTGGACATCTGGCTGTTTCCATGCTGTTATCTGTGTGGCAGTGTGGGAAACACCAGTGGGAACCTTACAAGTTTTTGCTGGTCACTGTGCTGCAGTTTCCACGCTGTCACACAGATGACAGCATGTAAGCCAGAAGCTGTGACCGGCCATGAAAAGGTTACCGGTAACGCGTCGGCTGATGAGTACTAAGCTCACCAGTGTACGCCTGGTCTCACTGATAGCAACGAAAGCAGGCGTACGATGATGAGAATATTCAGAAGCTGTCGCCTGTCCATAGTAATAAATATGTTAGTGAGATAATTAGTGCAGTGTGTGTGTATTTTACTGTGTCTATATTTAGCGAATAAATAAGTAAAAGAAAAAAATGGAGTGAGGTCCCCCTTACTTTTACTAACCAGCTGTGGGAAAGCAGACAGATGGGGGCTGGTGTTATTATTCTGGGAAGAGGCTAATATTCATAAAGTTTCCCAGCCTATTAACAACAGCCTTCAGCTGTCTGCATAGATGTTATTATTCTGGGAAGGGGCAAATATCTACAAAGGTTCCCAGCTTATTAATAACAGCTGACAGCTGTCTATGTAGCCTTTACTGGTTTTTAAAATGTGGGCATCACTAAAAAAATGACGTGAAGTCTCCCCTATATTTAATAACCAACAAAGGATAAACAAACAGTAGCAGGCTGATGTTAATAGGCTGGGAAGGGACCATGGATATTGGCCCCCTCACAGACTAAAAACATTATCCCTCAGCTGCCCCTGAAACACTGCAACCATTAGGAAGGATGTAATAGAACTAGAGCGAGTATAAAGGAGGGCAAAAAATTAAGAAAGGGCATGGGGGAACTACAATACCCAGAGAGATTAGCAAAATTAGGATTACTTAGTCTAGAAAAAATACAACTGAGGGGCGATCTAATAACCATGTATAAGTATATAAGGGGACAATACAAATATCTCTCTGAGGATCTGTTTATACCAAGGAAGGTGATGGTCATAAGGGGACATTCTCTGCATCTGGAGGAGAGAAGGTTTTTCCACCAACATAGAAGACGATTTTTTACTGTTAGGGCAGTGAGAATCTGGAATTCCTTGCCTGAGGAGGTAGTGATGGCGAACTCAGTCGAGGGGTTCAAGAGAGGCCTGGATGTCTTTCTGGAGCGTAACATTATTGTATCATGCAATTATTAGGTTCTGTAGAAGGACGTAGATCTGGGGATTTATTCTGAAGGAACATAGGCTGAACTGGATGGACAAATGTCTTTTTTTGGCCTTACTAACTATGTTACTATGTTACTATGAGTCAGCAAGTGACCATCAAACCTCAAAGGTAAAAGAGATTAGTGGATGGTTTCCGCGCTGCTGAAAGGATTGAGATGTATATCCCAGTGAAGATTAAATAAGGTGGTGGTTTATTCTACGCGTTTCAAAGTACAGAGTTACTTCTTCTTCAGGAATGACCACATGTATCATGGGTGGCTGAGGGCTTATGGGAGGGGGGCCAATATCCCTGGCCTCTTCCCATGCTATTAATATCAGCCCACAGCTGTCGGTTTAGGCTTTGTTGGGTAGAAATTATAGGGGGGACACTACGTCATTTTTTTTTGCAGTTCCCGGTAAACTAATCAGTGAAGGCTAAGCAAACAGCTGTGAGCTGTAAATAATCTGGGAACCATTTGGGATATTGGCCCTCTTCCATATTATTAACATCAGCCCCCAGTCATCGAATTTCCCTCTGCTGGAAAAATGAAAATTACGCGGGAGCACGACAATTTTTTTTATCATTTATTTATTCACGATGTATACAGTTGGTGCTGAATTAAACTCGTATACAAAGAAGGGTGGTGGGCACCAAAAAGTTGAATAAATCAGGGATCAACCATATGCATATAGAGTAAACCATTGAAAATCAGACAAGAAGAAAGATATGCATAACAATGGGATCAACCTTCAAAAAATAACAACTTTATTTATATTTATCCAAAGAGCACAGCAAGATAGGACACACATTTAAAAACAATTAAAAGCCAAAAAAAGGACGAGCACATGGCTTATAAGCTACATGCGACCCCCCAGACAGATGGAAACAAATGCCATCCAGCACCCAATAATTACTAATATATCAGATGGAAAATACACACATGTATAACAATAAATATCTAACCGTCTGCTGCCAGCTATATCCCATAGGCATCAAACAATCTGCCCCACACAAAAATAATAGGAGCTGGAAACAAGTTCCACATCACAAGCATATTTACCAAGTGGTGTCATGTACAGATAAACTTCCCAGGATTACAATTGATGTCACCCAGAAACCTGGGAATAGGACAAATGCTATAGTCCAAAGATCCTAAAAGGACCCGGAAGAAGGCGCCAGACAGAGATGCAACGGTCAAATGTAAGGTGCTAGTGCTGGGGGGATTGGAGCCCCACGCGTATCGGCGCTACGAGAGCGTCTTCATCAGGGGAAGTGTAACATAAAACTGCCTACCCCGCCCTTATATAGCAGAATAATAAAGTGTAATATTCACCATCTGTGAGGAGGCGTCAGCGTGTGGTCTCCTTATGGTCTGCATGGACCGGCGTATACTTCCGGTTCAGAAGGTTGCGCCTGCGTGGTAGACTGTTACAACTGGATTACCGGGACTGCGCGCTAGTGAGCGCAGCCCCTAGTGTGTGGGTTGCCATGGTTGGGAGGACGCCGAATAAATCAGAGCAATCGCAGATTGCGCCTGCGCATTCTCACTTAAGAGAAGACCCCTTCTACTCAAGAAGCGCAGTAGTCAGCACCTGCGCGATGCAAACACCTGGCCAAATAACCTGGCTGATTTACCACGCTTCAGCTGCATGTACAGGTTGCTATAGATACAAAGAGGCCGGACTGGTTATAGAACTGCGCCTGCGCACATACATAAAAACAACTACTGAACGTAGTAAAGAGTACCTGCGCAGTATACCAGCTTAAAGGCCTACAGGTAGAGGCCACAGGGCCTCCCACTCTACCGAACTTACAAACCCACCACCCAGTCGATCGCTGAGAGTGACCTCAACTAGGTCACCGAGACCGCAACAATAAAGTCCCGGTACCAGTATTACAGAGATTTCAAGAGCGTCGGATTAGTGAAACAAAACGCTTGCGCATATAGGTCATGCATTTCAAGAAACGGCGGATTAATGAAACAATATGTCTGCACATATAGATCAAAACCAAGTACTGGCCATAAGAGAGAGAAATGCATGCATTAGAGACAAGGGCACATAAAATAAAAAAATAAAAAAATGTCCCATGTTTCTTCAAAGTAAACATATCAAATAAACGCTATCGCGCCCAAGCAAAACACCTGTGCATATCGATCATACATTCCAAGAGGTGGCGGGTTGATGAGGCTATGTGTCTGCACATATAGATCAGAACCAAGTGCTGGCAATGAGAAAGAAAAATATGTAATAGAAACGAGGGTACATGAAACGAATGTCCCATATTTGTTCAAGATAAGCGTAACAAATAAACGCTATCGCGCCCAAGCAATTGGTTATTCAAGGTGATTTGCTGAGGCCGCACAAAAAGTGCAGCCCACCAGCACAAAGGATGTTAAACAAAAGAGACAAGTAAAACCAAAGAAAGTGCTTGTGTATGTACGCCGAGAAAATTATTATGTGTATGCATGTGCGTCCGAAAGATAGAGAGCGGACTACAAATAACTAAACCAGACGAGTAGTTGCCCACCCCAACAAGTAGGTCCCAAGAATCCATGGTCTATATTATGAGGTATGATATCAGAATACAGGCTTTACATATGTTACAACTGTCAATCATATATACATATATATTTATTTATCAATAGGGAAGAATATCCCTTAGATGAAACAACAGAACATACATCAGGACGGATCCAAACAGCGATATACAATGCATGGTATAGCTGGCAGCAGACAGAAACCTAAAAGAATAAGGCATAGACAAATAGCCGAACAATGGACACAAACGATGGGACGGAAAATAGGGGTCCAGAAATCCTTATGGATCCGTAGTGATTCCAAGTACTACACCTAGGAGAGGATCAAAAAGGGTAAGTATGTCCACATGATCTGAAACAAGACACAAAGAGCAAATATGTAAATAACCAACAACAACAAAAGTAGGGGTATGAGGGAAACAGGTGACAAAAATAGCAATCCTTAAAACTTGCTTGTAAAAGCCAGTGTACAGAAGTTCCTCATTTATACTAACCGGGGCCAAACTATTGAGATTGTAAATCCATTTAGATTCCTTCCTCTGGAGCTCAGGCACTATGCTCCCACCTCTAATATCAGTCTTAACCCCTTCCAGACCCATAACCCTTACTCCCCTAGGTGAACCCCCATGATGATGTAGGAAATGTGCGGCCACCGAGGAGAGTTTCTTACCTTTATCCAAATTCTTCCGCGCCGTATTGATACTGGATAAATGCTGCTGAGTCTGGCGCCTAAGTTCCTGCGTGGTGTAGCCAACATACAACTTCGGGCAACTACAAATCAAAGCAAAGACAAGATTCCTAGTATAACAGTTAAAGTACCCAGTAACCCAGATCTTGTCTAAGCTGTTTGGAAGACAAACACCATTGTTGGCCACCATATAGCTGCAAACATTACACCTACCACATGAATAGGATCCATCAATGTTATTGCCTGTCCCTGTTCTAACGGTCGCCTGTCTGAAATGGCTTGACACCAGCTCATCCTTCAGATTTCGCGACCTCCTAGCCACCATCCTAGGAGTGTTCGGGAGCCACGGTAAAAGCTTGGGTTCAGTCAGCAAAATATTCCAGTTCTTTTTAAGAATAGCATACACATCAGTCCATTGATTGTGATAGGTAGTAACGAGATTGATGGTCCGGACCGGGGTCCTGTTTCTAGGCCTCAATATCTCTTCCCGTGAGACCTGTTGGGAGTGTTGATATGCCTGGGACACAATCTTCCGAGGATACCCCCTAGACCGGAATCTCCCCGTCAATTTTCGTGATTCTGCCTGAAAGTCAGTCAGAGTGGTGCAATTTCTCCTTATTCTGAGGAATTGGCCCCTAGGTATGCTGTTTCGTAAATGAGCCGGGTGAGCACTTGTGTAATGTAATGAAGCAGGCTATTCATGGCCGTTTTTTTGCGGTGCAAACTTGTCACAAGACCATTTCCCCTAATGGAAATCTTAAGGTCCAGAAAGTCAACCAACGTAGCAGAGATGTTAGAGGTCAATTTAATCCCCCAGGGATTATAATTGAGTTGTTCAATGAAAAGATTGCACCCATCGAGAGTTCCGGTCCAGAAAAACAGAATATCATCTATAAATCTGTACCACTTCGGTATATGCTCTTGAAAAGACCAAAGTTTGTACACATGCTCCTCCTCCCACCACCCCATAAATAAGTTTGCATACGCGGGCGCACATTTTGCGCCCATTGCGGTACCCGCCGCTTGCCTATAATAGGTGCGGTCAAATACAAAATAATTTTTCTCGAGCACCAATTTCCAAAGGTCATGGAGGAAGGAGTCATGGTCCCTATCCCTACTAGATACACGGTCTAAGAAAAACGCCACAGCTCCAATACCAAGAGTATGCTCAATGCTGTTATAGAGGGCTTCAACGTCCAACGTCACAATATAGGTGTCTGCCGGTATTTCAAGATTACTGATGTGTTCAGTGAGATGCATGGAGTCCCTAATATAGGAACCTAGAGAGTAGACAACGGGTTGTAAGAAAGTCAAGGTAAGTGCATGGCCTTTCAAGAAGTCGCCCTATCCCTGATATTATCGGCCTACCTGGGGGTTATCCAGGCACTTATGCACCTTAGGGAGCATGTAGAAGGTTGGTACTCTGGGCATATCAGTTGTTAAAAATCCCTTCTCTTTCTTGTTGATGATCCCCAGGTCAAAAGCAGCATGAATCAAATGATCCAGGTGTCCCTTGAAGACATCCGTTGGATCCGACGGGAGGACCTGGTAATGAGAGTTGTTAGACAGCTGGCGCTTAGCTTCTGCTACATAAAGCTCCTTTGGCCAAATCACCACATTGCCTCCTTTGTCAGCTTCTTTAATGACAAAGAGTCCCGTTTCTTAAGATGTTGTAAATCAAGTTTTTCTTCCCTGGTGAGGTTATTTGGGCCCCCCTTCCTCAAACTCAGATTACATATATCTTTACTGATGGTGTCAAAAAATATTCGAATCACCGGAAAAAGGGAAAGAGGTGGAGTGGCTTGTGAAGGTATGCGCCCAGTAATTCTTTTTAACTCACCAGGTCCCCTCTCGTTTTCCTCCAGGAACTCCAATAGGTCACGAAATGTCTGTGCAGCGCCCCAGAGTCCTGGTCATTGCAGTACTGTGGCTCGACCACTAAGGGGAGCCATGGTGCGTTCGATGGCACTGAAGGAGTTCCTCCAATCAGGTATCACAGACACCAATATGTTTCACAGCTGGGCCTCCGGGGGGAGCTAAGGGTGCTATTCATTAGGCCACTCCCCACCATAGTGGGTAAACTGGGGGTCAGGCAGGAAGTTAGTAGAGAAAGTTGACTGGATCGAACGAAGCAACACCTAGTGAGAGAGGGTGTTGTGGAGGAAGAGACAGTAGGGTCTCTGCCAGGGGTGGGATCCTGGCAGAGGCTTGGCATTGAAAGAAAGTAACGGGACCGTGCCTGCTCAGAATAGCGGCGGTGCCCTAAGAAAGGATTTGAAGCGAGATAGATTGTGCTGAGTGAGAAACGAAATCAAGCAGAAGGAGAATACCAGCAGGGGTTTTGTTGAAAGAGGCAGCACCTTGCTGAGGCGCATTACCGGTGGCCGGAACGCCGAGGGAGTGGAATAATATACAGCTTTAAGCCATAGTCCAAACAGCGGCAGGACAGTCAGTCTCAGGCGGGCTGTCTACCACATATCACCTATGAAGTCTTGGGGGGCAATTGCGGGAGAGGGGCGTCTCTAGGGTCCCGGAAGAACTCCAGGCCTACCTGACAAACGGGTGCCGTTCTTACTGTAACATCAGGAAGGGACGGAAGATTAGCAGAAGATCAGTTAATCGAGTTGTGAGGGAACTTAAGAAACAGACACAACAGTTGTGGGGTACTTTCCGTAAGCACAGCAGGGAAGGACTACAACACAAAGCGCTAAGAAGGAAGGCACTGATTTCCACCTGTGAGGAGAACTCTGGAAGTGCCATTGGACCGGCCGGACTTGCGCAGCCTGGTGGACCGGATTCTGGACTGAGGACCGAGAGATCTCCAGTAAAGAGGTAAAGAGACTGCAACCTGGTGTCCTCGTTATTTACCGCGACCTGCACCCCACGACTGCACCGCTATACCACCGTTAACAGCACCTATTTGCAACGGACGTCCCCCACTGACAGACAGGGCCACGGACCGGGTCTAGCCACCGTGACAACCCCAGGACTGAGATCCCAGAGGCCCGGCTCCGGGTACCCCTCGGCCCTGCGGCGGTGTGGGGGGCGCTCCACATCTGCCTGTCCTCATCCGGCAGCGTGTCTATTATCGAAGGCTGAATTAAATTCCCATCATTTTTGTCTAGTCGTGCTGATCTCAGGAAGGCCAGGCAACAATGGTGAGAGCTGCCTTCAGCTCATGCTGCCTGGGAACAGCGCACACTGTACCACTTTTTCCCAGGCGCCGGTACGTGTCACAATGAAAACACATCCGTCTTCCATGTGTCATCAGTGTGAACGTGTAAGAGACAATTTGAGGCCCGTGCTGCTGTTAAAAAACAGACAAGTCAATAGTTTTGTCAACGGACACATGGTCCATGTAAACACACTGACATGTGAGCACACTCATTCATTTGAATGGGTGTATGGGTGTATGTGTGTACCCGGTACGCGTGGAAACTGTCACCACATGTACCAGAGACACTGACATGTTAAGAAGGCCTCACCCCCTGGATCCCAGCCAGCGTTAGTGTTTTATCCTTATTGAAGGGAATTTTTTGATACTAATGAGCACCTTAGAATTGTTTTCTACACACTGCCACAACAAATAATAAATTGCTGGTAGCAGATGTAATATGAAATCAAGAATTAAGAATCAATTGAGGGCAGAATATAAGATGGCTCACTACTCTAGGACTTCTCCACACTATCCCTAATAGTTCCTACAACCAAGAGCAACTGTAGATTTCCTATTTTTCTATCACATAACCTTTAGTTAGTTAATATAACATATGAAGGTAGCAAAAAAAGTTACTAAGTCTAAACTATACTACTGATTCTATTCTTCCTCATATGGTTTTGCCCACAGTCCCAGGGGCATCAAATTTGAAGAATGTTAGAATTTTACAGTGCTTCCTATCTTTCATGCCATATGGATCATATGTCAGATATGTAGTAGATCAGTGACTAGTGAAAGGCAGGGTCACTATGTCTGATGTTATTTTTTGCTAATTTTAGGGCCTTTATCACTGATAATTGTCCTCCTAAGGCCCCATAGTAGATTATTGTAAGCCGATTGAACCGATTTCAACAATACCTGTTAAAATCATCGTTGAAAACACATTCACACTTGGCCAAACCAGTCACATTTAGATACAGTTATATAGGCTGAATTTTGCTGAAAAGAATAACTGAGCCTTCATAAAAAAATGTTTTGATGATTTTTCTATCCATTCCTGGAAGAGTGATAATTCGTGTAACACACATAATCTTCTCAAAGCAGCAGTCACTTTCTAGAAATTTACCTTAATCTCCCCAGGATGGTAGTGAAACCAGATACTGGGGGGAATGGTTTTACTGAAAAAATAAATAAATACGGTAATAAGGAGTCCGTAGTTTGGCACATGTATCTTCAGTTGTGACCAGGGCATTTGGGACTGGCAAAGATTTGGTAAGCAGCATATTTTCTACACAACTCTACCGGCATTAAGTAGTGGAAAATTGTGTCTACGAGGAAAATCTCAATACGTCTTCAGTGATGTAAGAACTGTTTTGAGCACATGGGTGGCCATCTCTGGGCAACACTCTCAAAAACGTATTGGTGTCCTATGAATTGAAAGAATGAAAGTTCTTATTACAGTAGGGTAATGTTCTGCAGGATCTTAGCAATCTCATATTATCTGTATGGCCAAAACCCAGCAGCAAGTGGCCCATGTTGGGACCTTCAGAGGAAGAGACACTTTTGCAGCTGTTTTCCACTATCGCTCAATAGAGAATCCATGAGGTTGTTGTCTTCAGTTTCAGAGGAGAACAGCACTTAGCTGAGCTTTTCTTCCCCTTTTCACCGAGATCCCAAGCATAAAAACTTCTGACAAATCTGTATGACCTAGGAAATCAGTCCCAATACTGATAAACCCCATATGACAGTTTCTCAGTGCCAGATTGCAGTGTACTGTATTGATATAACTTATATTGACAATTCTTTCTAAGAACTCATACATTCTACTGAAAACCTTGCGGATTTCCACATTGGCACACATCATTGTACAAAAATGAGAAAATTGTGTAAGAGAATTTTGATGCAAAGCCAAGATAATACATAGCCAACAAGAACAACTCTGATCAAAATTGTAATTCTGACTACATAACAGATTTATTACTGAAACGAGAGCTGAGTGTTTCCTGGCATGTAGAGCTAGTAGCCCAACAGATGCATACATCCCGAACCTAAGACAGAACTATTGGAGTCACTAATAGGTTATAAAAGTGATTGACTTTTATGAACACAACAGAATAGATAATAGATGTTCATGATGTAATCATCATAATCTTTTAGTGATTTGTAATCAATGTGCCAAATATTCTCACTCATCGGCTTGCAGCAATTATCCTCATATAGGACAGCATTAACTATGTGACGTTAGAGAAATACTGGTGCCACATGCAGTCATTAAATAGCTTTTACTATCACCAGCATTGTCTAATCAAAGGGAAATTGTGAACATATTTTTACCATACATATGGAGGCAGTGGTATAGCTGTATTCGTTCTTGTCCCCCTACAAAAATACCTGTTTTTTAAAGAACTGATCTGCGCATCACACAAAATCTAGTGTAAAAGCCATATGCAATTCGGGCTGGATTTTCTTATTTTCTGACTTCTAAGCCAGATTTCTTATGCACAACACATCAGATCTCTACAAAAGAGATAACATAGGGCAAATGGCTATAACCATATGCCATATGGAAAAATGTGCTAACAATTTCCCGTTAAGCAGTTAAGACCCCAATACAAATGTGTATGGTGGCTCCCTGACTCTTCCTCCATAGATCATGTCATGGGAGAGAAGTACATGTTTTTTTGAGCCCTTTCATTATCTCAGGCACCGTGTCAGATTCAACACCCTGCAGCTGCAGGTGTCGCAGTTGGCAATCCGGATGTAGGGTATGGCTGTACAATATCCAGGGTACCAGGATTCGACTGAGGATGAGCTACTGGACTGCACAGTGCCCTTGTAATGTTTTTGCAAAGGGGCCCACAACTGTCTGTGTCCACCACTGGTAGAGTCGTACATATTTAGATTCACTACAGCAGATGATAGCATAATTTGTATAACCAGCTGTGAAGTAATTATGGTTGAACAATATAATTCTTCGGATTTTGGTGCCCACCTAACACTTGGTGCACATGTAGCAACGCATCTAAGTTGTGGCTGTTGAGAAGCCCCTTTCTAAATGCCACAGCAGCATTTTGGGCATCTGTTGTGAATTTGGTTTCTGGGCTCCCCCGGTGGTCACTGGTGGTACTGAACGTGGGTTTGTCATCTCCTCTGTTCACCTGTTTCCATCAGGATGTGGGAGTTTCTATTTAGCCTTGCTCCTCAGTCATTTCTATGCCGGCCATCAATGTTACCAGAAGCATTTCTGTTGCATGTTCCTGCTCCTAGACTACTTTCAGCTAAGTTGGATTTTTGTCCTAAGTTTGTTTGCATTTTTGTTCCAGTTCTCTGTGTTTGAATATTTCTGAGACTGGAAGCTCTTGTGAACTGAAATTGCCACTCTGGTGTCATGAGTTGATATTAGAGTTCTAAAGTAATTTCAGGATGGAATTTTGAATAGGGTTTTCAGCTGGCCGTGAAGTCCCCTTTTCTGTCTTCCTTCTATCTAGTAAGCGGACCTCAATTTTGCTAAACCTATTTTCATACTTCGTATGTCAATTTCCTCTAATATCACCGACAATATTTGTGGGGGCTACTGTCCGCCTTTTGGGGAAAATTTCTCTAGAGGTGAGCCAGGTCTGTATTTTCCTCTGCTAGGGTCAGTCAGTTCTCCGGCTGGCGCTGGGCGTCTAGGGATAAAACGTAGGCACGCTACCCGGCCACTTTCAGTTGTTGTGATAGGTTTAGCTCACGGTCAGCTCGAGTTCCCATCTTCCAAGAGCTAGTCCTTTTTGTATGCTCAACTATGTTCTCTGTGTGTTGAGAACCATGACAGTTTGGCCGGCCTAGGGTTAAAATAATTGGCTGAAGAAAGGAGAGAATTAGAAGTCTGCAGAGAATTTTTTTTTTTTTTTTTTCCCTGAGTTTGCTTCTCTGCTTATACTGCAGCCTTCGTCTCTCTCTCCTTCTAATCCTTGAATGGCTCTGATCTCACCTGATTAAAATGGATCCTCAGAGTTTAGCTACTGGTTTGAGTAATCTCGCTAATAAGGTTCAAAGTTTACAGGATTTTGTTATTCATGCTCCAATATCTGAACCTAGAATCCCTTTACCTGAATTTTTCTCCGGGGATAGATCTCGCTTTCAGAATTTCAAACATAATTGTAAATTGTTTTTGTCTCTGAGATCTCGCTCCGCTGGAGATCCTGCACAGCAGGTCAGGATTGTAATTTCCTTACTCCGGGGCGACCCTCAGGATTGGGCATTTGCTTTGGCACCAGGGGATCCTGCGTTGCTCAGTGTGGATGCCTTTTTTCTGGCTTTGGGGTTGCTTTATGAGGAACCCCATTTGGAGATTCAGGCTGAAAGAGCCTTGATGGCCCTGTCCCAGGGTACAGATGAGGCGGAAATATACTGCCAAAAATTTCGTAAGTGGTCTGTGCTTACTCAGTGGAATGAGTGCGCCCTGGCGGCGATTTTCAGAGAGGGTCTCTCTGATGCCATTAAGGATGTTATGGTGGGGTTCCCTGTGCCTGCAGGTCTGAATGAGTCCATGACAATGGCTATTCAGATTGATCGGCGTTTGCGGGAGCGCAAACCTGTGCACCATTTGGCGGTGTCTACTGAGAAGGTGCCAGAGAATATGCAATGTGATAGAATTCTGTCTAGAAGCGAACGGCAGAACTTTAGGCGAAAAAATGGGTTATGCTTCTATTGTGGTGATGCAACTCATGTTATATCAGCATGCTCTAAACGTACAAAGAAGGTTGATAAGTCTGTTTCAATCAGCACTTTACAGTCTAAGTTTATTCTATCTGTGACCCTGATTTGCTCTTTATCGTCAATTACCGCGGACGCTTATGTCGACTCTGGCGCCGCTTTGAGTCTTATAGATTGGTCCTTTGCCAAATGCTGTGGTTATGATTTAGAGCCTTTGGAAGTTCCTATACCTCTGAAGGGTATTGACTCCACGCCATTGGCTAGTAATAAACCACAATACTGGACACAAGTGACTATGCGTATTAATCCGGATCACCAGGATATTATTCGCTTTCTTGTATTGTATAATCTACATGATGTTTTGGTGCTTGGATTGCCATGGCTGCAATCTCATAACCCAGTCCTCGACTGGAAAGCAATGTCTGTGTTAAGCTGGGGATGTCAGGGGACTCATGGGGACGTACCTTTGGTTGCCATTTCGTCATCTGTTCCCTCTGAGATTCCGGAATTCTTATCTGATTATCGTGACGTTTTTGAGGAACCTAAACTTGGTTCACTGCCTCCGCACAGAGATTGCGATTGTACAATAGATCTGATTCCGCGCAGTAAGTTTCCAAAAGGTCGTTTATTTAATCTGTCTGTGCCTGAACATGCTGCTATGCGTGAATATATTAAGGAGTCCTTGGAAAAGGGACATATTCGTCCTTCGTCATCTCCTTTAGGAGCCGGCTTTTTCTTTGTATCTAAAAAGGATGGCTCTTTGAGGCCGTGTATTGATTATCGGCTTTTGAATAAAATCACGATTAAATATCAGTACCCTTTGCCATTGCTTACTGATTTGTTTGTTCGCATAAAGGGGGCCAAGTGGTTCTCTAAGATTGATCTTCGTGGGGCGTATAATTTAGTGCGAATTAAGCAGGGGGACGAGTGGAAAACCGCATTTAATACGCCTGAGGGTCATTTTGAGTATTTAGTAATGCCTTTTGGTCTTTCAAATGCCCCTTCAGTCTTTCAGTCCTTTATGCATGACATTTTCCGTGAATATTTGGATAAATTTATGATTGTGTATTTGGATGATATTTTGATTTTTTCGGATGACTGGGACTCTCATGTCCAGCAGGCCAGGAAGGTTTTTCAGGTTTTGCGCTCTAATTCCTTGTGTGTAAAGGGTTCTAAGTGCATTTTTGGGGTTCAAAAGATTTCTTTTTTGGGGTATATTTTTTCCCCCTCTTCCATTGAGATGGATCCTGTCAAGGTTCAGGCTATTTGCGATTGGACGCAACCCTCTTCTCTTAAGAGCCTTCAGAAATTCTTGGGCTTTGCTAATTTCTACCATCGATTTATAACTGGGTTTTCTGATGTTGCTAAACCACTGACTGATTTGACTAAGAAGGGTGCTGATGTTGCTGATTGGTCCCCTGCTGCTGTGGAGGCCTTTCGGGAGCTTAAGCGCCGCTTTTCTTCCGCCCCTGTATTGCGTCAGCCTGATGTTACTCTTCCTTTTCAGGTTGAGGTCGACGCTTCAGAAATTGGAGCTGGGGCGGTTTTGTCGCAGAAAAGTTCCGACTGCTCCGTGATGAGACCTTGCGCGTTCTTTTCTCGTAAATTTTCGCCCGCGGAGCGAAATTATGATATTGGTAATCGTGAACTCTTAGCTATGAAGTGGGCTTTTGAGGAATGGCGTCATTGGCTTGAGGGGGCTAGACATCAGGTGGTGGTATTGACCGACCACAAGAATTTGATTTATCTTGAGTCTGCCAGGCGCCTGAATCCTAGACAGGCGCGCTGGTCGTTATTTTTCTCTCGGTTTAATTTTGTGGTTTCATACCTACCAGGTTCTAAAAATGTGAAGGCGGATGCCCTTTCTAGGAGTTTTGAGCCTGATTCTCCTGGTAATTCTGAACCTACGGGTATCCTTAAGGAGGGAGTGATTTTATCTGCTGTTTCCCCAGACCTGCGACGGGCCTTGCAGGAGTTTCAGGCGGATAGACCTGATCGTTGCCCGCCTGGTAGAATGTTTGTTCCTGATGATTGGACCAGTAGAGTCATCTCGGAGGTCCATTCTTCTGCGTTGGCAGGGCATCCTGGAATCTTTGGTACCAGGGAGTTGGTGGCTAGGTCCTTCTGGTGGCCTTCCCTGTCACGAGATGTGCGAGGTTTTGTGCAGTCTTGTGATGTTTGTGCTCGGGCCAAGCCTTGTTGTTCTCGGGCTAGTGGATTGTTGTTGCCCTTGCCTATTCCGAAGAGGCCTTGGACTCACATCTCGATGGATTTTATTTCTGATCTCCCTGTTTCTCAGAAGATGTCTGTCATCTGGGTGGTGTGTGACCGTTTCTCTAAGATGGTCCATTTGGTTCCCTTGCCTAAGTTGCCTTCCTCATCCGAGTTGGTTCCTCTGTTTTTTCAAAATGTGGTTCGCTTGCATGGTATTCCGGAGAATATCGTTTCTGACAGGGGGACCCAATTCGTGTCTAGATTTTGGCGAGCGTTCTGTGCTAGGATGGGCATTGATTTGTCTTTTTCGTCTGCTTTCCATCCTCAGACTAATGGCCAGACCGAGCGAACTAATCAGACCTTGGAGACTTATTTGAGGTGTTTTGTCTCTGCGGATCAGGATGATTGGGTTGCCTTCTTGCCCTTGGCGGAGTTTGCCCTCAATAATCGGGCTAGTTCTGCCACTTTGGTTTCTCCTTTCTTCTGTAATTCGGGGTTTCATCCTCGTTTCTCTTCCGGTCAGGTGGAGCCTTCGGATTGTCCTGGAGTGGATGCTGTGGTGGAGAGGTTGCATCAGATTTGGGGGCAGGTGGTGGACAATTTGAAGTTGTCCCAGGAGAAGACTCAGCATTTTGCCAACCGCCGTCGTCGTGTTGGTCCTCGTCTTTGTGTTGGGGATTTGGTGTGGTTATCTTCTCGGTTTGTCCCTATGAAGGTTTCTTCTCCTAAGTTTAAGCCTCGGTTCATCGGCCCGTACAAGATATTGGAGATTCTTAACCCTGTGTCCTTTCGTTTGGACCTCCCTGCATCTTTTTCTATTCATAATGTCTTCCATCGGTCATTGTTGCGCAGGTATGAGGTACCTGTTGTGCCTTCCGTTGAGCCTCCTGCTCCGGTGTTGGTTGAGGGTGAGTTGGAGTACGTTGTGGAGAAGATCTTGGACTCCCGTGTTTCCAGACGGAGACTTCAGTATTTGGTCAAGTGGAAGGGCTACGGTCAGGAGGATAATTCTTGGGTGACAGCCTCTGATGTTCATGCCTCCGATTTGGTCCATGCCTTTCATAGGGCTCATCCTGATCGCCCTGGTGGTTCTGGTGAGGGTTCGGTGCCCCCTCCTTGAGGGGGGGGTACTGTTGTGAATTTGGTTTCTGGGCTCCCCCGGTGGTCACTGGTGGTACTGAACGTGGGTTTGTCATCTCCTCTGTTCACCTGTTTCCATCAGGATGTGGGAGTTTCTATTTAGCCTTGCTCCTCAGTCATTTCTATGCCGGCCATCAATGTTACCAGAAGCATTTCTGTTGCATGTTCCTGCTCCTAGACTACTTTCAGCTAAGTTGGATTTTTGTCCTAAGTTTGTTTGCATTTTTGTTCCAGTTCTCTGTGTTTGAATATTTCTGAGACTGGAAGCTCTTGTGAACTGAAATTGCCACTCTGGTGTCATGAGTTGATATTAGAGTTCTAAAGTAATTTCAGGATGGAATTTTGAATAGGGTTTTCAGCTGGCCGTGAAGTCCCCTTTTCTGTCTTCCTTCTATCTAGTAAGCGGACCTCAATTTTGCTAAACCTATTTTCATACTTCGTATGTCAATTTCCTCTAATATCACCGACAATATTTGTGGGGGCTACTGTCCGCCTTTTGGGGAAAATTTCTCTAGAGGTGAGCCAGGTCTGTATTTTCCTCTGCTAGGGTCAGTCAGTTCTCCGGCTGGCGCTGGGCGTCTAGGGATAAAACGTAGGCACGCTACCCGGCCACTTTCAGTTGTTGTGATAGGTTTAGCTCACGGTCAGCTCGAGTTCCCATCTTCCAAGAGCTAGTCCTTTTTGTATGCTCAACTATGTTCTCTGTGTGTTGAGAACCATGACAGGCATCATTCAAAATGAATTGCTAATATCTTGCCTATTGTTTATGGCCAAATGGTTTTACAGAAACTGCATGACTAATTATATCACACAAGCCATTTGCAATTATTTTCTAATAATGTAGCGGAAAGCCACTGCAACACTTAGGAAGGGGCTTCTCAGCAGCTGCACCTCGGATGCTTGTTGAACACTATGTGATCCCAACTCTAAAGATCAGGCAACAGCCCCCCAACCCAACTTACCCACGGTAGTGATGTTAGACTTCTTAGGAGACTGTAATAATGTTAAAAATACACAGTCTACCTGTGTCCAGTCTGTCAGTGGTAGTGAGCATAACAATAAGTGATAATCATGTTGTTGTACCAAGTGCCCCACAAAAGGTTATAGTGCCTCACATAGTAACTCAAGAATAATAATAGTGCCACATAAACCAGAGAACATTGATAGTGCCACACATTGCCCACAAAAAGTGATAGTACCACACACTGCCCACCAAAATTGATAGTGCCACACACTGCCCACCAAAATTGATAGTGCCACACAAATGTCCCTGTAAAATGCTACACGTAATACCCCTTAAAAAATGACACTGTCACACAAATTCCACCACAATTCTTGTAGCTTGTGAGCATTGAAACTATGTCCAGAGCAGTACTGGAGTGAATATGTCCATTATAAACACCGCACTTTGCCAGTAAAAGAAACTTTGTTTCACCACATATATGAGACGGCAGCAGCCTTGAGGAGAAGGACGCAAAGCGCTCATTAGGGTAAAGGTGGCATAGCCAAGCTTGAGCTCCCTTGCACACATACCGATGCAGACTAGTTCGGTGTACTATGGCTTGTCCTCTGACCCAGGGCAGGGAGCTGTGGAGCACCTGCAGGCTATTCCTGCAAAAAGAGTGACTCACTGTCTGGCCTTGTGCTTATTGTCAGTTTGCTTTCCCCTACTAGGGTGGTAGGAGGTATCCCTCTGCTGGTATGTAAGGAGAAGAAACGGATCGGGAGTACCTTTTCCACGACGGATCCGGAACTGTTGGGGCTGTCACCTATGTTGGACAGGGGAAAGCTTAAAGCCTCGGACCGCCCTTTGCACTCAGTGATTGGGGGCGTGGCTAAGCGAAAAAAGTTGCAGCATACGGGAAACCAGTCAGTTTTGGCGGGAGCATACAGAGCGCAGGAGGTCAGTGTCAGCGCTCTGACCTTTGAGCACTGAGATGGAGCAGGCCTAAGCCCGAAGAACCTCAGATCCACGACTAGAGATTGTTGACAGCGAGTTGCCCCGTGTCTGCTGACACCATTGACACCACTGACACCGCTAAAGCCATAGACACCACTGACATCTCTGACCAGTAGAAATAAATTGTAACTGACAGCACTTCAACGCAGGAATGCACGTTCCAATCCAATGGCCCAATTGGAGAGAAGTCACAGTCCAGTACAAAAAAGGAACAGCATCCCATCCAGGTGATGAAAGATTAAAAGACTTTTGTCACTACTGCATGATGGCAGAATAAAGTCCGCGGTCAGAGCATAGACACGCACATGTACATGCAGGGAGGCCAGGTGTCCCACTGTGAACTGTTTCTTGACCAGCCTGCATTTAATCGCCGAGTAGCCCTAGCGCCTGCTGGGGTTAAAGACTTATCCCCTGCCCTCACTTTGTCTTCTGGACCCAGGACCCTCATCAGGACCACGAGGAATCACCGCCGCCACCAGGATCCAGGATGCCATTTTCTCCAGGACTGCATCAGACCCCCATACGCACCACGGCCTTGGTGCCACCATCTACATCCAGGACTTCCACTCCTGATGTCGTCGGACTGATAAGTCTACTACCTCTAAACTCTTTACCTTGTTTACCTGTGCCTAGGGTTAGCAAAACGGATTGGACAAATTAAAAAATCGCCGACTTTCGGCAAAGTCGGGTTTCATGAAACCCGACCCGATCCTAGTGTGGGATCGGCAATGCGGTTGGCAATCTTCGCGCCAAAGTCGCGTTTCGTGTGACTCGTTCAGCGCCATTTCTCAGCCAATGAAGGAGGACGCAGAGTGTGGGCAGCGTGATGACATAGGTCTCGGTCCCCACCATCTTAGAGAAGGGCATGACACTGATTGGCTTGCTTTCTGCGGCGTCACAGGGGCTATAAAGGGGCGTGCACGCCGACCGCCATCTTACTTCTGCCGATCTTAGCATAGGGAGAGGTTGCTGCAGCTTCGTCAGAAGAAGGGACATAGTTAGGGAGGGAAGATTAACCCCCAAACCGCTTGTACTGTAGCGATTTTCACTGTCCAACACCACCTTTTTTTGCAGGGACAGTGGAGGCTATATCTTTGTGCATCAGCTCTGTAGCTTATTAGGCTGCCTTATAAGGCTCCCTGATAGCCTCATTGCTGTTTGCACCGCTGCTGTGCAAACCAACTGCTTTTTTAAAAGCAAAAATCCTGTTGCTCCTTTCTGCACCGTTATCTTGTTTATTTGCCCACACTTTTGTGTGCAGCAGTCCTTTTTATTGCTGCCATACTTGTCCTGAGATCATTGTAGGGAGATTGAAATTGTACTACAGTCCTTGTATTTTTTCATATATCTTCCAGCCACTTGCTGCCACTCACATTGCGTTGTTTTATACACTGTGCCTGAGTTTGGGTTCAGTCTCCCCCCCAAAAAAAGTGAGATTCAAATTCTCACAAAGTGGATGTACCTCAGTCCTCTTAGTTTGTCGTATATCAGCCAGCCACTTGCTGCCACTCACATTGCGTTGTAAAATACACTGGGCCTGAGTTTGGGTTCAGTCTGCCCCCCAAAAAAGTGAGATTGAAATTCTCACAAAATGGATATACCTCAGTCCTCTTAGTTTCTCGTGTATCAGCCAGCCACTTACTGCCACTCACATTGCGTTGTAAAATACACTGGGCCTGAGTTTGGGTTCAGTCTCCCCCCCAAAAAAGTGAGATTCAAATTCTCACAAAGTGGATATACCTCAGTCCTCTTAGTTTCTCGTGTATCAGCCAGCCACTTGCTGCCACTCTCATTGCGTTGTAAAATACAATGGGCCTGAGTTGTGGTTCAGTCTCCCCAAAATAAAAAGGGAGATTTAAATTCTCAACAAGTTTATATACACCTTCTACCATGTTTTACAGTACCATATAACGGTTGTTATTTTGGTTACATTTTCCCAAAAATGAGGAAGTCTGGTGGAATAGGCCGTGGGCGGTCGTTGCCAGCTGGTACTGATGGTGGTGGTGGTGGTGGTGGTGGAGCATCTGGTGGTAGTGGGAAAAGCAAAATAGCACCTAAGGCTGGAGGTGTTGAGCCAACGTCATCGTCTGGCTACACAAGGCCTCGAAGGCTCCCTTATCTGGGAGTAGGAAAACAGCTTTTAAAGCCAGAGCAGCAGGAAAAAGTTTTGGCTTTTATTGCTGACTAGTGTTGAGCGATACCGTCCGATACTTGAAAGTATCGGTATCGGAAAGTATCGGCCGATACAGGCAAAGTATCGGATCTAATCCGATACTGATACCCGATACCAATACAAGTCAATAGGACACCAAGTATCGGACGGTATCCTGTATGGTTCCCAGGGTCTGAAGGAGAGGAAACTCTCCTTCAGGCCCTGGGATCCATATCAATGTGTAAAAGAAAGAATTAAATTAAAAAATAGGGATATACTCACCCTCTGACGCGCCCTGGACTTTACCGCCGTAACCGGGAGCCGTTGAATGCGCGCTTGAAGGGCCTTAGATGACGTCACGGCGCTCTGATTGGTCCGTAGCGGTCGCGTGACCGCTATGCGACCAATCACAAAGCCGTGACGTCACCTAAGGTCTTTCAAGCGCTTGAAATACCTTAGAAGATGTCCGCAGCTTCTGATTGGTCGCGTAGCGGTCGCGTGACCGCTACGCGACCAATCACAAAGCCGTGACATCACCTAAGGTCTTTCAAACGCTTGAAAGACCTTAGGTGACGTCACGGCTTTGTGATTGGTCGCGTAGCGGTCACGCGACTGCTACGGACCAATCAGAGCGCCGTGACGTCATCTAAGGCCCTTCAAGCGCGCATTCTTAGGTACAACGGCTCCCGGTTACGGCGGTAAAGTCCAGGGGCCGCCGGAGAGGTGAGTATATCCCTATTTTTTATTTTAATTCTTTCTTTTACACATTGATATTAATCCCGATACCGATTCCCGATACCACAAAAGTATCGGATCTCGGTATCGGAATTCCGATACCGCAAGTATCGGCCGATACCCGATACGTGCGGTATCGGAATGCTCAACACTATTGCTGACTCAGCCTCTAGCTCTTTCGCCTCCTCTTCAGAAAGTTCCAAATATAAAAGCAGCGAGTCATCAGTGGATGCTTCCGGTCAGGAACAAGACGTTTCCTTGTGTCCTTCACCCAAACCAAAAGTGAAGGATGTTTCAGGCGACACTACAGGTTACTCCATGGAGCTCTTTACACATACCGTGCCTGGGTTAGAAAGAGAAATTGTTAACAGCCCATTACAAGATGAATCGGACATGGAGTGCACTGATGCACAGCCACAGCTAGATTATTATGCTGTTCCATTGACTCAGATCACTACATTGCCCTCGCAGTGTACTGAGCCAGAATCTGACCCTGATGAGACTATGGTGCCCCGTCCCAAACGCTATAGCACCTTACACGGTGACACAGAGGAAGGTGCACAGGACATTGAAGAGGAGGTGATAGATGACCCAGTTGTTGACCCAGATTGGCAGCCATTGGGGGAAGAGGGTGCCGCTGCCAGTAGCTCAGAAGTGGAGGAGGATGATCCGCAGCAGCCATCTACATCGCAACAGCTGTCATCTGGCAGGCCTGTATCAGGCCAAAAACGTGTGTCAAAAACAAAAACAGTTTTAGGACAGCGTGGCCATCCGGTGAAAGTAGCACAGCGTGCAATGCCTTAAAAGGTATTTGAAAGTAGGAAGAGTGCAGTGTGGCAATTTTTTAACCAAGATCCGAATGATCAGTGCAAAGTTATATGTAAGAAATGCTCAAAGACCTTTAACAGAGGGAAGAATCTTCAAAATTTAAATACAACGTGCATGCGTAGACATTTAACCAGCATGCATTTGAAAGCCTGGACTAACTACCAAACGTCACGTACCATTGGTGCACCTGCTCAGAATGAAGGTAGTCAGCAATGCTACATAGCTTCCCTCACTGTAAGCCCACCGGTTAGGACACCACCAGCAGCAAATGTGGAGGTATCGTCGCAAGGCCAAAGCAGTCAGGGAATCACAAGGTTATTGGTAGGAAACACTGTATGTAGGCCAACATCAAGAATACCATCACCAACCCTCTCTCAATCTGCCATGTCCACCACCACCGCTAGTTCCACCATATGCAGCTCTACAATCCAGCTCACCCCACAAGAGACTCTCATTATGAAAAGAAAGCACTCATCCTCTCATCCGCGTACACAGGGTTTGAACGCCCACATTGCTAGACTAATCTCGTTAGAGATGATGCCCTACCGGTTGGTTGAAAGCGACGCTTTCAAAGACCTGATGGCCTACGCAGTACCACGCTATGACCTACCCAGTCAGCATTTCTTTGCGAGAAAAGCCATCCCAGCCTTCCACCTACATGTCAAAGACCGCATTGTCCATGCACTGAGGCAATCAGTCAGTGGAAAGGTGCACCTCACAACAGATGCATGGACCAGTAGACATGGCCAGGGACGTTACGTGTCCATCACGGCACACTGGGTTAATGTGGTGGATGCAGGGTCCACAGGGGACAGCCATAGTGGGACAGTTCTGCCTAGCCCACGGTCTAGGAAACAGTTGGCTGTAGGCGTTCGCCACCCCTCCTCCTCCTCCTCCTCCAGAAGCGAAAGCTCGTCCACAGAGCGCAGTCGCACGACCACTCCATCCACAGCTGCCAGTGTTGCACACGAGGTGTCCCATTATCGAACAGCTAGTGGTAAGCGTCAGCAGGCTGTGTTACAAATGAAGTGTTTGGGCGACAACAGACACACCGCGGAAGTACTGGCCGAGTACTTGCAGCAAGAAACTCAGTCCTGGCTGGGCAGTGTACATCTTGAGGCAGGCAAGGTAGTCAGTGATAACGGAAGGAATTTTATGGCTGCCATAGCCCTTTCAGAACTGAAACACATACCTTGCCTGGCTCACACCTTGAACCTGGTGGTGCAGTGCTTCCTGAAAAATTATCCGGGGTTACCAGCCCTGCTCCTGAAGGTGCGAAGACTTTGCTCGTACATCCGCCGGTCGCCCGTACACTCCAGCCGTATGCTGAACCATCAGTGATCGCTGAATCTTCCCCAGCACCGCCTAATAATCGACATTGCAACAAGGTGGAACTCCACACTGCACAGGCTTCAGAGGCTGTGCGAACAGAGGCGTGCTGTAATTTATTTGTGGGAGGATACACATACACGGGCAGGCACTTGGATGGCAGACATGGAGTTGACTGGTGTGCAGTGGTCGAAGCTACAAGACCTCTGTCAAGTCCTTCAGTGTTTTGAGGAATGCACACGGCTGGCAAGTGCAGACGACGCCACCATAAGCATGAGCATCCCACTAATGCGTCTGCTGATGCAAAGTTTGACGCAAATTAAGGAGCAGGCGTCTGCAGCCGAAGAGAAGGGGAGCCTTGATGACAGTCAAAATAAATAAACTGACTGAACAATATATAATAATAATTAATGCTAGTGCATAGCCAAAAAAGACACATATAGAATAGATTATGGCCGCACTTATCTGTGCTAAAGTGAGGAAATATGAAATATATAGGAAATAGGAATAGCATACTGGCTTATGAACTTTATGAAAAAACATGAGATTTTTAGCACAAGATTTGGCCAAATATTGTGAGCCCATTCACCAAAACGTCAAGGTAATCTCAGATCGAATGGGTAACTACACTGACTGCCTGGTGTGAACACTTACCTATGGTATCTGAGCTACTGCCCAATGTGAACACATGCTTGTGGCTACTAACATGATAAAGCCTACTTATAAAGGAGGCTCAGAACCAATAGTGTTGAGATGTAATTAAAATCACAGGTATGGTGAAGGGCGGGACGTTCAAGTCAGAAAATAGTATATAGTAAAAATAAATAAACTGACTGAACAATATATAATAATAATTAATGCTAGTGCATAGCCAAAAAAGACACATATAGAATAGATTATGGCCACACTTATCTGTGCTAAAGTGAGGAAATATGAAATATATGACTTGATAACAGTCAGCCATTGTCAGCTCAGGGAACTCTCCTGGATGTGGTAGCGGATGAAGAGGAGGAGGATGATGGGGATGAATATTTATGGGAGGAGGATGCTTCTCAGGGGGCAATAGAAACTGGTGGCGTTGCAAGGTCAGGTACAGGGTTTTTGTGGGACACAAGTGATGTTGATTTGCCAGAAAGTGCTCCTCAACCCAGCACAAGCAGTGAATTGACACCTGGAACACTGGCCCACATGGCTGAGTATGCCTTGCGTATCCTAAAAAGGGACCCCCGCATTATCAAAATGATGGCCAATGACTATTACTGGTTGACCTGCCTCCTGGATCCAAGATATAAAGGAAAATTACAAAATATCATGCCATATGAGAACCTTGAGCAAATATTGGCTACCAAACAAGCATCTCTTGTAGACCGTTTGGTTCAGGCATTCCCAGCACACAGCGGCGGTGATGGTTCTCACACGAGCCGTAGTGGGCAACATGGCAGAGGTGTTAGAGGTGCACAAATCCGAAGTGGCGTTGGACAGAGGGGTTTTATGACCAGGTTGTGGAGTGATTTCGCAACGACCGCTGACACGACAGGTACTGCTGCATTGATTCAAAGTAACAGGAGACAGCATTTGTCCAGCATGGTTACGAACTACTTTTCCGCCCTTATCGATGTTCTCCCTCACATGTCATTCCCCTTTGATTACTGGGCATCTAAAATAGACACCTGTCCTGAATTGGCAGAATATGCATTACAGGAGCTCGCTTGCCCTGCTGCTAGTGTGCTATCAGAAAGAGTATTCAGTGCTGCTGGTTCAATACTGACCGAAAAAAGGACACGTCTGGCTACCCGAAATGTTGATGATCTAACCTTCATTAAAATGAACCAATCATGGATTTCAAATTGTTTGGCCCCACCCTCCCCTGCTGACACGTAGCTTGCCTGAAAAATGGCTTGCTTTTGGCCTCCTCTTACTGACTTTTCCAATTCCTCCATTTGCAGCTGCTGAATGTCCACCATAGGCCATTTATATACCTCCCTAAATGGGCTGACTCCCCCCACAGGGCCGTGGTCACCACCTGGCGCAAGCACCCATGCGAGTGCAGTTTGCCTGGACAGGTGGGTGTGCCCACTCTTGGGTGACGGCACTGGCACAGGGTCCCTCATAGTACAATGAAGTGTCTCTGACGGTGGTGGTGCACAACCAACGTCAGACACACCGTCGTAATATCAGGGGCCCTGTGCCAGTACCGCAGCCCACGAGAGAGTGTTCTCCCCCAGCTCGAACAGTGCTCTACCACTTGCAATACTTACCTCTCCCTGCTCCACCACTGTGTAGTCTGTGCTGTTATATCCTTCAATGGCACTGCCAATACAAATTTGTTGAAATGATAGATGATAGTTAAAATATACAGTGGCCCTGGCCTCCATTTAGACCAGGTAATACGTTGGGCCTATTACCACTGTCTGCTACTCAGCAGAGGAGCCCACCCCTGTACCTAGCTATGCCACCTGGTTATTTCTGAAAACATTTTTGGCAGACATGTAGCCTACTTTATTATTAGGGCCTACTCACTGTGTCAGCCACTCCTTGCAATTGTCCTCCGCTGAACCAAGCAATGCCGCCTGGTTATTCGTGCTACCAATTTTGAACTGCATTTAGCCCACTTACTTATTTGGGCCTACTCACTGTGTCAGCCACTCCTTACAATTGTCCTCCGCTGAACCAAGCAATGCCGCCTGGTTATTCGTGCTACCAATTTTGAACTGCATTTAGCCCACTTACTTATTTGGGCCTACTCACTGTGTCAGCCACTCCTTACAATTGTCCTCCGCTGAACCAAGCAATGCTGCCTGGTTATTCCTGTTACCAATTTTGAACTGCATTTAGCCCACTTTATTATTTGGGCCTATATCTGTGTTTCCTCCTCATCCTGCCCATTGCCCAGCCACTGCTAGATGAGTCTGCTGGTACATTGACCCAGACCACTACATTCCCCTTGCACTCTACACAGCCAGAATCTGACCCTGCTGAAAGTCAGGTTCCCCTTCCCGCATACTATACCACCTTACACGGGGACAAAGAGGAAGGTGCAGATGAAAGTGCAGGTTCCTTCATCAGGTGGGGGGGAGCATACTCGTTGGTGATGTCACTGGCACAGGGCCTCTCAGAGTACACAAAAGTGTCTCTGCCAGTGGGAGGCGCCACCCGCCATCTAACACACCGCCGTACTATGAGGGGCCCTGTGCCAGTGCCAATGCCAACGAGTGGGTCCCCACTGCTTGCTCAGGATCACAGCACTTGCAAAGTTGAAATACTTACCTCTCCCTGCTCCACCGCTGTGACGCGGAGTTTCCTGGGCCCACGAAAATCTTGAGCCAGCCCTACCCCCCCACAACTTTAGCCAAATGACCCCCAGTTTTCAATGTCTAACTATTATTATAAAGTAAATTAAGATTGACAAGCTTAAGTAATAAGAATTGATGTTTTTGGCATTAAATTGGGGACTGTAGGTGTTTTCCTGTCCTCCACTCACTGTCGACTTTGATTTCCCATTGACTTGCATTGGGTTTCGTGTTTCAGTCGGCCCCCGACTTTTCGCAATGATTGGCCGATTTCACCTGACCCGATTTTTGACAAAGTTGAGTTTCGCGAAACCCGACTCGATCCTAAAAAAGTAAAAGTCGCTCAACTCTACCTGTGCCTGTTTTTCCCAAGTTACAAATCCCCTTAATTCAACCCTACCTCCTCTTTTCCCTGCGTGGAGTATCTGGAGCGGCCCCCAGATGCAGGACTACGGGGTACTCGAATCCGGGTCTCTCGGTTCTGAGGATGTCACGGTGGCCCGACCCGGTCCGTGGTCCTGCTAAGGGGCGCCCATTAAAAGGTGTGGGTGGTGGTGTAGGTCGCAGTAAATAATGAGGACACAGGGTTGCAGTCTCTTTACCTTTTTACTGAAGGCTTCGGCATCCGCAATCCAGAGCACTGCTAACAGGGCTGGCTGAGACCGGCCGGTCCGCAGGCACATCCAGAGTTCCCTTTACAGGTGGAAATCAGTGTCCTTCCTACCAGCGCCTGTGTGTTGTAGTACCTCCCTGCTGAGCACCACGGGATAGTCCTCACAACTGTCGTGTATGTTTCTGTTCTTTCTCTCCGTCCCCCAGATGATATGGATAGGACGCACCCGTATGACGGGGTAGGCCTGGAGTTATTTTATAGGGACCCTAGAGACGCCCCTCTCCCTCAATTGCCTCCGTTGTCTTCGTTAGGTGTAAAGGTGAGACAGCTAACCTAAAGTTAACTGCCCGGCCGTAGCTCAAAGTAATGCGTAGAGTCTCTTACTTCCTCGGCGTTCCGGCCACCGGCTACGCGCCTCAGAAGGATGTTGCTGGTCTTGAGGCACGACTCCTTCTGGTTCTATCTCCTTTGTGCTGTGATCCCGTTTTTCACTTCTCCACAATATGCTTTGCTTTGTGTCCTTTCTTAGGAGTCTGCCGCTATAAGGCACAGGCACGGCTCCGTAACGATCTGTCCTTTTCTAGGGCTCTGTCAGGATCCCACCCCTGACAGGTCCTCTCTCGAGCTCTCCCCAGCTACTTTCTGCCTGACTTCCTATCCAACCCCCAGTTTTACCCATGTGTGAGGAGTGGCCTAGTAGATAGGACCTTTTGCTCCCCCTGTCGGCCGGAGTGTTAAGTGTAATGTGTGTCTGTGATACCTGCAAGGTGAACTCTTTTAGTGCAATCAGACGTACCATCACTCCCCTTAGTGGCGGAGCGACAGTACTGCAACGACCAGGACTCTGGGGCGTTGCATATCCATTGTTAAATTACACTCCATGTTAACCCTTGTTCTGCCTCCGGTCCGTTACTGCATCTTGCAACCTGCTCGCAGGTATACACTGACAATGCCTTGTTGTGATTCGCTCAGCTCTTTAGTTGAACTAATTTTATTGAGATTTTGTGCATGAGGATTACATGGCACCAGATAGTTTAGTAGTGAGTAATGATGAAAAGAGAAATACTGCATAGTAATATTTATAATACTACCCCTGTAGTGCCTAAATAATACCATCACACCGTGCAACGTAACAATACATAACAGATGGACATTCTGGAGATGTGCAGAGAACGTAAAAAAATGCCATGGTACCATGTCTGTGTAGCTCTCATATAATAAATCTGAATTAAGTAATTCCAGAGCCAGTGCTGTGAATGGTGGAGGTCCCAAAGCAATTGTGCTATTTGCCCATGACTTCAGTATGGCTTTTGTGTACTGACAATCCAAAATCTTTCTTTAACCCTCTGTGATGTTGCTATTACAGAGTAGTTTGGTAGAACACTCGTAATTGGACCTGTCTCATGGTTGTGTAGGAATCCACTTACATGCATACCATACAGGGCACTATTATAGATTGTTGTGATCAACACAGATTTTCTAAAGATCTGTTTGGTGACAGCTGTATCAAAGAAAAAAATAATATATATATACATATGACAGGAAGATACTAAAGCAATTGGTGTGACGAGATGGATTTGTATCGCCAGTCCTAAGACAATTTATAGCAGCACAACCCGCCATGAAGATTCCACATTCTGTATCTCTAAGCCTTTCACCCTCCTTAAACCATAAAGGGGAAGTGTTGGTAAGAATCTGTGCTACTTCCCTAGAAAAAGAGCAACACAAAACAGGAAGAGGGCTGAACAACTTTTCAGATTTCTCTAAGTGGAAACTATTATTACTCCAAGTAATAAGGAAAGTCTCTGCTACTGTATACACAGGCAGTCATATCTAAGAGAACCATTTAAAGCTGTTTGTCCTTTATAGAGGTGGAATTCAGTAGAGAACTATTTGGTTCCACACCTCATTTATAAAGTCTTGGTATTAGCAATTGGTTACCATAGGTTAGGCAGTATTGCTGTAAATTAAGGGGAACCTGTCTGATGACTCATGGTGCCTGAACGACGGGCTGTGTGAATCAGTGACAGGCTCCATTAATGAAAATCTGTATGTTTTACTCTAAAATGCTGTAGCACTTTAAACAGGTCAATCACTTTCTCTTTCTCCGTCCATACAATGGCTGCTGGTGACCGCGACGTCATCACAAGTCCTGCGCTTATACCAACCCTGGGACCGGAAGCTGCCGCGTGCACCGCACACAGGCGCCAGGACTTCAAGGGGCCTTCGGAAGGTGAGTAAATGTTTATTTTTTTATTTTAAGTCTTTTTTAACCACGCATATAGCGCCCACATTGCTATATACTACGTGGGCTGTTACATACTGCGTGGGCTCTGTTATATACTACATCTCTGTGCTATATACTATGTAGCTGGGCAATATACAACGTGACTGTGCAATATACAACGTGACTGTCCAATATACTACATAGCTGTGCAATATACTATGTGGCTGTGTCGGTTCTGTTATATACTACATCGACTGTGCAATATACTACATAGCTATGCAATATACTACGTGCCTCTACAATATACTATGTGGCTCTGCTATATACTACGTCGCTGACCAATATACTACATAGTTGTGCAATACACTACGTGACTGTGTTATATACTACGTGGCTGTGCAATATACTACGTGCCTGTGCAATACACCACGTGGCTCTACAATATACTACGTGGCTATGTTATATACTATGTGGCTCTGCTATATACTACGTGGGTGACCAATATACTACATACCTGTGCAATACACTACGTGGCTATGTTATATACTACGTGGCTGTGTTATATACTATGTAGCTCTTCTATATACTACGTACGCTGTGTTACATCCTACCTACAGTAGCTCTGTTATATACTACGTAGCTATGTTATATACTACGTCGGTTGTGTTATATACTACGTCACTGTGCAATATAGTACGTAGCCTGTGCTATATACTACCTATATATTCTAGAATACCCGATACATTAGAATCGGGCCACCATCTAGTGGTCATATATTCTTCAACTAGCAGCCATTTTATGGACATAAATGATGCCCCTTCTGTGATGAAAGAGATCTTTGTATAATATAGGGTAAAAATATAGTGCCACCAGTATCCAAGTATATCATAATGAACTTGCCAATAGTATAATAAAATGGACCTGTCTGTATAATATTGTAAAAAACTGTTGCACAGGAACCAAGTTTTTCATGTCCCACGATTTGGGAATCCTACAGACAGTATTGTATAGTCATTATATTGTTGCGGTCATTGCTATATAATAAGGTTTGCCCCTCTTTAGAAGTTTGCTTTTCCTCTCTACATCTTGCTCTGATGTAGCTCTGATGTCAGTAACCCCTTTCTTCTTCCTTATTCTTCTTCCTCATTCACTGTCGGCCATCTTAGAAGATCATGTGTTTACATTTCTGGTTCAGAAAAGTCTTTTTTACCCACTATAATTGTTCATATGTAAGGAGGTGGCAGGTCCCCTCAGTTGTGCCCTCTCCTTCTCAGTGTGGCCTCCGTGCGTCCTATATAAATATGTTGTAAGATGTCTGTGTATTGTCATGTGTAATGCTATGTACCATTTAATGATATACCCTTGTGTATTACACTGTGTTCATATTGTGTAATGTGGGGATTTCCCTTTAAGTATCTATGTGTTGCACTAAGTTAGGGACAGTTGATAGTTAAATTGTGGGCTGGGCCAGCAGCTGGAAAGGCAGCAGGAAGCTGCTGTCTCTAGTCGGAAGCTTGGGTACGTTAGCACTGAGCAGATGTACAGTAAGAGCTGGGGCATTGCCAGACTCACAGATGGGGAGAGATCTGTTGCCCCAGGCTCAAGGGACTCAGAGGAGCTTGAAAGGACACAAGAGGACTCAAGAGGGGTCCCAAAGACTAAAAAGTAGTAAAGACAAAAACATGGGTCCCAGGACTCTGGAAGAGCCCCCGCTGAAGTTTTTAAGTGCCCAGATTCCAGTGTGAAGGACTACTTGCGATATCTTGGCTACTGTGGCTGTTGTGGGTACGGCTGAGGACAGCATCAGGGAAAGAGCAGGAAACTTGTGTTGTACTCTTCTTTCATCCTTTTTCTCGTTATTAAAATGTTTGTTTCCTATTGAACTATACACCGTGCCTGTGGATTGTGTTGATCGGATCCATCTCTGTACAAGGTACCTGGGGTGCTCATTGACTGTTTCCTAAGTTGACTCGGCTGAGACTACCACCCCGGGCCGCCTTGTTACACATAACTACAAAAATTCAGCTAGAAAATAAATCTTCTCCTGGAATTTTTGTACCTGCCTCCTGCAGTCAAGTTCAAGTTATCTGAAAATGTATCTACGTGTGAATACTGGTCAGGTACGGACCTGGGGCTGAAATTCAGTCCTGGCCTTTGAAATCACACAGGCCCATGTTGTCCCCGTCCCCATGAACCCGATGGGATATATTACTAATATTAGCTGAGATGAAGGAAAGGAAGATTTTCTACAAGACCAATATTTCTAATTATACCTGTGGCCTGCATGGGTAAATGACGGAGTCAGCAACCTTGTGCTCCATCACAACTCTTAACAGTATGGGTATCTTGAGAACACCGATTCTGTTAACAATGTAGCAGACAAGGCAGCCCATGACCAGATAGGCCCTTCTGGCATTTGCCAGAATTGCCAGATGGCCAGTCCAAACCTGGTACTGGTACATTCTGAGGCAGCTCAGAAACAGTGTCTCAAGTGCCGTACACATGCAGCCTAGTTATGGAGTTAGAATAAAAGTCAACTCTCAAATCATGCATAGAATCATGGTGAAACACCCAAAAACACAATGCAGAGCAATTGTCAAAAAGGCAGATGTTATAAATACATCAAAGCAGCATCATAGCATCGTGAAGATGACTACAGTTACCTTTTGGCCATTGTGTTAAATAGTATGGGGCTGAAGGACTCCTCGACATTTATATTATTATTATATTATCATTTATATTACATGATGAATTTTTTTAATCTTGTAGTAACAAGAAACTATTGCCGACCCCTATAAATACATACATTCAGGGACATACCATTCATAGCAGCAGCCCACGTGTCCACTATGGGGCCTGTAAATTTAGGGGGCTCTGTGCAGCTTGGCAACAAGCCCTCTCTCCTCCCCTCATAACCACAAGTTCAATATTATCTACATCCCCAGGGCATGGACACTATTGAATAGAATGGTGGATGAAGGAGACAAAGCTGTCTGTGCCTGTGAGTCTTGACATTGCGCACAGCATCGTGCCTGTTGTGTGGCCACAAGCAAGCAATGTGCCAGGGAGACAGGGTAATTTGGGTGGTGTTTTTTTTTTGTTTTATTTGTATGTCAGTAATTGTGTCATACTGAGCTACTGTTGGGGCAACACGGTGAGGGGCTGTGGAAGCCAGCATGACACCCCTATATTACCAAAGAACTCTGCATTTGGGCAACTGATATTTTTTTATTCTATAAAATAGATAACCACTCAAAGCTATCACTATCCTCACTCATGGAAACTAAAATTTATGGGACGTACAAAGCGTTAAGAAGAACATAGGAGAGGAACACTGTATTTTACTTTTGAACACCTGCCCACTAGATAGTACTGTATTGTAGAACAAATTCAGTATGATCCATATGACAGTACTATTGTTGAGGTGTTGGGGTTGACATTTTAATGAAATTTATGATGCACATGGCCCCACTGGAGTTTTACAGAACAATTTTATGATGCTACAGTAATGTAGGAGTTTTGGGGTAGGACATATTTACTGTACTAAGAAATAAAATCCCATAGGAATATTGGGGTGGACATGTTTATTAGATGAAGGATAACACTTGCATTGGAATGTCGGGATAGGACAGTTTTGTGATAAGAACTGAATAATTTTGGCACATCATCCAGTAGTCTTTTTAGAATAAAATTACACTGCAATATGTTAGGTCATCACATACATATTACTTATTCATAACATGTTTACATCAGACTAGTGATGACGAGCGATTGTGCTCGTTGCTCGGGTTTTCCCGAGCACGCTCGGGTGACCTCCAAGTATTTGACTGCTCAGAGATTTTGTTTTCATTGTGGCAGCTGAATGATTTACAGCTTCTAGCCTGCTTGATTACATGTGGGGATTCCCTAGCAACCAGGCATCCCCCACATGTACTCAGCCTGGCTAGTAGCTGTAAATCATTCAGCTGCCGCGATGAAAACTAAATCTCCGAACACTAACAAATACTCGGAGACCACCCGAGCGTGCTCGGGAAAACCCGAGCAATGAGTACACTCGCTCCTCACTACATCAGACACATTGTAGCCTATTGTATTTAATTATATTGATATTGCAGCATGTTTTTTATATGCTGATTTGAATAAAATGACCTCTTGTGAAAGCAGAATTTTGTTTCTGATTCCTGATAACCCCTTTAAATTATGTCGCTCAACATAATTTATTCAACTCTTGGCAGTGTTTTAATCATCCATGCCAATAGTGGTTGATTTTAAGAACAGTATTAGGGCGCAAGCCCTTGTAATTTCACCACCATGGGGACTTAGGGTATTTTTCACAACTAGTTTTAGACAAAGTGTAGCTCTGGGAAAAATTACAATGAAACAGTGTTTAGTCGTTGCATGAGTTTATTGTCCTTCTATTTTAAATTTGGGACCTTTTGTGTTAAACATTGAAACGGTTAAGGTGCACTTACACAAGCCGACTTCAGACTATTAAACAAGCACCTATCAACTACATACAAATATCAGAACTCATTTACCAGACTCTTTACACAGGCCGTTATCAATGATGTGGACAGAACCATTGTTAACACAATAGTTCTGTCCCCATAATGTATCCAGTCATTTGAAGCACATCCAATATTTATTATTATTATTATTATTATTATTATTATTTATTATTATAACGCCATTTTATTCCATGGCGCTTTACATGTGAGGAGGGGTATACATAATAAAAACAAGTACAATAATCTTAAACAATACAAGTCATGACTGGTACAGTAGGAGAGAGGATCCTGCCCGCGAGGGCTCACAATCTACAAGGGATGGGTGAGGATACAATAGGTGAGGGTAGAGCTGGTCGTGCAGTGGTTTGGTCGATCGGTGGTTACTGCAAGTTGTAGGCTTGTCGAAAGAGGTTTGTCTTCAGGTTCTTTTTAAAGGTTTCCATGGTAGGCAAGAGTCTGATATGTTGTGGTAGAGAGTTCCAGAGTAGGGGTGATGCGCAAGAGAAATCTTGTATACGATTGTGGGAAGAGGAGATAAGAGGGGAGTAGAGAAGGAGATCTTGTGAGGATCGGAAGTTGCGTGCAGGTAAGTACCGGGAGACGAGGTCACGGATGTATGAGGGAGACAGGTTGTGGATGGCTTTGTATGTCATGGTTAGGGTCTTGTACTCGAGTCTCTGGGCAATCGGGAGCCAGTGAAGGTATTGACAGAGGGGAGAGGCCAGGAATAGCGGGGGGACAGGTGGATTAGTCGGGCAGCAGAGTTTAGAATAGATTGGAGGGGTACGAGAGTGTTCGAGTGGAGGCGACAGAGCAGGAGGTTGCAGTAGTCGAGGCGGGAAATGATGAGGGCTTGGGCTAGGGTTTCTGCAGATTCTTGCTTTAGGAATGCACGAATATTTTTGAGTTGAAGGTGGCAGAAAGTGGAAAAGGCTTGGATATGTGGTTTGAAGGAGGGATCAGTGTCAAGGATTACCCCGAGGCAGCGAGGTCGTGGGACTGGGGAGAGTGGGCAGGTAATGGATAGGTTCGTTGGGGCGGTCGTGTGAGATGGGGGAAAGATGATGAATTCTGTTTTGTCCATGTTAAGTTTTAGAAATCTAGAGGAGAAGAAGGATGAAATAGCGGCCAGACATTGAGGGATTCTGGTTAGTAGGCTGGTAATATCTGGTCCAGAGATGTAGATCTGTGTGTCATCAGCATAGAGGTGATACTGAAAGCTGTGAGATTCTATGAGCTGTCCGAGGCCAAAGGTATAAATGGAGAAGAGCAGTGACCTTAGGACTGAACCTTTTGGGACTCCGTCAGATATGGGGCGAGGTGAGGAGGTGATGTGTGAGAGGGAGATGCTGAATGTCCGGTCTGTATTTATACACATACTGTATTTTCTGGTGTATAAGATGACTTTTTAACCCCTGAAAATCATCTCAAAAGTTGGGGGTCATCTTATACGCCGGGTACAGCATGTGCAGTGAGCGGTCCTGTATGGTTCCCAGGATCTGGAGGAGAGTCTCCTCTCCTCCAGACACTGGGAACCATTCGCACCGCACACGCCGTATAAGATGACTGGGCGTATAAGATGATCCCCGTCTTATACGGCGAGTATATCCCAAACTCCATATTTTACATGGAAAAGTTGGGGGTTGTCTTATACGCTCAGTCGTCTTATACACCAGGAAATACGGTAACTATGATTTTTATGCGGCATAAACATACCAATCATACAAACAAGCATTTTGCTTCGTTCATTGGATGACACTGGAGGATAATCATGAAGAAGCATTCCTATGAACGCTCATCTCGGCTGCTGACATTTGTAAATATGGATGCTTTACTCAAGGGGTGGGAAACCTTTTTCTAGCCGGGGGGCCATTTACAAATTTCTACCATCATCCGAGGGTAACATAAAAATGATCACCTTGAAAATTACCCCGCTATATTTAGTCAAACAATTAATTACGGTAACTCACCCTTAATGTGACAGCTGGAGCTGCTTCTCTTTGGTGCAGCTGTGATGTTAGGTGATACTGATCATGTTGCTTCTCATAGCTGCTTTTCCAGGTTTGTGTCAGCCAGGAGAGCAGTCAACTTTTTGTCATAAGTTTTGTAAATCATTTGCATCACATAGGAGTCGCTGGGACTACTATATGTACATCACATAGGAGACACTGACACAGCTGTATATACACCACATAGGAGACAATGGGACTGCTATATAAGCATCACATAGGAGACACTGTGACTGCTGTCTATACATCACATAGGAGATGCTGGGACTGCTGTATATACATCACATAGGAGACACTGAGACAGCTGTATATACACCACATAGGAGACGATGGGACTGCTGTACATACATAACATAGGAAACATTGAGACTGCTGTATATGCATCACAGGAGACTCTGGGATCATATAAATTACAGGAGGGGTTGGGGGAGGGCATACACATCACAGGAGATGCTGAGCCGTATTCATCACCGGGGAGGCTGGGGGGAATAGACATCACTGAGGGGCTACATACATCACTAGGAAGCATAGACAGCACTGGGGGTATATATGTCTCTGGGGGAATACACATCACTGGTGGGGACACATACATCACTGGGGGCTATATACAGCACTGGGGGCTATATACATCACAGGTGGGGGGATATACAGCACTGGAGGTGATATACAGTACTCAGGGGATATACACTGGGGAATATACATACCACTTGGGGCACATATGGTCCTGGGGGGATATACAGCACTGGGGGGGACAGGCATTGCCGGGAAGGTACAGAGATCACCGGGGCGCACAAAGATCACCGGAGATGCACAAAGATCACTGGGGGATGCACAAAGATCACAGGGGGGCAAAGCTGGGAGGCACATAGCTGGAGGGAACAGAGATCACGGGGGCACAGAGATCACAGGAGAGCACAAATATCACAAGGAGGTACATAGCAAGGGGACACATAGATCACAGGGGGGGACAAAGCTGGGAGCCACAGAGATCACAGGGGTGCACATAGCTGGAGGGCACAGAAATCATAGGGGGCATATAGCTGGGGGTAAGAGAAATCACAGGGGAACAGAGATCACAGGAGGTCATATACCTGGGGGGCACCAAAATCACAGGGGGCAAATAGCTGGGGGCACAGGGATCACAGGGGCACATAGCTAGGGCTACAGAGATCACGGGGGGGCACAGAGATCACAGGGGGCACATATCTGGGAAGCATAGAGATCACAGGGGAGCATATAGTTGGGGCTCAGATCACATGGGGCACATAGCTGGGGGGCACAGAAATCACATGGGGCACAATGCTGGGAGGCCCATAGATCACAGGGGGGCACACAGCTGGGAGGCATAGAAATCACCATCACCAGCAGGCAGGCACAGAGCTGCCGGCATACACAGAGATCGCTCTGGACTCTATGGCAGCAACTCCTCTTCCAAGACAGGAGGATGGGAGCGCATTGGGCACTAACCCCACCCACCCAGATGCTAACCCCACCCACTCTGATGATGTCACCATTCATGTGAAGGCAGAGAGGACATACCAGGCTCTCTGCTCATTTACCCTTTGAGCCATGGTTTCCACCAAACCGAACTCAACCGTAACTGTTACCTGAATTCAGGTTTTATAGCTCATTTTAGGTAAACCAGAAAATGTTACGGTTGATGAGGTTCAAAGGGTGAGTGTTAGTTTTCAGTGTTTGGTATGAGTAGCTTGTAAAATGAGTCATCTGAAACACTGTGATTACCACACATGGATCTAGCAATTGTGTTCTTTCCTGTATCGCATAAAAACAGAAATAAGAGAATTTTGTAAACATGTATATTTTACTTTTATCAGGTTCCTTAAGTAGACGTTGTAATTTAGACAACTGCTAATTGAATATATCTTCATATACCATGTCATTTTGTTTCACAAACAAGAGGTTAAAAAAATCAGCAATTGAGGTATTGAAAGAAATTATTCCTGTGCATCGCGTGAGGAACAATTCAATGAGTCAGAATGTAGAAATTGTTGCATGAACTTATTGACCTCAGATCAAGTGATTTGTGCCTGATAACCAGCTCCGTTCTGGAACTTATGTAGAGATTTATTGGTGAAAGTGGTTATGTACCTCCGCTGCCTCTGTATCTACATGCATGTACTGGATATTCAAAAAGGGTAGAGTGGAACAGACACCTGAAGGTCTATCCTGCTATGGAGATAGACTAAGCACCTGAATCCGGGAGGTGTGGACATACGAGTCATCACAAGGACTGACTAGGCATTAGGATCAGAGACCTACCCTTACCTACCAAAAAAGAACATATTTTTTTTTTATTTCTGTATTTTGTTCCTTTTTGGCTTTCTATACTCTACTGGGAGACATTTGTTTTATATTTTTTGTTTTAGTCTATTGAGTTGTTCTGGGTGGTATAATAGCCCCATACATCAGCCGAAATTGTTCTGTGAAAAGTCATCATCAGTCTCAGGCACGTAATTGATCAAGGGAATCCTTAGAAGATAGAGCTCAGCTCACTAAGATCAGTCTGAGGCATCTGCCACGTTTTAAGGACTAGATTGGCGTGCGCAGGCTCAGCTCGGTTTCCATGCGACTGACTGACTGCACACATGGTATCAGTTTCCAATGCTCATCATGACAGGATGAGATGAAAGTTTAGCATTTTCAGGATTTTCAAAGACCCATCAGACATGTTTGTGGTACACACAATATGTGCCACATAAACAATCCCACGCCTGTCCTCTTTTTACCCTATGTACTCATAGAGTGGGGCTTATAACTCTTTCATTGCTACTCTGGATCTATTAAAGTGATTGAACTTAACCCATAGAAATCTATATTGCTTGAGAAGAACTAAATAAAATGTGCAACCAACAGAGTCAGAGGCCATATCTCCTTTCCCTATAGAATTAAACATATTGCATGTGTATGTATGTATGTATGTTTGCTCACAGGTCCATCGCTTTTTTTTTACCTCTCAAGGGTTAATCATACAGAACAATTTAGATAAATCACCTCTCTGGCTCCTAAAATTTTCTTCCTGGCTCCTCATTGAAATCTCTTGGGACACTCCCTGTTTATAATTGAGCTTTAATGATTTGCAGGGTTTGTGCGTGTGCATTGTATGTCAGTGTATGATATTAATTTATGTAATGAAGTCTTTGCAGCTCTGTGAACGTGTCATTTGTTAGGGATGTGGGGGCAATAGATATGTTTCACCCCTTAATTATTTTGGTTTGTCAATTTTACTCACCTTTACCCCACTCTGTAGAATCACAGCTGCTGTGAGATCAAAACCCTTTTGCCACTATTTGTCAGATCTGTGGATTATAAGCTTTTAAGGGGTCATTTACAAGGCCTAATTTTTGCCCATAAATGAGCACAGATAGACTATATGGAAGTCAATCAATGCTCGTCTAAGGCATGGTTCACTTGGGCCAATAAAGCTATACTGAAAGTGAACACTCATTAAAACAAAGTTCTGTCCCTATGATAAGTCATGCTTATTGGATTATTACCATCTTTAGAAGCTATCATCTATTCATAAGATAGGCCCCATCGATCCCGAAAAACTGTAAAAAAAAAAAAAGCTGAGTGCCATACTCAGCAACCTCCAGCAGTACTATAGAGAAGGAATAGAGAGGTGGTGCACGTCAAGCCACTGCTCCATTCAGATGGAACTTTGCTGTGTAACCATTCTCAAAATTGATGAGGGTTCCAGCAATTGGAGTATCTTCAGTGTACAGAAGAACAAAGTCATGGAAGTGATGATTTGGCCTCCACAGAATCCTCAACTCAACATCATTGAATTTGTCTGTAATAACATGAAGAAAAAGGATTTGCACAGGCCTAAATCCACAGAAGATCTGTAGTTAGTTCTCTAAGATGTTTGTAATAACCTCCCTGCCGAGTTCCTTCAAAACCTGTGTGCATGTATGTGTACCTAGAAGGATGATGCTTTGATGCGGTTTTGAAGGCAAGGGGCGGTAACACCAAATATTGATTTGATTTGGATTTCTCTTTTGTTCATTTACTGTGCATTTTGTTAATTGATAACAAATAAACTATTAAGAATCCTATTATTTACAGTATTCTTTGGAGCATTTTCTCTACAATTGCATAGTACTGATCATTTTTTTCACTGACTAATATACTTATATTGACAATTTTGATCAGAAAATCAGGCCAATATCAGACATGATTTTGTGTGAACCACTCGGTCCTCAAGCAAAGAAAAATACCTGTGATCATTCTCATAGACTTTAGTAGGTAAGAGTTACATCTGTGAAAAATGTGGATAAAACTTGTACGTGAGCAGCAGGTTTCTTTTTATCAATTAGCAAAATTTAATCAACAAAAGAGAAATCCATATCAAATAAATATGTGGTGTGACTTCTCTTTATTTTCAAAACAGCATCAGTTCTAGGTATTAAAGAGTATACATATCTGGAACATTTTGTAGGGACATACATTTCTTCAGCAGAACCATGCATTGAAGAATCCTTCCAAGCTACCATAGAGAACCTGTACAATTTGGAGGTAAAAGTGGATTTAAACCCACGCTGCCGAGGATCCAATATACAATAAGCTTGGATGCAGTATACGGCTTTATTTGTCAATGTCTATCAAGGTAATCATACCTCTTCATCAGGACAAACCACAATGACCCTAGAAAAACTTGTTGTACTGCTATGTCCTCTAGTTTTCACACTCCTGTTTGATGTATGCTGCGTACAGCAGACATATATATATATACATGTTTGTATGATTTTATGGTTATTGTCTAAATAAACTGTGTACTTATTTTATTATGCTGCTTTGGACTGTGTTACTCCGTTTCTTCTCATTATACTGCTTTGGGAGTTGTCCTGGAGAGTGGATGCCCTTGAGGCATTTGGGGAGAGATTCTTTCTCTCAACCTTATTATATAGGGGTGCTTTCAGATTATGTTTATATAAGTGTAATACAGTAGCCCTGATTTTTTGCAGCAGTCTCCCACACATATAGAAAGGGAGATTTAAATTCACAACAAGTTTACATACACCTTCTACCTTGTTTTATAGTACCATATAACGGTTGTTAGTTTGGTTACATTTTCCCAAGAATGAGGAAGTCTGGTGGAAGAGGTCGTGGCCGTGGGCGGTCATTGCCAGCTGGTAATGATGGTGGTGGTGGAGCATCTGGTGGTAGTGGGAAAAGCAAAATAGCACCTAAGGCTCGAGTTGTTGAGCCAGCGTCATCATCTGGCTACACAAGGCCTTGAACGCTCACTTTTCTGGGAGTAGGAAAACCGCTTTTAAAGCCGAAGCAGCAGGAAAAAGTTTTGGCTTTCCTTGCTGACTCAGCCTCTAGCTCTTTCGCCTCCTCTTCGGAAAGTTCAAAATTTAAAAAAAGCGAGTCGTCAGTGGATGCTCCCGGTCAGGAACAAGTCGCTTCCTTGTGTCCTTCACCCAGAACAACAGTGAAGGATGCGTCAGGCGACACAACAGGTTACTCCATGGAGCTCTTTACACATACCGTGCCTGGGTTAGAAAGGGAAATTGTTAACAGGCCATTACAAGATGAATCGGACATGGAGTGCACAGATGCACAGCCACAGGTAGATTATTATGCTGTTCCATTGACTCAGATCACAACATTGCCCTTGCAGTGTACTGAGCCAGAATCTGACCCTGATGAGACTATGGTGCCCCATCCCGAACGCTATAGCACCTTACACAGTGACACAGAGGAAGGTGCACAGGACATTGAAGAGAGGTGATAGATGACTCAGTTGTTGACCCCGATTGGCAGCCATTTGGGGGACAGGGTGCCACTGCCAGTAGCTCTGAAGCGGAGGAGTATGAGCCGCAGCAGGCATCAACATCGCATCAGCTTTCATCTGGCAGGCCCGTATCTGGCCCAAACCGTGTGTCAAAATCAAAAACAGTTTTAGGACAGCGTGGTCATCCGGTGAAAATAGCACAGCGTGCAATGCCTGAAAAGGTATTCGATAGTAGGAAGAGTGCAGTCTGGCAATTTTTTACCAAGATCCGAATGATCAGTGCAAAGTTATCTGTAAGAAATGCTCAAGGACCTTTAGCAGAGGGCAGAATGTCAAAAATTTAAATACGACGTGCATGCGTAGACACTTAACCAGCATACACTTGCAAGCCTGGACTAACTACCAAACGTCCCGTAACGTAGGTGCACCCACTCAGAATGAAGGTAGTCAGCAACGCTACATTGCTTCCCTCACTGTAAGCCCACCATTTAGGACACCACCTGCAGCAAATGTGGAGGTATCGTCGCAAGGCCAAAGCAGTCAGGGAATCACCAGGTTGTTGGTAGGAAACACTGTATGTAGGCCAACAGCAAGAATACCCTCACCAACCCTCTCTCAATCTGCCATGTCCACCACCACCCCCGCTAGTTCCACCATATGTAGCTCTCCAGTCCAGCTCACCCTACAAGAGACTCTTATTAGGAAAAGGAAGTACTCATCCTTTCATCCGTGTACACAGGGTTTGAACGCCCACATTGCTAGACTAATCTCGTTAGAGATGATGCCCTACCGGTTGGTTGAAAGCGAAGCTTTCAAAGCCCTGATGGCCTACGCAGTACCACGCTATGACCTACCCAGTCGACACTTCTTTGCGAGAAAAGCCATCCCAGCCTTTCACCAGCATGTCAAAGACCGCATTGTCCATGCACTCAGGCAATCAGTCAGTAGAAAGATGCACCTCACAACAGATGCATGGACCAGTAGGCATGGCCAGGGACCTTACGTGTCCATCATGGCACACTGGGTTAATGTGGTGGATGCAGGGTCCACAGGGGACAGCCATAGTGGGACAGTTCTGCCTAGCCCACGGTCTAGGAAACAGTTGGCTGTAGGCGTTCGCCACCCCTTCTCCTCCTCCTCCTCCAGCAGAAGCGAAAGCTCGTCCACAGAGCGCAGTCGCACAACCACTCCATCCGCAGCTGCCAGTGTTGCACACAAGGTGTCCCATTATGGAACAGCTAGTGGTAAGCGTCAGCAGGCTGTGTTGGAAATGAAGTTTTTGTGCGACAACAGACACACCGAGGAAGTTCTGGCCGAGTTCCTGCAGCAAGAAACTCAGTCATGGCTGGGCAGTGTACATCTTGAGGCAGGCAAGGTAGTCAGTGATAACGGAAGGAATTTTATGGCTGCCATAGCCCTTTCAGAACTGAAATACATACCTTGCCTGGCTCACACCTTGAACCTGGTGGTGCAGTGCTTCCTCAAAAATTATCTGGGGTTACCAGCCCTGCTCCTGAAGGTGCGAAGACTTTGTTCACACATCCGCCGTTCGCCCGTACACTCCAGCCGTATGCTGAACCATAAGCAATCGCTGAAGCTTCCCCAGCACCGCCTAATAATCGACGTTGCAACAAGGTGGAACTCCACACTGCACATGCTTCAGAGGCTGTGCGAACAGAGGCGTGCTGTAATGTATTTGTGAGAGGATACACATACACGGGCAGGCAGTTGGATGGCAGACATGGAGTTGTCATGTGTGCAGTGGTCGAAGCTACAAGACCTCTGTCAAGTCCTTCAGTGTTTTGAGGAATGCACATGGCTGGTAAGTGCAGACGACGCCATCATAAGCATGAGCATCCCACTAATGCGTCTGCTGATGCAAAGTTTGATGCACATTAAGGAGCAGGCGTCTGCAGCCGAGGATGAGGGAAGCCAGTCAGCCATTGTCTGCTCAGGAAACTCTCCTGGACGAGGTGGCGGACGAAGAGGAGGAGGAGGATGATGAGGATGAATATTTATGGGAGGAGGAAGCTTCTCAGGGGGCAATAGAAACTGGTGGCGTTGCAAGGTCAGGTGTTGTGAATTCTGTTCTCGAACTCCCTCCTGTGGTCATGAATGGTACTTCGGTGAGTTCTGTCCGTGGACTCCCTCTGGTGGCTGTGAGTGGAATTGCTGGTCCTTGAGATTACTTCCTCAGCTGCCCTCGTTTGCGGCTAGGCTGGCTTATCTATTTAACTCCACTCAGATCGTTACTTCATGCCAGCTGTCAATGTATCAGAACTGGTTCAGATCTCTCTCGGATCTTTCTGATGACCTGTCTACTCCAGCAGAAGCTAAGTCCCTGCTAGTTCATTTGTTGTTAATTGTGTACTGAATATATTTCTTAGTACTTGCTAAGTTCTTGTCCAGCTTGCTAACATGATATTGCCTTGCTAGCTGGAAGCTCTGGGGTGCAGAGTGGCACCTCCGCACCGTGAGTCGGTGCAGGGGTCTTTTTGCACACTCTGCGTGGCTTTTTGTAGATTTTTGTGCTGACCGCATAGATTCCTTTCCTATCCTCAGTCTATTTAGTAAGTCTGGCCTCCTTTGCTGAAACCTGTTTCATTCCTGTGTTTGTGACTTTCCTCTTAACTCACAGTCAATATTTGTGGGGGGCTGCCTTTTCCTTTGGGGAATTTCTCTGAGGCAAGGTAAGGCTTTATTTCCTATCTTTAGGGGTAGTTAGCTCTTAGGCTGTGAAGAGGCGTCTAGGGAGAGTTAGGTACGCTCCACGGCTATTTCTAGTGTGTGTGATAGGATTAGAGTTTGCGGTCAGCAGAGATCCCACTTCCCAGAGCTTGTCCTGTTGTCTAGTTTAACCATCAGGTCATTCCAGGTGCTCCTAACCACCAGGTCCATAACAGTACAGCTGGCCCACAAAGTGTTAATGCATCTCAATAGAGGGATAAGAGAAGTTCTGAGACCATTTTTTTTCTCTGCAGTGTGTTTTGTCTTTCTTTTCCCCTTAACCTCTGGGTGGTTCAGGACTCAGGTGTAGATATGGACATTCAAGGTCTGTCCTCTTGTGTTGATCAACTCACTGCAAGGGTACAAAGCATACAAGATTATGTAGTTCAGAATCCGATGTTAGAGCCTAGAATTCCAATTCCTGATTTGTTTTCTGGGGATAGATCTAAATTTCTGAATTTCAAAAATAATTGTAGACTGTTTCTTGCTTTGAAACCCCGCTCCTCTGGTGACCCCATTCAGCAAGTAAAAATCATTATTTCTTTGTTACGTGGCGACCCTCAAGACTGGGCATTCTCCCTTGCGCCAGGAGATCCTGCATTGCTTAATGTAGATGCGTTTTTTCTGGTGCTTGGATTGCTTTATGACAAACCTAATTCTGTGGATCAGGCAGAGAAAATCTTGCTGGCTTTGTGTCAGGGTCAGGATGAAGCGGAGGTATATTGCCAGAAGTTCAGAAAGTGGTCTGTGCTTACTCAATGGAATGAGTGTGCCCTTGGAGCAATTTTCAGAAAGGGTCTTTCTGAAGCCCTTAAGGATGTTATGGTGGGGTTCCCCACGCCTGCTGGTCTGAATGAATCAATGTCCTTGGCCATTCAGATTGATCGGCGCTTGCGTGAGCGCAAGGTTGTGCACCATTCGGCGGTATCCTCTGAGCAGAGGCCTGAGCCTATGCAATGTGATAGGACTTTGACCAGAGCTGAAAGGCAAGAACACAGACGTCAGAATGGGCTGTGTTTTTACTGTGGTAACTCCACTCATGCTATCTCTGATTGTCCTAAGCGCACTAAGCGGTTCGCTAGGTCTGTCACCATTGGTACTGTACAGCCTAAGTTTCTTTTGTCCGTTACTCTGATTTGCTCTTTGTCATCCTACTCTGTTATGGCATTTGTGGATTCAGGCGCTGCCCTGAATTTGATGGACTTGGAGTTTGCCAGGCGCTGTGGTTTTTTCTTGGAGCCCTTGCAGTATCCTATCCCATTAAGGGGAATTGATGCTACGCCTTTGGCCAAGAATAAACCTCAGTACTGGACTCAGTTGACCATGTGCATGGCTCCTGCACATCAGGAAGATATTCGCTTTTTGTTGTTGCATAATTTGCATGATGTGGTCGTGTTGGGTTTGCCATGGCTACAGGTCCATAATCCAGTATTGGATTGGAAATCAATGTCTGTGTCCAGTTGGGGTTGTCAAGGGGTACATGGTGATGTTCCGTTGTTGTCAATTTCTCCTTCTACTCCTTCTGAAGTCCCTGAGTTTTTGTCGGATTACCGAGATGTATTTGATGAGCCCAAATCCAGTGCCCTACCTCCTCATAGGGATTGTGATTGTGCTATTAATTTGATTCCTGGTAGTAAATTTCCTAAGGGACGACTTTTCAATTTATCTGTGCCGGAACACGCGGAGTTATATAAAGGAGTCCTTGGAGAAAGGGCATATTCGCCCATCGTCGTCACCGTTGGGAGCAGGGTTCTTTTTTGTGGCCAAGAAGGATGGTTCTCTGAGACCTTGTATAGATTACCGCCTTCTCAATAAAATCACGGTCAAATTTCAGTACCCTTTGCCTCTACTGTCTGATTTGTTTGCTCGGATTAAGGGGGCTAGTTGGTTCACCAAGATAGATCTTCGAGGGGCGTATAATCTTGTGCGTATTAAACAGGGCGATGAATGGAAAACAGCATTTAATACGCCCGAGGGCCATTTTGAGTACCTGGTGATGCCATTCGGGCTTTCTAATGCTCCATCTGTGTTTCAGTCCTTTATGCATGACATCTTCCGAAAGTATTTGGATAGATTCATGATTGTATATTTGGATGATATTTTGGTCTTTTTGGATGATTGGGAGTCTCATGTGAAGCAGGTCAGAATGGTGTTCCAGGTCCTTCGTGCTAATTCTTTGTTTGTGAAGGGGTCTAAATGTCTCTTCGGAGTTCAGAAGATTTCCTTTTTAGGCTTCATTTTTTCCCCTTCTACTATCGAGATGGATCCTGTTAAAGTTCAGGCCATTTATGATTGGACTCAGCCTACATCTGTGAAGAGCCTTCAGAAATTCCTGGGCTTTGCTAATTTTTATCGTCGCTTCATCGCTAATTTTTCTAGTGTTGTTAAACCGTTGACTGATTTGACCAAGAAAGGTGCTGATGTGGTGAATTGGTCCTCTGCGGCCGTTGAGGCTTTTCGGGAGTTGAAACGTCATTTCTCTTCGGCCCCTGTGTTGTGTCAGCCAGATGTTTCGCTTCTTTTTCAGGTCGAGGTTGATGCGTCTGAGATTGGAGCAGGGGCTGTTTTGTCTCAAAGAAGTTCTGATGGCTCTGTGATGAAGCCATGTGCTTTCTTTTCTAGAAAGTTTTCGCCTGCTGAGCATAATTATGATGTTGGCAATCGGGAGTTGTTGGCTATGAAGTGGGCATTCGAGGAGTGGCGACATTGGCTTGAGGGAGCCAAGCATCGCGTGGTGGTCTTAACGGATCACAAGAATCTGACTTATCTCGAGTCTGCCAAGCGGTTGAATCCTAGACAGGCTCGATGGTCGCTGTTTTTCTCCCGTTTCGATTTTGTGGTTTCATACCTTCCGGGTTCTAAGAATGTGAAGGCCGATGCCCTTTCAAGGAGTTTTGTGCCTGATTCTCCGGGAGTTCCTGAGCCGGCTGGTATTCTCAAAGAGGGGGTAATTCTGTCTGCCATCTCACCTGATTTGCGGCGGGCGCTGCAGGAGTTTCAGGCTGATAGACCTGACCATTGTCCAGCGGAGAAACTTTTTGTCCCTCATAGATGGACTAGTAGAGTTATCTCTGAGGTTCATTGTTCGGTGTTGGCTGGTCATCCTGGGATTTTTGGTACCAGAGATTTGGTGGCTAGGTCCTTTTGGTGGCCTTCCTTGTCACGGGATGTGCGTTCTTTTGTGCAGTCCTGTGGGACTTGTGCTCGGGCTAAGCCCTGCTGTTCTCATGCCAGTGGGTTACTTTTGCCCTTGCCAGTCCCGAAAAGGCCTTGGACGCATGTTTCCATGGATTTTATTTCAGATCTCCCTGTCTCTCAAAGGATGTCGGTCATCTGGGTGGTTTGTGATCGCTTCTCTAAGATGGTCCATTTGGTACCCTTGCCTAAATTACCTTCCTCCTCTGATTTGGTTCCATTATTTTTCCAGCATGTGGTTCGTTTGCATGGCATTCCGGAGAACATCGTGTCGGACAGAGATTCCCAGTTTGTTTCAAGGTTTTGGCAGTCCTTTTGTGCTAAGATGGGCATTGATTTGTCTTTTTCTTCGGCTTTCCATCCTCAGACAAATGGCCAAACCGAACGAACTAATCAGACTTTGGAGACCTATCTGAGATGCTTTGTTTCGGCTGATCAGGATGATTGGGTGACCTTCTTGCCATTGGCTGAGTTCGCCCTTAGTAATCGGGCCAGTTCGGCTACTTTGGTTTCGCCTTTTTTTTGTAACTCTGGTTTTCATCCTCGTTTTTCTTCAGGGCAGGTTGAGCCTTCGGACTGTCCTGGTGTAGATTCTGTGGTGGACAGGTTGCAGCAAATTTGGACTCATGTAGTGGACAATTTGACATTGTCCCAGGAGAAGGCTCAACGTTTCGCCAACCGCCGTCGCTGTGTTGGTCCCCGACTTCGTGTTGGGGATTTGGTTTGGTTGTCGTCTCGTCATGTCCCTATGAAGGTTTCTTCTCCTAAGTTTAAACCTCATTTCATTGGTCCTTATAAGATTTCTGAAATTCTCAATCCTGTGTCGTTTCGTTTGGCCCTTCCAGCTTCTTTTGCCATCCATAATGTGTTCCATAGGTAATTGTTGCGGAGATATGTGGTGCCTATGGTTCCCTCCGTTGACCCTCCTGCTCCGGTGTTGGTCGAGGGGGAGTTGGAATATGTGGTGGAGAAGATTTTAGATTCTTGTATTTCAAGACGGAAACTTCAGTACCTGGTCAAATGGAAGGGCTATGGTCAGGAGGATAATTCCTGGGTTGTTGCATCCGATGTCCATGCTGCCGATTTGGTTCATGCCTTTCATTTGGCTCGTCCTGATCGGCCTGGGGGCTCTGGTGAGGGTTCGGTGACCCCTCCTCAAGGGGGGGTATTGTTGTGAATTGCGTTCTCGAACTCCCTCCTGTGGTCATGAATGACTTCGGTGAGTTCTGTCCGTGGACTCCCTCTGGTGGCTGTGAGTGGAACTGCTGGTCCTTGAGATTACTTCCTCAGCTGCCCTCGTTTGCGGCTAGGCTGGCTTCTCTATTTAACTCCACTCAGATCGTTACTTCATGCCAGCTGTCAATGTATCAGAACTGGTTCAGATCTCTCTCGGATCTTTCTGATGACCTGTCTACTCCAGCAGAAGCTAAGTCCCTGCTAGTTCATTTGTTGTTCATTGTATACTGAATCTATTTCTTAGTACTTGCTAAGTTCTTGTCCAGCTTGCTAACATGATATTGCCTTGCTAGCTGGAAGCTCTGGGGTGCAGAGTGGCACCTCCGCACCGTGAGTCGGTGCGGGGGTCTTTTTGCACACTCTGCGTGGCTTTTTGTAGATTTTTGTGCTGACCGCATAGATTCCTTTCCTATCCTCAGTCTATTTAGTAAGTCTGGCCTCCTTTGCTGAAACCTGTTTCATTCCTGTGTTTGTGACTTTCCTCTTAACTCACAGTCAATATTTGTGGGGGGCTGCCATTTCCTTTGGGGAATTTCTCTGAGGCAAGGTAAGGCTTAATTTCCTATCTTTAGGGGTTGTTAGCTCTTAGGCTGTGAAGAGGCGTCTAGGGAGAGTTAGGTACGCTCCACGGCTATTTCTAGTGTGTGATAGGATTAGAGTTTGCGGTCAGCAGAGATCCCACTTCCCAGAGCTTGTCCTGTTGTCTAGTTTAACCATCAGGTCATTCCAGGTGCTCCTAACCACCAGGTCCATAACAGTCAGGTACAGGGTTTTTGCAGGAGACAAGTGATGTTGATTTGCCAGAAAGTGCTCCTCAACCCAGCACAAGCAGTGATTTGACACCTGGAACATTGGCCCACATGGCTGATTATGCCTTGCGTATCCTAAAAAGAGACCCCCGCATTATCAAAATGATGACCGAAGACGATTACTGGTTGGCCTGCCTCCTGGATCCACGCTATAAAGGGAAATTGCAAAATATCATGCCACATGAGAACCTTGAACAAATATTGGCTACTAGGGTTGAGCGATACCGTCCGATACTTGAAAGTATCGGTATCGGAAAGTATCGGCCGATACCGGCAAAGTATCGGATCTAATCCGATACCGATACCCGATACCAATACAAGTGAATGGGACTCAAGTATCGGACGGTAAATCAGCCCTTTCTGTCCTTCTATATGGGGTTCTGGAGGGGGGGGGGAGAGTGTGGGCGGTGCGTGGGCGGAGACTGCGTGTCTCTGTGCGGGCAGGGTCTGTGCGGGCCTGCCAGGGATATCATCTCATTCTATGCGGCCGGCGCTGTATGCCCAGGCTTGATGCGGCGTGCTGGGGCTGGATGCGGCGTGGGAGGGCTCTGCGGCGTGCTGGGGGGGTCTATGCGGCGTGAGGGGGTCTAAGCGGCGTGCTGGGGGGTCTATGCGGCGTGAGGGACTCTCTGCGGCGTTCTGGGGCGTATATGCGGCGTGCTGGGGGGATCTATGCGGCGTCAGGGGCTCTCTGCGGCGTTCTGGGGCGTCTATGCGGCGTGCTGGGGGGTCTATGCGGCATGCTGGGGGGTCTATGCGGCGTGCTGGGGGGTCTATGCGGCGTGCGGGGGTCTCAGCGGCGTGCGGGGGTCTCTGCGGCGTGCTGGGGGGTCTATGCGGCGTGCGGGGGTCTCAGCGGCGTGCGGGGGTCTCTGCGGCGTTCTGGGGCGTCTATGCGGCGTGCTGGGGGATCTATGCGGCGTGAGGGGCTCTCTGCGGCGTTCTGGGGCGTCTATGCGGCGTGCTGGGGGGTCTATGCGGCGTGCTGGAGGGTCTATGCGGCGTGCTGGGGGGTCTATGCGGCGTGCGGGGGTCTCAGCGGCGTGCGGGGGTCTCTGCGGCGTGCTGGGGGGTCTCTGTGGCGTGGGGGGGGGTCTCTGCGGCGTGCGGGGGTCTCAGTGCGGGCATCGTCCGATGGGACTACAAGTCCCATCGGGCTATGCCTGCTACACTGACAGTGATTGACACATTAGCCAATGATGGGACAGTAGTAGTCCCATCATCCGGCTAATGTGTTGAATGAAAAAAAAAAAAAAATACTCCATACATACATTCTACATACATACATACATATAGACATACAGTACATTCATACATTACATACATGACATACATTACATTAAACATAGATTACATACTCACCATTACTTGTCATTTTGATCCCCGAAGCCAGTGTCATCTATAAAAAATGTGAAAAAAACAAACAACCAATATACTCCCTGTCCGCAGAAATCCACGAGTGTCCCACGACGATCTCCCGTGGAGAGCAGCAGCATCAAATAATGCGACCGCTCTCTAGGGGCTCAGAAACACAATGACGGGAGGAAGGTATCCTTCCACCACTGTATTCCTCCGCCGCTGTAAAAAAAAAAAAAAAAGTCCCTAGTCTCACTTTATGGCATTGCTGTATGAGACATTTTCCCATGCAGCAATTATATAAAGTGACACTTTGAACTCAGGTAACCTCAGTGATGCACTGCAGGAGCCATTGTCTCCTGTCAGTGTGTCACTGAGGGTCCTATAGAGCAGTGACGTCACCCGATGTCACTGTTCTATAGGGGAGATCGTCGTGGGACACTCGTTATTAATTGGACTACGGCGGACAGGTAGTATGCGGTTTATTATTTTACGTTTTTTGCAGGCGCTGAAGTATGGTAAGTATGGTGAAATGAAGAATATTAAAATACTTTTTCCTAATGTGTGCGTGTTTTATTAACCCTTTTCTTACTATTGGATTAATAACGGATAGGCGTCTTATTGACGCCTCTCCGTTATTAACCCGGCTTAATGTCACCTTACGATAGCAAGGTGACATTAACCCCTTATTACCCCATATCCCACCGCTACACGGGAGTGGGAAGAGAGGGGCTAAGTGCCGGAATTTGCGCATCTTACGGATGCGCCATTTTCGGGGCGGCTGCGGACTGGTATTTGTAGCCTGGGGGGGGGCCAATATCCATGGCCCCTCTCTAGGCTATGAATATCAGCCCGCAGCTGTCTGCGTAGCCTTTCTGGCTATAAAATATAGGGGGACCCCACGTCATTTTTTTGGGGGGGTCCCCCTATTTTAATAGCCAGTAAAGGCTACGCAGACAGCTGCGGGCTGATATTCATAGCAGGCTACAAATATTGGCCCCCGGCCGTCGGCTTTCCCCCTCTGGCGCAGAAAATTGCGCGGGAGCCCACGCCGTTTTTTTCCATTATTTTTTTTTAAATTCAACGCTCATAAAGGCCTCTTTCACCCTTGCGTCAGTACGGGTCCGTCGCTATGCGTCGAGCCGACGTACCGACGCACGTTGTGAAATTTGTACACGACGTGGGCAGCGGATGCAGTTTTTCAACGCATCCACTGCCTATTCTGAAGTGCGGGGAGGAGGGGGCAGGGTTTCTGCTGCGCATGCGCAGTAGAAAATGGCAGACGCGACGGACAAAAAAACGTTCACTTGAACGTTTTTTCGTGCCGACGGTCCGCCAAAACTTGACGGATCCGTTGCAGAACGGACGCGACGTGTGGCCATTCATCGCGATCCGTCGCTAATACAAGTCTATGGGGAAAAAAAATGCATCCTGCGAGCACATTTGCAGGATCCGTTTTTTTCCGCCAGATCCGTTTTTTCAGTCGGATCCGTTGTTTTCCGCCAGATCGGTTTTTTCCACCGGATCCGTTTTTTTCCGCCAGATCCGTTTTTTTTACATTGGATCCGTTTTTTTCTGCCAGATCTGTTTTTTCCACCGGATCCGTTTTTTTCCACCAGATCCGTTTTTTTTCCGCCAGATCCGTTTTTTCCTGCCAGATCCATTTTTTTCCGCCAGATCAGTTTTTTCTCATAGAGTTGTAATAGCGCTGGATTGCGCCTGATGGCCACACATTTCATCCGTTTTTTGCAGGATTCGTTAAAAAAAACTGTTTCCGCCGGACGGAAAACTCATAGGAACGTTTTTTGTCCGTTATTTTTCATGCATGTTTCCATTCAAATCATGCACATTTTCCGTTTATTTATTTTCCAAAAACCTCATCAAAACCTGCATCAAAACTGCATGAAAAACCGCACCAAAAACCTGCATCAAAAACAGCATCAAAAACCGCACCAAAAACCTGCATCAAAAACTGCATCAAAAACCGCACCAAAAACTGCATCAAAAACCGCACCAAAAACCTGCAGCAAAAAAAGCACCAAAAACTGCATCAAAAACCGCACCAAAAAACTGCAGCAAAAAACTGCAGCAAAAAAAGCACCAAAAACTGCATCAAAAACCGCATCAAAAAGCTACATCAAAAACAGCACCAACAACTGCACCAAAAACTGCATCAAAAACAGCACCAAAAAAACTGCAGCAAAAAAGCACCAAAAACTGCATCAAAAACCGCATCAAAAAGCTACATCAAAAACAGCACCAAAAACTGCATCAAAAACCGCACCAAAAACCTGCAGCAAAAAAGCACCAAAAACTGCATCAAAAACCGCATCAAAAACTGCACCAAAAACTGCATCAAAAACCGCATCAAAAAGCTGGAGCAAAAAACACCAAAAACTGCATCAAATACTGCACCAAAAACTGCATCAAAAACCGCACCAAAAACCTGCAGCAAAAACTGCATCAAAAACCGCATCAAAACTGCACCAGTTTTTTATGCAGGTTTTGATGCAGTTTTTGGTGCAGTTTTTGATGCAGGTTTTGGTGCTGTTTTTGATGTAGCTTTTTGATGCGGTTTTTGATGCAGTTTTTGGTGCTTTTTTTGCTGCAGGTTTTTGGTGCTGTTTTTGATGCAGTTTTTGATGCAGTTTTTGGTGCTTTTTTGCTGCAGGTTTTTGGTGCGGTTTTTGATGCAGTTTTTGGTGCAATTTTTGATGCGGTTTTTGATGCAGTTTTTGGTGCTTTTTGCTGCAGGTTTTTGGTGCGGTTTTTGATGCAGTTTTTGGTGCAGTTTTTGATGCGTTTTTTGATGCAGTTTTTGGTGCTTTTTTGCTGCATGTTTTTGGTGCGGTTTTTGATGTAGTTTTTGGTTCAGTTTTTGATGCAGTTTTTGGTGCTTTTTTTGCTGCAGGTTTTTGGTGCGGTTTTTGATGCTGTTTTTGATGCAGGTTTTTGGTGCGGTTTTTCATGCAGTTTAGTTTTGATGCAGGTTTTGATGAGGTTTTTGGAAAATAAATAAACGGAAAATGTGCATGATTTGAATGGAAACATGCATGAAAAATAACGGACAAAAAACGTTCCTATGAGTTTTCCGTCCGGCGGAAAGTTTTTTTTTACGAATCCTGCAAAAAACGGATGAAATGTGTGGCCATCAGGCGCAATCCGGCGCTATTACAACTCTATGAGAAAAAACGGATCTGGCGGAAAAAAATGGATCCGGCAGGAAAAAACGGATCCGGCGGAAAAAAAACGGATCTAGCGGAAAAAAACGGATCCGGTGGAAAAAAAACGATCTGGCGGAAAACAACGGATCCGACTGAAAAAACGGATCTGGTGGAAAAAAACGGATCCTGCAAATGTGCTCGCAGGATGCATTTTTTTTCCCCATAGACTTGTATTAGCGACGGATCGCGACGAATGGCCACACGTCGCGTCCGTTCTGCAACGGATCCGTCGAGTTTTGGCGGACCGTCGGCACGAAAAAACGTTCAAGTGAACGTTTTTTTGTCCGTCGCGTCTGCCATTTTCTACTGCGCATGCGCAGCAGAAACTCTGCCCCCTCCTCCCCGCACTTCAGAATGGGCAGTGGATGCGTTGAAAAACTGCATCCGCTGCCCACGTCGTGTACAAATTTCACAACGTGCGTCGGTACGTCAGCTCGACGCATAGCGACGGACCCGTACTGACGCAAGGGTGAAAGAGGCCTTTATGAGCGTTGAATTTAAAAAAAAAAAAAAAAAATGGAAAAAAACGGCGTGGGCTCCCGCGCAATTTTCTGCGCCAGAGGGGGAAAGCCGACGGCCGGGGGCCAATATTTGTAGCCTGCTATGAATATCAGCTCGCAGCTGTCTGCGTAGCCTTTACTGGCTATTAAAATAGGGGGACCCCCCAAAAAAATGACGTGGGGTCCCCCTATATTTTATAGCCAGAAAGGCTACGCAGACAGCTGCGGGCTGATATTCATAGCCTAGAGAGGGGCCATGGATATTGGCCCCCCCCGGCTACAAATACCAGTCCGCAGCCGCCCCGAAAATGGCGCATCCGTAAGATGCGCCAATTCCGACACTTAGCCCCTCTCTTCCCACTCCCGTGTAGCGGTGGGATATGGGGTAATAAGGGGTTAATGTCACCTTGCTATCGTAAGGTGACATTAAGCCGGGTTAATAACGGAGAGGCGTCAATAAGACGCCTATCCGTTATTAATCCAATAGTAAGAAAAGGGTTAATAAAACACGCACACATTAGGAAAAAAGTATTTTAATATTCTTCATTTCACCATACTTACCATACTTCAGCGCCTGCAAAAAACGTAAAATAATAAACCGCATACTACCTGTCCGCCGTAGTCCAATTAATAACGAGTGTCCCACGACGATCTCCCCTATAGAACAGTGACATCGGGTGACGTCACTGCTCTATAGGACCATCAGTGACACACTGACAGGAGACAATGGCTCCTGCAGTGCATCACTGAGGTTACTGTTATGACCCCAATGGCGAGGGTCTCAGAGGAACGTGGAAGTCTGCAGAATACAAAAATCCAGCTCATAGGGCAGTGGTAACTGGGTTGACCATATATCTACTCCTAACGCCAACACTAGAAGTAGCCGGGGATCATTCCTACGTTGATTCTAGATGACACGCGCCAGCCGGAGAATCTAGCTACCCCTAGTAGAGGAAAACAAAGACCTTTCTTGCCTCCAGAGAAGGGGACCCCAAAGCTGGATAGAAGCCCCCCACAAATAATGACGGTGAGGTAAGAGGAAATGACAAACACAGAAATGAACCAGGTTTAGCACAGAGAGGCCCGCTTACTGATAGCAGAATAAAGAAAGGTAACTTATATGGTCAACAAAAACCCTATCAAAATCCACACTGGAAATTCAAGAACCCCCGAACCGTCTAACGGTCCGGGGGGAGAACACCAGCCCCCTAGAGCTTCCAGCAAAGGTCAGGATATAGTTTTGGAACAAGCTGGACAAAAATACAAAACCAAAACAAATAGCAAAAAGCAAAAGGCAGACTTAGCTGATATAACTGGAACCAGGATCAGTAGACAAGAGCACAGCAGACTAGCTCTGATTACTACGTTGCCAGGCATTGAACTGAAGGTCCAGGGAGCTTATATAGCAACACCCCTAACTAACGACCCAGGTGCGGATAAAAGGAATGACAGAAAAACTAGAGTCAAAAAACTAGTAACCACTAGAGGGAGCAAAAAGCAAATTCACAACAGTACCCCCCCCTTAGTGAGGGGTCACCGAACCCTCACCACGACCACCAGGGCGATCAGGATGAGCGGCATGAAAGGCACGAACTAAATCGGCCGCATGAACATCAGAGGCGACCACCCAGGAATTATCCTCCTGACCATAGCCCTTCCACTTGACCAGGTACTGAAGCCTCCGCCTGGAGAGGCGAGAATCCAAGATCTTCTCCACCACGTACTCCAACTCGCCCTCAACCAACACCGGAGCAGGAGGCTCAGCAGAAGGAACTACAGGCACAATGTACCACCGCAACAAGGACCTATGAAATACATTGTGAATAGCAAACGACACAGGAAGATCCAGACGAAAAGATACAGGATTAAGGATTTCCAATATCTTGTAAGGCCCAATAAAACGAGGTTTAAATTTGGGAGAGGAGACCTTCATAGGAACAAAGCGGGAAGAAAGCCATACCAAATCCCCAACGCGTAGTCGGGGACCCACACCGCGGCGGCGGTTGGCAAAGCGCTGAGCCTTATCCTGTGACAACTTCAAGTTGTCCACCACATGATTCCAGATCTGCTGCAACCTATCCACCACAGAATCCACCCCAGGACAGTCAGAAGGCTCCACATGACCCGAAGAAAAGCGAGGATGGAAACCAGAGTTGCAGAAAAAAGGCGAAACCAAGGTGGCGGAACTAGCCCGATTATTAAGGGCAAACTCAGCCAACGGCAAGAATGTCACCCAATCGTCCTGATCAGCAGAGACAAAACACCTCAAATAAGCCTCCAAAGTCTGATTGGTTCGCTCCGTCTGCCCATTAGTCTGAGGATGGAAAGCAGACGAAAACGACAAATCAATGCCCATCCTACTACAAAAGGATCGCCAGAACCTGGAAACGAACTGGGATCCTCTGTCTGACACAATATTCTCAGGGATGCCGTGCAAACGAACCACGTTCTGGAAAAACACAGGAACCAGATCGGAAGAGGAAGGCAGCTTAGGCAAAGGAACCAAATGGACCATCTTGGAGAAGCGATCACATATCACCCAGATAACGGACATGCCCTGAGATAGCGGAAGATCAGAAATGAAATCCATGGAGATATGTGTCCAAGGTCTCTTCGGGACAGGCAAGGGCAAGAGCAAACCGCTGGCACGAGAACAGCAAGGCTTAGCTCGAGCACAAGTCCCACAGGACTGCACAAATGACCGCACATCCCTTGACAAGGAAGGCCACCAAAAGGACCTGGCCACCAGATCTCTGGTGCCAAAAATACCCGGGTGACCTGCCAACACCGAGAAATGAACCTCGGAAATGACTCTGCTGGTCCACTTATCCGGGACAAACAGTCTGTCAGGTGGACAAGACTCAGGCCTATCAGCCTGAAATCTCTGCAACACACGTCGCAGATCCGGAGAAATAGCTGACAAGATAACTCCATCTTTAAGAATACCAACAGGATCAGCGACTCCAGGAGCATCAGGCACAAAGCTCCTAGAAAGAGCATCGGCCTTCACATTCTTTGAACCTGGTAAATACGAGACAACAAAATCAAAGCGGGAGAAAAACAATGACCAGCGGGCCTGTCTCGGATTAAGGCGTTTAGCAGACTCGAGATACATCAGATTTTTGTGATCAGTCAAGACCACCACACGATGCTTAGCACCCTCGAGCCAATGACGCCACTCCTCAAATGCCCATTTCATGGCCAACAACTCCCGATTGCCCACATCATAATTTCGCTCGGCAGGCGAAAACTTCCTAGAGAAAAAGGCACAAGGTTTCATAACAGAACAACCAGGGCCTCTCTGCGACAAAACGGCCCCTACCCCAATCTCCGAAGCATCCACCTCAACCTGAAAGGGAAGTGAGACGTCAGGTTGGCACAAAACAGGCGCCGAAGTAAACCGGCGTTTCAACTCCTGGAAAGCCTCCACGGCAGCAGGAGCCCAGTTAGCTACATCGGAGCCCTTCTTGGTCATATCCGTCAAAGGTTTCACAATGCTAGAAAAATTAGCGATAAAACGACGGTAGAAGTTAGCGAAGCCCAAGAACTTCTGAAGACTCTTAACTGACGAGGGCTGAGTCCAATCAAGAATAGCTCGGACCTTGACTGGGTCCATCTCCACAGCAGAAGGGGAAAAAATGAACCCCAAAAAGGGAACCTTCTGTACACCAAAGAGACACTTTGAGCCCTTGACAAACAAAGAATTTTCACGCAAAATTTTAAAGACCAACCTGACCTGCTCCACATGCGAATCCCAATCATCAGAAAAAACCAAAATATCATCCAGATAAACAATCAAAAATTTATCCAGATACTTCCGGAAAATGTCATGCATAAAGGACTGAAAAACTGAAGGCGCATTGGAGAGCCCAAAAGGCATCACCAAGTACTCAAAATGACCTTCGGGCGTATTGAATGCGGTTTTCCATTCATCACCTTGCTTAATGCGCACAAGGTTGTACGCACCACGAAGGTCTATCTTGGTGAACCACTTGGCACCCTTAATCCGGGCAAACAAGTCAGACAACAGCGGTAAAGGATACTGAAATTTGACAGTGATCTTATTTAAAAGCCGATAATCAATACAAGGTCTCAAAGATCCGTCCTTTTTTGCCACAAAAAAGAATCCCGCACCAAGAGGGGAAGAAGACGGACGAATATGTCCTTTCTCCAGAGACTCCTTGATATATGAACGCATAGCGGTATGTTCAGGCACCGACAGATTAAACAGTCTTCCCTTAGGAAATTTACTGCCTGGGATCAAATCTATAGCACAGTCACAGTCCCTATGAGGAGGCAGTGCACTGGACTCAGACTCACTGAAGACATCCTGATAATCAGACAAATACTCCGGAACTTCCGAAGGCATAGAAGAAGCAATAGACACAGGCAGGGAATCCCCATGAATACCACGACAGCCCCAACTTGAGACTGACATAGCCTTCCAGTCCAGGACTGGATTATGGGTCTGTAACCATGGCAGCCCTAAAACAACCAAATCATGCATTTTATGTAAAACCAGGAAACGTATCACCTCGCGGTGTTCAGGAGTCATGCACATGGTAACCTGTGTCCAATACTGCGGTTTATTTGCTGCCAATGGTGTAGCATCAATACCCCTAAGAGGAATAGGATTTTCTAATGGTTCAAGAGTAAAACCACAGCGCTTAGCAAATGAGAGATCCATGAGACTCAGGGCAGCACCTGAATCTACAAACGCCATGACAGGATAAGATGACAGTGAGCAAATCAAAGTTACAGACAGAATAAATTTAGGTTGCAAATTACCAACGGTGACAGGACTAACAACCTTAGCTATACGTTTAGAGCATGCTGAGATAACATGTGTAGAATCACCACAGTAGTAGCACAAGCCATTCCGGCGTCTATGAATTTTCCGCTCATTTCTAGTCAGGATTCTATCACATTGCATTAAATCAGGTGTCTGTTCAGACAACACCATGAGGGAATTTGCGGTTTTTCTATCACATTGCACCGAATTAGGTGTCTGTTCAGACAACACCATGAGGGAATTTGCGGTTTTGCGCTCCCGCAACCGCCGGTCAATTTGAATAGCCAGTGCCATAGTATCATTCAGACCTGTGGGAATGGGAAAACCCACCATAACATTCTTAATGGCTTCAGAAAGGCCATTTCTAAAATTAGCGGCCAGTGCACACTCGTTCCAATGTGTCAGCACGGACCATTTCCGAAATTTTTGGCAATACACTTCAGCCTCGTCCTGCCCCTGAGACATAGCCAGCAAGGCCTTTTCTGCCTGAATCTCAAGATTGGGTTCCTCATAAAGTAAACCGAGCGCCAGAAAAAACGCATCAAGATCAGCCAATGCCGGATCTCCTGGCGCCAGCGAAAAAGCCCAATCCTGAGGGTCGCCCCGTAAGAATGACATAACAATTTTTACTTGCTGAGCAGAATCTCCAGATGAACAGGGTCTCAGGGACAAAAACAATTTACAATTATTCACGAAATTCCTAAACTTAAACCTGTCTCCGGAAGACAGTTCAGGAATCGGTGTTTTAGGTTCTGACCTAGGATTTCTGATAACATAGTCTTGTATGCCCTGCACACGAGTAGCCAGCTGGTCCACACTTGTAATCAAGGTCTGGACATTCATGTCTGCAGCAAGCATAGCCACTCTGAGGTAAAGGGGAAAAAGAAAAAAAAAAAAAACTCAGAATCTTCTTTCTTATAATCCCTCTTCTGCAATGCATTAAACATTTAATAGTGGCCTGGCAAACTGTTATGACCCCAATGGCGAGGGTCTCAGAGGAACGTGGAAGTCTGCAGAATACAAAAATCCAGCTCATAGGGCAGTGGTAACTGGGTTGACCATATATCTACTCCTAACGCCAACACTAGAAGTAGCCGGGGATCATTCCTACGTTGATTCTAGATGACACGCGCCAGCCGGAGAATCTAGCTACCCCTAGTAGAGGAAAACAAAGACCTTTCTTGCCTCCAGAGAAGGGGACCCCAAAGCTGGATAGAAGCCCCCCACAAATAATGACGGTGAGGTAAGAGGAAATGACAAACACAGAAATGAACCAGGTTTAGCACAGAGAGGCCCGCTTACTGATAGCAGAATAAAGAAAGGTAACTTATATGGTCAACAAAAACCCTATCAAAATCCACACTGGAAATTCAAGAACCCCCGAACCGTCTAACGGTCCGGGGGGAGAACACCAGCCCCCTAGAGCTTCCAGCAAAGGTCAGGATATAGTTTTGGAACAAGCTGGACAAAAATACAAAACCAAAACAAATAGCAAAAAGCAAAAGGCAGACTTAGCTGATATAACTGGAACCAGGATCAGTAGACAAGAGCACAGCAGACTAGCTCTGATTACTACGTTGCCAGGCATTGAACTGAAGGTCCAGGGAGCTTATATAGCAACACCCCTAACTAACGACCCAGGTGCGGATAAAAGGAATGACAGAAAAACTAGAGTCAAAAAACTAGTAACCACTAGAGGGAGCAAAAAGCAAATTCACAACAGGTTACCTGAGTTCAAAGTGTCACTTTATATAATTGCTGCATGGGAAAATGTCTCATACAGCAATGCCATAAAGTGAGACTAGGGACTTTTTTTTTTACAGCGGCGGAGGAATACAGTGGCGGAAGGATACCTTCCTCCCGTCATTGTGTTTCTGAGCCCCTAGAGAGCGGTCGCATTATTTGATGCTGCTGCTCTCCACGGGAGATCGTCGTGGGACACTCGTGGATTTCTGCGGACAGGGAGTATATTGGTTGTTTGTTTTTTTCACATTTTTTATAGATGACACTGGCTTCGGGGATCAAAATGACAAGTAATGGTGAGTATGTAATCTATGTTTAATGTAATGTATGTCATGTATGTAATGTATGAATGTACTGTATGTCTATATGTATGTATGTATGTAGAATGTATGTATGGAGTATTTTTTTTTTTTTTCATTCAACACATTAGCCGGATGATGGGACTACTACTGTCCCATCATTGGCTAATGTGTCAATCACTGTCAGTGTAGCAGGCATAGCCCGATGGGACTTGTAGTCCCATCGGACGATGCCCGCACTGAGACCCCCGCACGCCGCAGAGACCCCCCCCACGCCGCAGAGACCCCCCCCCCACGCCGCAGAGACCCCCCAGCACGCCGCAGAGACCCTCGCACGCCGCTGAGACCCCCGCACGCCGCATAGACCCCCCCGCACGCCGCATAGACCCCCCGCACGCCGCATAGACCCCCCAGCACGCCGCATAGACCCCCCAGCACGCCGCATAGACCCCCCCAGCACGCCGCATAGACGCCCCAGAACGCCGCAGAGAGCCCCTCACGCCGCATAGATCCCCCAGCACGCCGCATAGACGCCCCAGAACGCCGCAGAGAGCCCCTCACGCCGCATAGACCCCCCCAGCACGCCGCATAGACCCCCCCAGCACGCCGCAGAGCCCTCCCACGCCGCATCAAGCCCTGGCACGCCGCATCAAGCCTGGGCATACAGCGCCGGCCGCATAGAATGAGATCCCTGGCAGGCCCGCACAGACCCCGCCCGCACAGAGACACGCAGTCTCCGCCCACGCACCGCCCACTTTACATTATAGTGATTTTAGCACTGTGGGGACTTCCGATTCCGATACCCGATACCACAAAAATATCGGATCTCGGTATCGGAATTCCGATACCGCAAGGATCGGCCGATACCCGATACTTGCGGTATCGGAATGCTCAACACTATTGGCTACCAAACAAGCAACTGTTGTAGACCGTTTGGTTCAGGCATTCCCAGCACACAGCGGCGGTGATGGTTCTCACACGAGCTGCAGGGGGCAACATGGCAGAGGTGTTAGAGGTGCACAAATCAGAAGTGGCGTTGGACAGAGGGGTTTTATGACCAGGTTGTGGAGTGATTTCGCAATGACCGCAGACACGACAGGTACTGCTGCATCAATTCAAAGTGACAGGAGACAACATTTGTCCAGTATGGTTACGAACTATTTTTCCTCCCTTATCGATGTTCTCCCTCACACGTCATTCCCCTTTGATTACTGGGCATCTAAAATAGACACCTGGCCTGAATTGGCAGAATATGCATTACAGGAGCTCGCTTGCCCAGCTGCTAGTGTTATATCAGAAAGAGTATTCAGTGCTGCTGGTTCAATACTGACTGAAAAAAGGACTCGTCTGGCTACCCAAAATGTTGATGATCTGACCTTCATTAAAATGAACCAATCATGGATTTCTAATTATTTTGCCCCACCTTCCCCTGCTGACACGTAGCTTTTCTGTAAAAAGGTCTTGCTTTTGGACTCCTCTTACTGACTGCTCCAATTCCTCCATTTGCAGCTGCTGAATGTCCACCATAGGCCATTTTTACACCACCCTAAATGGGCTGACTCCCCCCACAGGGCCGGGGTCACCACTTGGCGCAAACACCCTTGCGAGTGCCGTTTGCCTGGACAGGTGGGTGTGCCCACTTTTGGCCGACGGCACTGGCACAGGGTCCCTCATAGTACAATGAAGTGTCTCTGGCGGTGGTGGTGCACACCCAACGTCAGACACACCATCGTAATATGAGGGGCCCTGGGCCAGTACCGCCGCCCACGAGAGAGTGTTCCCCCCCAGCTCAAACAGTGCTCTACCACTTGCAAAACTTACCTCTCACTGCTCCACCACTGTTTGGTCTGTGCTGTTAAATCCTTCAATGGCACTGCCAATATAAATTTGTTGAAATGATAGATGATAGTAAACATATACAGGTGCCCAGCCCTCCATTTAGACCTGTGAATACTGTGCGCGAACTACCACTGTCTGCTACTCAGCAGAGGAACCCACCCCTGTACCTAGCTTTGCCACCTGTTTATTTAGGAACATTTTTTTTGCAGACATTTAGCCCACTTTACTATTTTGGCAAACTTACTGTGTCAGCCACTTCTTCCAGTTGTCCTTCACCAAACAAAGCAGTGCCTCCAGGTAACTCCTGTTACCATTTTAGAACTGCATTGAGCCTACTTTTCTATTTTAGGCCTAGTTAGTCTGCGCCACTCCTTGCAATCATCCTCCGCTGACCAAACCAATGCTGCCTGTGTACCCCTGTAACCCATTTTAAACTGCATTGAGCCTACTTTGTTATTTTAGGCCTAGTAAGTCTGCGCCACTCCTTGCAATCATCCTCCGCTGACCAAACCAATGCTGCCTGTGTACCCCTGTAACCCATTTTAAACTGCATTGAGCCTACTTTTTTATTTTAGGCCTAGTAAGTCTGCGCCACTCCTCGCAATCATCCTCCGCTGACCACACCAATGCTGCCTGTGTACCCCTGTAACCCATTTTAAACTGCATTGAGCCTACTTTTCTATTTTAGGCCTAGTAAGTCTGCACCACTCCTTGCAGTCGTCCTCCGCTGACCAAACCAATGCTGCCTTTGTACCCCTGTAACCCATTTTAAACTGCATTGAGCCTACTTTTTTATTTTAGGCCTAGTAAGTCTGCGCCACTGCTTGCAGTCGTCCTCCGCTGACCAAACCAATGCTGCCTGTGTACCCCTGTAAACTATTTTAAACTGCATTGGGCCTACTTTTCTATTTTAGGCCTAGTAAGTCTGCGCCACTCCTTGCAATCGTCCTCCGCTGTCCAAACCAATGCTGCCTGTGTACCCCTGTAACGTATTTTAAACTGCATTGACCCTACTTTTCTATTTTAGGCCTACTTCCTGTGTCTGTCTGTGCCGCTCAATACAGCTGTCCTCCACTGAAAAAAGCTGAGCTTCAATCTTCAGGCTTTCGGCCTATATTTTGAATATGAAACTGCATTTGGCCTACTAGTTTGGTTGGGCCTACTAACGGTGTCTGCCGCTGCTTGTTGTTCTCCTCCACTGAACAAAGCTGAGCTTCAATTTTCAGGCTATATCAGATATTAAACTGCATTTGGCCTACTTGTTTGGTTTGGCCTACTAACAGTGTCTGCCGCTGCTTGTTGTTCTCCTCCACTGAACAAAGCTGAGCTTCAATTTTCAGGCTATATCAGATATTAAACTGCATTTGGCCTACTTGTTTGGTTGGGCCTGACTAACGGTGTCTGCCGCTCCTTGGTTTTATCCTCCACTGAACAAAGCTGAGCTTCAATTTTCAGCCTATATCAGATATTAAACTGCATTTGGCCTACTTGTTTGGTTGGGCCCGACAAATGGTGTCTGCTGCTCCTTGGTTTTCTCCTCCACTGAGCAAAGCTGAGCTTCAATTTTCAGCCTATATCAGATATTAAACTGCATTTGGCCTGCTTGTTTGGTTGGGCCCGACTAACGGTGTCTGCCACTCCTTGCTTTTCTCCTCCACTGAACAAAGCTGAGCTTAAATTTTCAGGCTTTCGGCCTATAGGAAATTTTTAACTGCATTTGGCATACTAGTTTGTTTGGGCCCTACTAACAGTGTCTGCCGCTCCTTGGTGTTCTCCTCCACTGAACAAAGCTGAGCTTCAATCTTCAGGCTTTCAGCCTATATTTTGAATATGAAAGTGCATTTGGCCTACTAGTTTGGTTGGGCCTACTAACGGAGTCTGCCGCTCCTTGGTGTTCTCTGTGCTTTTCTCCTGTGCTTCAATCTTCAGGCTTTCGGCCTACATTTACAATATGAAACTGCATTTGGGCTACTTGTTTGGTTGGGCCTACTAATGGTGTCTGCCGCTCCTTGCTTTTCTCCTCCACTGAAGAAAGCTGAGCTTCAATTTTCAGGCTTTCGGCCTGCAGAAGATATGAAACTGCATTTGGCCTTCTTGTTTGGTTGGGCCCTACTAACGGTGTCTGCTGCTCCTTGGTGTTCTCCTCCACTGAACAAAGCTGAGCTTCAATTTTCAGGCTTTCGGCCTATATCAGATATTAAACTGCATTTGGCTTACTTGTTTGGTTGGGCCTACTAACGCTGTCTGCCGCTCCTTGGTGTTATCGTCCACGGAACAAAATTGAGCTTCAATCTTCAGGTTTCGGCCTATAGGAAATTTTAAATGGCATTTGGCCTACTAGTTTGGTTGGGCCCTACTAACGGTGTCTGCCGCTCCTTGGTGTTGTCCTCCACTGAACAAAGAGGAGCTTCATTCTTCAGGCTTTCGGTCTATAGGAAATTTTAAACGGCATTTGGCCTACTAGTTTGGTTGGGCCCTTCTAACGGTGTCTGCCGCTCCTTGGTGTTGTCCTCCACTGAACAAAATTGAGCTTCAATCTTCAGGCTTTCGGCCTATAGGAAATTTTAAACTGCATTTGGCCTACTTGTTTGGTTGGGCCCTACTAACGCTGTCTGCCGCTCCTTGGTTTTGTCCTCCACTGAACAAAGCTGAGCTTCAATCTTCAGGCTTTCGGCCTATAGGAAATTTTAAACTGCATCTGGCCTACTAGTTTGGTTGGGCCCTACTAACGGTGTCTGCCGCTGCTTGTTGTTGTCCTCCACTGAAAAAAGCTGAGCTTCAATTTTCAGGCTTTCGGCCTAGATCAGATATTAAACTGCATTTGGCCTACTTGTTTGGTTGGGCCCTACTAACGGTGTCTGCCGCTCCTTGCTTTTCTCCTCCACTGAACAAAGCAGTGCCACCTGTTTACTCCTGTTACCAATTTTGAACTTCATTTGGCCCACTTTATTATTTGGGCCTACTAACTGTGTCTGCCACTCATTACAGTTGTCCTCCACTGAACAAAGCAATGCTGCCTGGTTAGTCCTGTTACCAATTTTGAACTGAATTTAACCTAGTTACTTATTTGGGCCTACTCACTGTGTCAGCCTCTCATTACATTTGTCCTCCACTGAACAAAGCAATGCCACCTGTTTAGTCCTGTTACCAATTTTGAACTGCATTTAGCCTACTTTATTCTCTGGGCCTATATCTGTGTTTCCTCCTCATCCTGCTCATTGCCCAGCCACTGCTAGATGAATCTGCTGGTACATTGACCCAGACCACTACATTCCCCTTGCACTCTACACAGCCAGTATCTGACCCTGCTGAAAGTCTGGTTCCCCTTCCCGCATACTATACCACCTTACACGGGGACAAAGAGGAAGGTGCAGATGAAAGTGCAGGTTCCTTCATCAGGTGGGGGGGGATATACTCGTTGGCTACGTCACTGGCACAGGGCCCCTCATAGTACGCAAAAGTGTCTCTGCTGGTGGGAGGCGCCCCCGCCATCAAACACTGCCGTACTTTGAGGAGCCCTGTGCCAGTGCCAATGCGAAAGAGTGTGCCCCCCCTGCTTGCTCAGTATCACAGCACTTGCAAAGTTGAAATACTTACCTCTCCCTGCTCCACCGCCGTGACGTAGTCCGCGTTTCCTGGGCCCCCGAAAAACTTGAGCCAGCCCTACCACCCCCCCCACAACTTTAGCCAAATGACCCCCAATTTTCAATGCCTAACTATTATTATAAGGTAGATTAAGATTGACAAGCTTTATAACAAGAATTGATGTTTTTGGCATTAAAATGGGCACTGTAGGTGTTTTCCTGTCCTCCACTCACTGCCGACTTTTCTTCCCCATTGACTTGCATTGGGTTTCGTGTTTCAGTCGGATCCCGGACTTTTCGCTATAATCGGCCGATTTCACCCGACCCGACTTTTGACAAAGTCGGATTTCGCGAAACCCGACTCGATCCTAAAAAAGTAAAAGTCGCTCAACTCTAGTTTGGACACATCTTCTCATTTAAAGATTTTTCTGTATTTTCATGACTATGAAAATTGTACATTCACACTGAAGGCATCAAAACTATGAATTAACACATGTGGAGTAATATACTTAACAAAAATGTATGAAACAACTGAAATTATGTCTTATATTCTAGGTTCTTCAAAGTAGCCACCTTTTGCTTTGATGACTGCTTTGCACACTCTTGGCATTCTCTTGATGAGATTCAAGAGGTAGTCACACGGAATGGTTTTCACTTCACAGTTGTGCCCTGTCAGGTTTAATAAGTGGGATTTCTTGCCTTATAAAAGGGGTTGGGACCATCAGTTGTGTGGTGCAGAAGTCTGGTGGATACACAGCTGATAGTCCTACTGAATAGACTGTTAGAATTTGTATTATGGCAAGAAAAAAGCAGCTAAGTAAAGAAAAACGAATGGCCATCATTACTTTAAGAAATGAAGTTCAGTCAGTCAGAAAAATTGGGCAAACTTTGAAAGTGTCCCCAAGTGCAGTGGCAAAAACCATCAAGCGCTACAAAGAAACTGGCTCATATGAGGACCGCCCCAGGAAAGGAAGACCAAGAGTCACCTCTGCTTCTGAGGATAAGTTTATCTGAGTCACCAGCCTCAGAAATCGCAGGTTAACAGCAGCTCAGATTAGAGACCAGGTCAATGCCACACAGAGTTGTAGCAGCAGACACATATCTACAGCAGCTATTAAGAGTAGACTTTGTGCAGCAGGCCTTCATGGTAAAATAGCTGCTAGGAAACCACTGCTAAGGGCAGGCAACAAGCAGAAGAGACTTGTTTGGGCTAAAGAACACAAGGAATGGACATTAGACCAGTGGAAATCTGTGCTTTGGTCTGATGAGTCCAAATTTGAGATCTTTGGTTCCAACCACCGTGTCTTTCTGCGACGCAGAAAAGGTGAACGGATGGACTCTACATGCCTGGTTCCCACAGTGAAGCATGTAAGAGGAGGTGTGATGATGTGGGGGTGCTTTGCTGGTGACACTGTTAGAGATTTATTCAAAATTGAAGGCATACTAAACCGGCATGGCTACCACAGCATCTTGCAGCTGCATACTATTCCATCCGGTTTGCGTTTAGTTGGACCATAATTTATTTTTCAACAGGACAATGACCCCAAACACACCTCCAGGATGTGTAAGGGCTATTTGACCAAGAAAAAGAGCGATGGGATGCTATGCCAGATGACCTGGCCTCCACTGTCACCAGACCTGAACCCAATCGAGATGGTTTGAGGTGAGCTGGACCACAGAGTGAAGGCAAAAGGGCCAACAAGCGCTAAACATCTCTGGGAACTCCTTCAAGATTGTTGGAAGATCCTAGAAAATAAGACATAACTTTGGTAGTTTCACAATTTTTTTTGTTAAGTATATAATTACACATGTGTTAATTCTTAGTTTTGATGCCTTCAGTGTGAATGTACAATTTTCATTGTCATGAAAATACAGAAAAATCTTTAAATGAGAAGGTGTGCCCAAACTTTTGTTCTGTACTGTATATAAAAAATCCGAAAAATTAGAGTCATGAAGTCTGTCATAAAGTATATACAAAGATCATTTTATTAGTACAAAACCTGATATAAACCACACATTTAAAAACAGTCAATACAGAAGTATAGGAAAATTCTGCGAAGGACACAAGGCAAACTAGAAAGTCAGGAGAACATCACTCGTTCCCAGTAAATGACCGGTAGGATCAAGTTCATAAGGCAACCTATGCCCAACTATACAATGTAATAAGCCTATAGAAGGCAGAGAATGTAATGTAAGATCACGGACTGATCCTTACCCATGTCGGTCACCGTGATGTCTCCTGACTGCCAGCCCCTACGCGTGTTTTGCATAGGCTTCTTCGCACTGGGAACAAGTGACTTTTATTGAGAGTGACGATTACCAGAAGTTGCAGTCACAAGATGGCTGCATGGGACTTCAGCAGCTCTAGGAAGACCTGAAGATGGTAAGTATAAGACTAGGGTCAGGGAACTTAGAATACTGGCACCACTCCAACGCTGAAATAAAAAAAGACGCTGGTGTGGTGCTTTGACATAACTAGCATGTGACCTAAAAAATGATGATATGAGGGGACACTTTAGACCTGTTAATGACATAAACGACAATGTAATATCCAACATCATAGGTGGCATCTCTCCACTATGTTATCTCTGCTAACTTTCTACTGCAAAAAAATAAAGTAAATTAGATTTTTGGAATAAAACAAAAACACTTACGAGAGCCAAGTGGGTAGTTTGTTATTTTTTAATTAGTGGAGAGAATCATCGCCGGTCACAACTTATGGAGGGTTCTGAGAGATAAACATATCTCAGCAGGCAGGGTGAGCTGCGGTCACTCTCCAAAACTAATCTAGTCTCTGTTTACTCTGATGACGCTTTTCTGAGTGCTTGGCAAAATCAAAACATGTCGGGGAACACAAAAGCACGTCACTAACTTGCTGTTACCAGCTCTTTGTTTTTTTTTAACCTGCGCCATTAATTCTTAAAGTAAGCAGTCAGGAAAAAAGCAAAATGCACTTCTGTAACATATTAGTGTCAGTTCCATTGCTTCTTTTTGTGGGGGGAGAGGAATACAAGTAAGAATTCAATAAAGAATTCCTACCAGGAGCAGACATGTTTATAATGCTGTTTATAATGCTGTCCTAATGAAATCTTAATCTCAGATAAGTCCCTTATATGAAATTTAATAAACAGAAGGCGGCTATTTTTTGGAGTGGGCCCTTTACCTACTTGGCCCTGTACAGCTGATGAAAAGTCAGTTCCTTGGGAACCATTATACACTTTGAAGTTTACTGTTGGGGCAATCATTCAGCTTGAGGGTCTGTATACATTGTGGGAGCTACTGTGAGGGCCATCATACATTGAGGTGGCCTTTATACAGTGTAGGAGCTACTGTGGGGACTGTCATAAACTGTGTGGGCCTTTATACAGTGTGAGGACTACTGTGGGGGCTAATATACAGTGTGGAAGCTACTATGGAGACTACTTTAGGGACCATTATACAGTGTGGGAGCTAACTTGAGGGCTATTATACAGTTTGGAGGCTACTCTGGGGGCCCTCATAAAGTGTGAGGGCCATTGTACAGTGTGGAGGCTACCATGAGGACCAATAAACAGCTTGGGTGCTACTGTGCTACTGTGGGGAACATTATACAATGCAGGGTCTATGATGCAGTGTACATACCATTGTGCTGTGTTTTGGGGGAGCCGTGGACCTATCATAATGTGCTTAGGGGAGTTATGGACTCATCAAATTGTGTGTTGGGGAGCTGTGGGCCTATTATACCGTGTATAGGGGAGCTGTTGACTCATCTTACTGTGCATAGGGTAGCTGAGAGATCATCATACTGTGTATAGAGGAGCTGTGGACTCATCTTACTGGGTATAGGGGAGGTGTAGGTGCACCATCTGTACATAGGGGAGCTGTGGACCTATCATGCTATTTATAGGGAAACTGTGGGACTACCATACTGTGTATGGCTGGAACTCTGAGGACATTATTAATGTTATGCGGACACTTAAAAACCACTATATTTATAGAAGCACTCAGGGTATTGTGACCATCAAAGGTGCACATGGGATTATTCACTGGTCAACAGCATTTTTGGTGCCAAAGATATTTCATCGAATTTAGGGTAACTTTGGGGTGCTGATTCTGAATATGTCATCAGTTTTGCCAGATTGGCTCAAGTTTTTGAGATTTTTCGTAAAATGTGTCAAAAAAAGACGTAATTTGCTACACGCGCATTAACTTTATTGAAATAACAGTCATCATGATGATTTTTTTGCTCTCTCCACACCATTGGAACACCAAATTTGAAGCTTTTTCTTTGTCCTTTGCTCCATTTTCGTAATAATTCGATACATGCTTTGCACACTATGTCTTGGTCCCCAAGCATAACCCCAAAATAGGCAAAATACACTTTTTTTTACGACGTCTGTTATGTTTCTTCTATGTTTTGGCAGTGTGTATTCACCACAAATGTAACAGAATGAGTCTGGATCGTCAAGACAACTTCTTCTTGATGAGTTCATGCTTTTCACTGGAAAACAGACAACAACATAAAGTTAGTGCAAAAATCAAGCTATGAACAAACTTTTAGAACACTAATTAACACAAAACTATATTGAGAACTGCTCAGTTCAAGTACTAATCCAAAGAAATTAATGAGATGATGCGTCGCATTTACCAACAAGTGCTATAAATAAGATACCAAAAATCTCAAAAACCTGAGCCAATCTAGCAAAACTGATAGCATATTCAGAATCAGCACCCCAAAAATACCCCAAATTCATTAAAATATTTTGGACACCAGAAAAAACTTTTTTTTTTGTTGACCTGTGTATTAATTTCTAGGTGTAAAATATGTAAACTGTTTTCTAGGGCACTACCACAGGGCATTAACATTTTTAGTGGGCAATTTTATCATCTAGAGGGTGCAAAGGAGAAATTTTACTTTTACTTTGCAACACGTCACAGTAGTGGACATTACTACCGTATGTGAGGCAATAAGAGTAGAACTGTTTTTGGGCCACACAGTAGGTAAAGTAATAGGGGCCTATATGGCAGCAGTGGCTCTACATTGGGCTATCAGAAGGATAAGGAGTTTGTGCAGGTTGTAAATAGATGGAGACTGTGCAGAAAATGTGAGAAATCAAATGTGTTTTTGTTGTAATCTTTGTAGATAAGTTGTGGCTCGAAGTTGTTGTGTCAGTCCGAGCAAGATGAAAAAGATGGGAAAAGTGAACGACTTGACCAGAAAGACCATCAACTGTAAGTCACTATATATAGCTGTACTGTGATCTCTTACATGTTCTTCGGGATTGGTATCTACCACTATATGGTCTCCATATAGTGATAACATCAGTGTGGGTCTTTGTGTAGAGATTTATTTTCAGTAACAGCGCGGTCATCTGCTGAGGTTCCCCTATACCTACAATTATGCTGCACCACCATAGTTGTAATCAGGGTTACCTGGTTATGGGCCCACTTAGATGTTTCGTGCCCTGCCTGAGATGAACCCCTAGGTACGCCTCTGCCATGACTACATAACACCACCACATAGTGACTGAATAATGAGATCATATGGGTAATTATTAAATGGGTTGTACACCAAAGAGTACATTTCTTGAAAGTAGTAGCGCAGCCTGCGTAATCCTAATCTATATTCCCCACCTATATACAAACCATGTAGTGCTATAACCAGTGTCCTAGACAGTAATAATGCTCCTACATCACCTACGTATGTCATGTACTGTCAAGTTTTTTTCAGGTCACAACAGCAAAGCTACCTACTGCACATGCTCACAGGCACCTGCTTTATTAGAATGTTAGGAGAGATTTCTGCCAGTGTAACAATATAGTGGCCATTTTAATATACAGTTATATGAAAAAGTTTGGGCACCCCTATTAATCTTAAGCTTAATGTTTTATAAAAATTGGTTTTTTTTTGCAACAGCTATTTCAGTTTCATATATCTAATAACTCTTGGACACAGTAATGATTCTGCCTTGAAATGAGGTTTATTGTACTAACAGAAAATGTGCAATCTGCATTCAAACAAAATTTGACAGGTGCATACGTATGGGCACCCTTATCATTTTCTTGTTTTAAATACTCCTACCTACTTTTTACTGACTTACTAAAGCACGTTTTTTGGTTTTGTAACCTCATTGAGCTTTAAACTTCATAGCCAGGTGTATGCAATCATGAGAAAAGCTACTTAAAGTGGCCACTTGCAAGTTGTTCTCCTGTTTGAATCTCCTCTGAAGAGTGGAATCATGGGCTCCTCAAAACAACTATCAAATGATCTGAAAACAAAGATTATTCAACATAGTTGTTCAGGGGAAGGATACAAAAAGCTGTCTCAGAGATTTAACCTGTCAATTTCCACTTTGAGGAACATAGTAAGGAAATGGAAGAACACAGGTACAGTTCTTGTTAAGGCCAGAAGTGGCAGGCCAAGAAAAACATTAGAAAGGCAGAGAAGAAGAATGGTGAGATCAGTCAAGGACAATCCTCAGACCACCTCCAGAGAGCTGCAGCATCAACTTGCTGCAGATGGTGTCACTGTGCATCGGTCAACTATGCAACGCACTTTGCACAAGGAGAAGCTGTATGGGAGAGTGATGCGAAAGAAGCCGTTTCTGCAAGCACGCCACAAACAGAGTCGGCTGAGGTATGCAAAAGCACATTTGGAGAAGCCTATTTCTTTTTGGAAGAAGGTCCTGTGGACTGATGAAACCAAGATTGAGTTGTTTGGTCATACAAAAAGGCGTTATGCATGGTCGCAAAAAAACACAGTGCGTTGTATAGTTGACCGATGCACAGTGACACCATCTGCAGCAAGTTGATGCTGCAGATCTCTGGAGGTGGTCTGAGGATTGTCCTTGACTGATCTCACCATTCTTCTTCTCTGCCTTTCTGATGTTTTTCTTGGCCTGCCACTTCTGGTCTTAACAAGAATTGTACCTGTGTTCTTCCATTTCCTTACTATGTTCCTCACAATGGAAATTGACAGGTTAAATCTCTGAGACAGCTTTTTGTATCCTTCCCCTGAACAACTATGTTGAATAATCTTTATTCTCAGATCATTTGACAGTTGTTTTGAGGAGCCCATGATGCCACTCTTCAGAGGAGATTCAAACAGGAGAACAACTTGCAAGTGGCCACTTTAAGTAGCTTTTCTCATGATTGCATAAACCTGGCTATGAAGTTCAAAGCTCAATGAGGTTACAAAACCAAAAAAAGTGCTTTAGTAAGTCAGTAAAAAGTAGGTAGGAGTATTTAAAACAAGAAAATGATAAGGGTGCCCATACTTATGCACCTGTCAAATTTTGTTTGAATGCAGATTGCACATTTTCTGTTAGTACAATAAACCTCATTTCAAGGCAGAAACATTACTGTGTCCAACAGCTATTAGATATATGAAACTGAAATAGCTGTTGCAAAAAAAACTATTTTTATAAAACATTAAGCTTAAGATTAATAGGGGTGCCCAAACTTTTTTCATATAACTGTATATTGTTTCCTTTTCTCATATCTTTTTCTTTCTATCTCTCTTTCTTTCTCTATTTGCTTTTTCTTTTTTCCTTTCTTGATACAATGTCATTCCTGAAGTATTCAAAGCCTTGTCACTAGTAACTGTTAAGTGAAAGGCTGCATGGAAAAAAAATTGATTTTAAGAGACTAATCTCCTGAAATTGCATGTTTTGCATTACATTGTTTCTTACTACCATAATGCACAATGTATCTTTAATTCCTGGGGGACAGCAAAAATGGTCAATTATCCCTCTTCCTAGGCCACAACAAGTGCCTCAGGGTAGAAAACAACAAGGTGAGGTTGAAAAGGGCACAGAAACAAGAAATATTAGTAGCTGTATGCAATGTGTTTACTAAGAAGGTGCCCTGAAACATGTTAACTAGCGATGAGCGAACGTGCTCCGATAACCTCTTATCATAGCATGCTCGGGTGTTATCCGAACATCTTGGGCATGCTGGTATATTATGTTCGAGTCCCTGTGGCTTCATGTGTGACGCCCCAGGGTCCTGGTCATCACAGTGGCATTGCTTTCCTCAGAGAGTGATGTCACACTTGGAAGCGATGAAGGATCTCTTCTATCAGGTAAACACAATGCACACAACATGTTCACACTCCAGGCCAGAAGGGGGAGCTCTGAAACTGGATTAAGGGGAACTTCCCTAAGATATTCTGGCTGGAGGGGAATTTAGTGGGCAGTCTGTCAGAGGACAGAGTAGAGAGCAGTCAGACATTGAGTGTCGGAAAGACTGAAGGGGCCATGCAGCCAGAGTCGCTGCAGCTACTGGGGAAAGCGATACAGAAGGAAAGGACAGTTTGTGGAAAGTGTGCAGGAGTGCAGAGCACAGGAGAGAGATAACAGCGATTTGGCTACTTCCCTGGCTGAGCGCAGATTCCGGTAGCCGGAAGACTGAGGCCGTGTCAGACTCTAGGAGGCACAGCAGAAGCCAGCAGTACAGCTGGATTATAAATCACCTGTCCGCCTTTACAACCAGGAGGCACAGCGACACATACAGCCCAGGTCATGATAGAGACCATATAAAAAGGCTAGAGTCACCTGTCATACAGGTTTGTGTCCTAACCTATATGGGGGACAGAGAGGAACTGTGAGGACCTTATCAGAAGCCATAGGCACTAAGGGACTACTACTATACCACCAAGCTTTGAGGAAGGCTTTCATCTCCACCTGGTAAAGGGTACTCTGGATTCGCTTCAAAGCCGGCCGGACCATGCCTGTACCTGTGATCTGGTGCCCTGGACTGCGGTTGCCTGAAGCTTCAGTAAACCAGGTAAATAGACTGCAAACCTGTGTCCTCCGTTCTTACTGCACCATTCACCATCTCCAGCTACACACCGCGAGCCGTGGGGACCCAACTTCACCTGTGGGAAGTTATACCATCTAGCTGCCATAACATCACCCCAGAGGGCCTCTTTAACCAGCGTCGGTATCCACTGACCGAACATCACAGGTGGCATCACAAACACAAACTTTATTCACCAAAACCCCTTTAAGGACATTCCCTTTAACATGGGCACCCAGGGCTACAGACCAGGTCGCCACCACCGTGACATCCCCCTGTGAGTACCGGACCCGGTAACGGGTACCCCATGGCTCTGGCGGGTGTTCCACTTGATTTGCTGCTGTTAGACAGATACAACACATGTGGGGACTGCCTGTTTGTTAGACAATCCTTATACGAGCACGCCCAAGATACTCGGATAACACCAGAGCATGCTCGGATAAGATGTTACTCGAGCACGTACACCTATCACTAATATTACCCAAAAGCATATCAATCATATAGGCAGTCAATGGAGACATACTCAACTTTTCTCCATTGGGTGGTGGGAAGATGACTAGAGCTTTAGTTTTTGTGATATTAATGTACAAGGGAGTAGTAATTCACAACAGCAGAGGCTTCCACCAATTTACACTATATGTGCACCAATATTAGGACACAAATCTTGATCACTGGATTCAGGTTTTCATTCAGTCCCATTATCAAAGGTGAATAAAATCCAGCGTGAATAAAATCCATCCACTAGCCATGGAGTTTGCCATTACTAATAGGTGCAATCGAATGGGTCAATCTCAAGAGCTCACTGAATTCAGCATGGTCCTTTATTAGGACGTCACCATTGTAACAAGTCACTTCATGAATTTTTTCCCTTCTAAATATCCCACAAAAAACTGTGAGTGATATCATTGAATAACGGTAGCGTTTAGGACCCAAGCAGCTGAATTGTGACAACTGTAAAGTTTGTTGGAGGAGGGATAATGCTTACGTGTTGTATTGTAAGTAGGTAGCGGGATGCAGTAATGGGTCGGAGGTAGAGCAAGGGTTAGCATGGGGTTTACTTTAACAGATATACTCCTAGCAGGGAGAAAATATAAGAAACAGCAAAAATGAACAAGGGATATGGAACTCAGGGTAATAGATTAATAGGTGTAGGGGATAGGATAGAAAGTTCAAGTATGGCAAATCTTATCAGTCCGACAACTTTAGAACGCAGTTTCCGGGCGGTGTACGTTGGCACCAAGGCCCTGGCACATGAGGGATGCGGTGTTGTCCTAGAGAAGATGGTGTACTGGAACCTGGCGGTGGCGGTGAATCCTTGTGGTCTGGTCCACGATCGGTGGGTCTGGAAGTGGTGAGCAGGAAGAAACACAGTACTTTGTCTTGTCAGTGTCCAGGGACAGTAACTGGTTGGAAGCAGGTGTCCCTACACCCGGGTGCAAAGGTTGATCTGGGACCTTATTTTTTCCCCCATGCAACCTGGGTGACAGCCCCAACAGTTCCGGATCTGTCACGAAGTAGGTATGCCTTATCCGGGTCTTCTCCTTACAGTATTTCAGCAATTACTTGAGACCCTTTAGTTCTAGTGAAGAGAAAGCATACCATTACATTTTGGACAACTGTAGCTTCCAACTTTGTGGGAATTTTGGGGAGGTCACTTTCTGTTCCAGCATGGCCGTGCCCCATTGCTCAAAGCAAATGTGTCCACATAGAGCTGTGGCTCCAACCCAATGAATATCTTTGGGATTAAATAAAATGGAGATTGTGACCCAGTCTCTTTCCTCCAACATCAATGTCTGATCTCATAAATGCTCATCTTGAATGGGTAAAACCTCCAATAGACAGATTGCAACATCTTACAGAAAGCTTTCCAAAAAGAGCAGAGGAAGTTATAGCTGTAAAGAGGGGACAAACTGCATAGGAATACCTATGGACTGGAATGGCTCTGTAGGTGTAATTTGGAGGTGTACCAGTAATATTGTCCATACAGTGTAGAAAGGATGATTAGTGTTAGCATATGAACAAGCAGTAGGCGAGCTTGACCCTATATGGGGGCTTGTGATGAGCCAGTACATAGGATCTTAATTGCCCCATTTATAAATCTGCTATTCTCTATGAATTTTTCTGGCATACTGTATATAAGAAATAATGCAAAATGGTTTTCCTTAGCTCCATTTTTTTTGTTTTGATAAATCTTCTGCATCGTATAGCAAATAGTGGCTACATTTAATTTATATTGTGCAAGAACTAGCAAGTGAGTGGCATATAAGTTCTCATAGAGTTCAAAAGTCAGTGCACAGCTCAGACCCCTTCATCTTGTACAGTAGAAAATGAACCAGAAAACCATGTAATGCATCTATGAAATTTTGGGGGGAATCAATTGGCAGTAAATATTAAAGCGGTTGTCCACTATTAGGATAACCCCTTCTTAAACTAAATGTTCGGCCCTGATAAAATAATAAAACCCATGCTCACATCATGTGTTGGCTCAGTTTCCGTAGTATCGGCACTTGTGGTCCCAGGGCTGTGATACGGTGGAATGACACGTGATGGCACCCAATCAGCACTGGCAACAATGTCTCCGTCTTTGGACAAGCTGAACACGAAGAGGAAGTCAGGGATGCAGCTGGTCCCCAGTTCCTCTTCATGTTCAGTTTGTCCAAAGGTTGAGACATTGATGCCAGCACTGGTTGAGTCCCGGGCATCACACAGCATCAGAGCACCAAGGAGAGTGAGGGCCAACACCGCAGGAATGTCGCCAGCATGGGAGGTGAATATAGGCGTTAATATTTTAGCGGGGTCGAACATTTAGTTTAAGAAGGGGTTGTCCTAGTAGTGGACAACCCCTTTAACAATGGTAAATATCTCCATATGCAGCTGAATTCTGGGGGATGATACTTTATAGATGAAGATAGCTGAGCTCAATTAAAATAATCTTGGATGATACAGGGCCAGTTAGGTGTATGAGTGACTTCAATGGAAGCAAGCAGGTTGAAAATAAAGTGTAATAGACAGAAGGGGGTGTAATATATAATACAGTCAACAAGTCCAAATACATTGGAAGTTGATTTCACATAAAGCGAGTCTGCGCAAGCCCCAACCAACAAATATAATACAAAGGTCAACTTAATGGGAACAATTGTGCTTCCAGGGCCCATTGGGCTTCCAAAAGCCATATTCTTTGTACCACAAAATACTATTACTGTGGAGGTCAGATACCCCGCTTTGATGCAGGGCTCCGGCGCTGAGCCCGCATCAAAGCCGGGACATGTCAGATGTTTTCAACAGCTGACATGTGCTCGCAATAGAGGCGGGTGAAATCGCAATTCACCCGGCGCTATTAACCAGTTAAATGCTGCTGTCAAACGCCGACAGCGGCATTTAACCGGCGCTTCCGGCCACGCGGACAGAAATGATTGCATCGCCGACCCCGTCACATGATCGGGGGTCAGTGATGCGTCAGGACAGTAACCATAGAGGTCCATGAGACCTCTATGGTTACTGATGCCGGCCTGCTGTGAGCGCCACCCTGTGGACGGCACTCATAGCAAGCCTGTAATTAAGCTACATAGCAGCGACCTGATGATCGCTGCTATGTAGCTGAGCCGATCCAGTTGTGCCAGCTTCTAGCCTCCCATGGTGGCTATTGAAGCATGGCAAAAGTTAAAAAAATGTTTTAAAAAATATGAAAAAAATAAAAAAAATATAAAAGTTTAAATCATCCCCCTTTTGCCCCATTCAAAATAAAACAGTAAAAAAAAATATCAAACCTATACATATTTGGTATCGCTTCATTCAAAATCGCCCGATCTATCCATAAAAAAAAGGATTAGGTAAATGGCGTAGAGAGAAAAAAATGTGAAATGCCAGAATTAAGTTTTTTTGGTCGCCGCGACATTGAATTAAAATGTAATAACGGGCGATCAAAAGAACGTATCTGCACCAAAATGGTATTATTAAAAACATCAGCTCAGCATGCAAAAAATAAGCCCTCACCTGACCCCAGATCACGAAAAATGGAGACGCTACGGGTATTGGAAAATTGTGCAAATTTTTTTTTTTTTAGCAAAGTTTGGAATTTTTTTACCACTTAGATAAAACGTTACCTAGACATGTTTGGTGTCTATGAACTCGTAATGACCTGGAAAATCAAAATGGCAGGTCAGTTTTAGCATTTAGTGAACCTAGCAAAAAAGCCAAACAAAAAATCTGTGTGGGATTGTACTCTTTTTGCAATTTCACCGCACTTGGAATTTTTTTCCCGTTTTCTAGTACAAGACATGCTAAAACCAATGATGTCGTTGAAAAGTGCAACTTGTCCCGCAAAAAAACAAGCCCTCACATGGCCAAATTGACGGAAAAATAAAAAAGTTATGGCTCTGGGAAGGAGGGGAGCGAAAAACGAAAACGCAAAAATGGAAAAGGGCAAGGTCGTGAAGGGGTTAATTTTACCGTTTTATTTTATCCAGGTGTGAACTTTTTTTTCTACTTCTAAGTCAGGCGTATATTCCTTTAAGTGAATGGCCAGTTCACATCCTTACGTAGGACGTCCATAATTATGTGCAGCCTCACAAAAATCTGATAAGTCAACAATGTAAATAGCTGCTAATTTCTCTATACCACATTGCCCCATACTTTACTATTAGCGTGTAACAATATTCCTCAGATTATGGGAATTGTTATATCCTATATGAAATGATCTCACACTTTATGTCTGGACTGTTGTCTTGTAAGATTGGGCGCAGGATCTAATGAACCCACACTGTCTCCCAGTCATACTATTAGTCACTCCACAGATGACTGAAAACTAGCCACAGTTTAACAAAAACAGAGACACATATCCCATCTGTAAGGAGGCCACAGACATCCATACATAGCTGTCTGTGACAGGCAGCAAACATGTGGAATTAATCTTGCCCTGCCCTGGGCAACACAGACCGTAGGAGGAAAAACAAGAGTGGGAAAAAGTATTGGGTTATCAGTCAGGAAATGCTATTATTTTACCCAATGATATGTGATGGAGCATTACGTGAAATTCTTGATATGTTTCTGCAGAAGACATAATTATATGAAATTATGCATGTACTATACAGGACTATTGGTTCTTATCATTCCCCTTTAATGTAGCATGTTGTAAAGGGAACGTGACAGCAGATACATGCTGCATGATCCACGGGCAGCATACGGTATATCAGACACTGGTTGTATGATCACAGCCAGGTATCGAAACTCTGCGACGTTTCAGAGAAAAGCATACTTTATAAGCCGCCAGTCTCCGATGCGGATTTGTCATGGCAACTTCACCCCGCCCACTGTCCTGGATTGACAGGTCTCTGCCTACACTTGCATGCAAGGAGAGAGACCTCTCACTCCAGGGCAAACACCTCAACGTTTCAGAGTCAAACATACCTTACTAGGGTCATTCAGCCAGTGCCTGATACATGCTGCCCGTGGATCAGAAAGCATGTGTCAACTGTCAGGTTCTCTTTAATTTTTTAAAGTGGATAAAATGTTCTTTTGTGCAGACCTTGGGTGCTGCTGGAAATCCAAATCGCAGCTCTACTAGTGAACTTGGCCCATATGCAAGCAGGCTGACCTTTAATGCATGCTGAAAGTATGCCCGCGGAAGAGGTAATAGCTTAGCGTCTCCCTCCTAATGACACAATACAAACTGCATGTCTTATAGATCTCTAAGACCTGATGAGGCTGGCATGTTTACTTTAAAAATCCTAGTTAGAATGGTTTCCATGCCCTATATTAAAATGAGAATTAAGTGACTGCTGGACTTGTAAAATGCTTATTTTAATTTCAAGATTATGCAGCTACTTTGACATGTGTTATAAATGTAATTATTGTAGGCTTTCACTTTGGACTGGACTTCATGCAGACTAAAAATACAATTGCGTGAATTAGCTCCTAGGACTCATTCACATCATTGAATTTTCTCAGATGTAAAACAATGGATTGATTTTCATAGGTACTTTGGATCAGATTTTCATCAATCTTGGGTCAACGTGTGCATGCAAGAAGATTTATCAACCTTTTCAAATAAACATGAAAATTGGACATATATATACACACCCTCTATGCAAATAAAGAGGAAAAAAACGGTGAAATGCAAAATTATAGTTTAAAATATAACTTTATTATATTCTTACATAAAAATGGAATATTCAAGCAAAAAATAAATAAAAGAGAGGGCAGGAGCTTGGAATCACCCCAAAATCCATTACATTAGTATGCATATGAAGTACTGCTCATAATGAAAGAGTAATAATAAATAAATAAAGCAAAAAATAACTGAAATAAAAAATGCAAAGAAAAAAATTATTATATATCGATATATATGTGCATAAACAGTGACGCTAGTTCATATCAATTCATATATGAGTATGTCATAAAGTGCATAGTGCAACTGTGAACGGCTATAATGAATTTTAACAAGCATGTGATTCAAATTATATCCAAAGCATGTTAAAGTGAGTGTATGCATAAAATGAAGTAGAGGTGAAATACCTATAAAGTGCAGCGTGCAAAGGAATCCAGCTCCCGCGTCCTCCCACCCCGACAGTGCCGTTTCGCACAATGCTTCCTCAATTTTTTGCTTGAATATTCCATTTTTATGTAAGAATATAATAAAGTTATATTTTATACTATAATTTTGTATTTCACCGTTTTTTCCTCTTTATTTGCATAGAGGGTGTGTATATATATTTCTGAGTAGACGGTTTTTGCCCTACCTATATAAGACTGTGTTAATCAATGAAAATTGGACAGTAAACTTGATGACATCACAGACCCATTATCCTGCATTTGCAAGTTTGGTCCATGACTTGGATTAAAATCGGATGTGACTCTGTTTTGGTGTGTACCACTGCATGCTCAGACATAATGTCAAAGGAGTTCACAGGGTTACTTGAAAAACTTGGTGGAGACTTGAGCAAAGGGAAGTAGCCATAGGAGAAGGGAGAAAGGCCAGGTATTGGTGATGGGACAGGTAAGAAAAATAAGGATGAAATTTGACTAAAGGGTCAAATCCTTCCAAAAAATCATGGACATGTGTAAAACCCCTCAGACAATAATTGATTTGTGTTCTAACTATGAAAAACAGGGATATAACTCAAGTGTGAAAAACTTACATCTGTATGAGCCCTTAAGGAGATAAAAGATAAAGCTGAAGGTTATGACAGCTATCATCCTGAGAGACCAGGAACAGTAAAAGGAGACAGATGAAACTTATAAAACCATCAACTTTGGACACCAAGAATGATTGTTCTTCCCTTCATGGAACCATACTTCAACTTGTCCTAATTAGATAAGACCACCATCTGGACTGGGAGCTCTGCCCTCATACAACTATGTGAAGTTTAGAGTGACAAGCAATATTAGTGCCCAACGTAACAAACTATGACTATTGTCACGTTCAACTCCCAGTCATGATAAGATCCTAATGTTTACCAAAAATGTAATGTCGATGATTATGAAAACATCTAATACCAACTTATTCCAACTGAAAGAATGTATATCTCTAATAATAACGAAATTAGTAGCAGTAACATGTATTAACTGGTACAAAGGCCAACACAGTTGTGTCCAAGCATTTGCCAATGTTGCTTCATGGACTCCACAACCTTCATATGACATGGTTGTGCAGCGCCCCAGAGTCCTGTTCGTTGCAGTACTGATGCTCCGCCGCTAAGGGGGGCTATGGTACGTCTGATGGCACTGAAGGAGTTCACCTGACCAGGTATCACAGACACCAATACACTTCACAGTCTGGCCTCCAGGGGGAGCTAAGGGCGCTATGTATTAGGCCACTCCTCACAATCTGGTAAAACTGGGGGTTGGATAGGAAGTTAGGGAGAAAGCTGACTGGGTTGGAACCAGAAACATCCTGTGGCAGAGGGTGTTGCAGGGGAAGATTCAGGGGGGTCCCTGTCAGGGGTGGGATCCTGACAGAGGCCTAGCAAACTGAGAGAACATTACGGGACCGCGCCTGCACCTGATCGCGGCGGTACCCTAAGAAAGGACAAGAAGCGAGGTTTATTGTGGAGAGTGAGAAACGAGATCAACGCAACAAGGAGAAATGCCAGTAGGAGTCGTGCTGTAAGACAAGGCAACATCCTACTGAGGCGCGCAGCCAGTGGCCGGAACACCGAGGAAGTATAGAGCTCCAGGCCTAACTTCAAACCTACGGCAGGACAGTCAGTTATAGGCGGGCTGTCTCACCCAAATCACCTAAGAAGACATAGGGGGCAACAACAGGAGAGGGGCGACACTAGGGTTCAGGAAGAGCTCCGAGCCTACCCATCATACGGGTGCGTCCTAGCCATATCATCTGGGGGACGAAGAAGAACATCATAATCGAGTTGTGAGAGAACTTCAGAAACAGACACAACAGTTGTGGGGACTATCCCGTAAGCACAGCAGGGGAAGACCACAACACACAAGCGCTAGAAGGTAGGCACAGATTTCCACCTGCAAAGGGAACTCTGGAGGTGCCATCGGACTGGCCGGACTCCCACAGCCCGGTTAACCGTATTCCGGACCGAGGATCCTGAAGCCTTCAGTAAAGAGGTAAAGAGACTGCAACCTGGTGTCCTCGTTATTTACTGCGACCTGCACCGCACCACTACAGCATCACCACCCACACCTTTCATTGGGCGCCCCTTAGCAGGGTCACGGACCGGGTCTAGCCACCGTGACAACCCAGAGCAGAGACTCAGAGGCCCGGTACCGGGTACCCCTCGGCCCTGCGGCAGTGGGGGCGCTACAGTTGTCTGATTTTATGTTCCATAAATAAGAAAGTCCATTGTATAATCCCTGTCTCCAGTCTTTCCTTACAGTTCACTTCAAGCAAGCTATGATATATCATTTGTCAAAGCTGCTTTGTACAATGTGGTCACTATATTGATCTACACAACCCTTTATTTCCCTAAGTTGAAGTTGTACTCCTCTCCTTTACTCATAGGAGCAGCCCATAAACCATGGGAACACCCAGCAGCAAAACCTGGAGAAATAGGTGATAAAAATACATTATTTATGATGGAAAACCTTACAGATCATGAAAAATTACTCAAATCACATTTTTAAAGACATTGACTAGAATTCAAGACCTGGACACAAACTGGTTAAATGTCCTAATAATTATCCTGAGACGTCTTGGATCCGATTGTCCCATTGCCAAAAAACCAAATAGCTGGAACATGACAGAATCATCTGTCTTGTTCTGAGGCAGGATCATAAATACTACAAGAGATAGATCTTATCTTCCTAAACAAAATTGCTCACAGAGCTACTAGAAAACCAGAGATGGATGGGGGAGAGATGACAGGGATAGGAAGGGAAGGAAAGCAGGAGAATGACAAGAAGAGACACTCCAAGAGTGGGACTGGAGAATAGAAAGAGCCACAGAAAGAAGAAGACATCAATATCAGATCACTGATTATGAAATATGGAGTGAACTTGGGTTTTTGCCAAGTTTTCTTGTTTTACATGCTCTGTAATTTATGTGAATGTATATATATATATTTTAATTTTCAAACTTTGAAATCCAGATGTTCTGTCCCATCAGCTAAACATAAGGGACAATGGGGCGCTCAGCACTTGGATAGGAAGCAAGAGAAGAGCTTTTAAATGTCCTCTGCATGTTTTTAGCCCTCAAACCAGTCTTTGTCTGTGGTGCAGCTGCTTCCTTAGCTGTAAATGTAAAGGTTCTAAAAAGAAGAACCCTGACATAAAGCTGTGATGATAAATAGGGTGTATGTGCTCACATGGTGAAGTGAATTTTCTAAGGTTAAGGTCCGGCTGTGCAACATTGATGAAAGGTGATGGCACAGAGGGCTAGACTTGCCAGATGGCCTGCGTATCAGCGAGGGCTAGGACAGCCAGGTATGCAAGATGGCAGACAGGCAAGCTGGGAATGGAACAGCAGAAGACACAGATCAAGTAGAATTTTAGATGCACAGTCAGCCCAGAATGTTGCAGCAGAGTTGTAGTGAGAACAGCACCAGTTCCTAATGCTTACAGTAAACAAATAGTTGACCCCAATGCAGAAATGATGAACGGCAAAGTAGATACTTGATTACAAAGAAGATAACTCACTGTTGCAGCAGACTTATAAAAAGAATAGTTAACTATGCTTTCAGAAGGCAATCTGTTAACGCCAAGTCAGCAATAATGAACAAGAAACTGGATACTTAATTGCAGAGAAGATAAAACACTGTTGCAGCAAAGTTGTAGTGTGAACAGCGCCAGTATTAGCAGACAAAAGTGGTATGTTTACAGCAAGCAACTGATTGCACAAACAAATGGTTAAAAACAAGTCAGAGCCAGGAAGTAAATGCAGCTTATAATCAAGCAAGAGTTTGCTGAAGAGATGATTTGATAGCAGAGAGTTATGGATGGTGAGATAACTGCCAGAAATGCATAAAGAAACTGAATGCAAAGCTTACTGAATACTCAGACAGTACTAGCTGTCTGAGTAAACCTTGAACGATATTGGGTGATGATATCAATGGAATTTGATGGGTTACTTTAAAAAAAAATCTGCTGTCAACTGCACCAAAAGAAGGCAGCCATAGCAGAGTGAAGGGCTAGGTGATGGTACTGGCACAAGGAGTAACATAGGAAGGAGATATGACTAAAGTCTCAGAATCCTTGAAGAAACAGATTTATGAGAATATCATGGATGAAAGTCCCAAACAGTTAACCTAAAACTTAGAAACAAAAAGCTCAAACAGATCTCTTCCCACTGGTGAGTTTCTTTGGTCAGCTTCTGAGGTATGTCTAAGGCCTCTTTCACACTTCAGTCTTTTGGCGTCAGTCTGAAACCGCCATTTTCCTCAAATAGCGGATCCGCCATTTTTTTTTGGCGGATCCGCTATTTTCCCATAGACATGCATTAGCGACGGATTGTGGCGGATGGTCGTCCGTTCCATCCGCCATGCGACGGATCACTCAAAATTTGACGTTGTCTAGACATTGATGGACATTATAACGTTTTTTGTCTGTGCCGAAATGGTGGTTCGCGACAGATCCGTCGCGTCCGCCATTCCATAGAATGGCCGCCTATGGGCGACGGATCCATCGCGACCGTCATTTCGGGGGATCCGTTGCCCCAATCCGCTTTTTCAATTGCGCATGCTCCAAAAAGTAGATACTTTTCCCAGACAACCCCTAAGTAACTGATCCGTCAAAAAAACGGATCCGTTAGAACCGTTTTCTCAACAATTGTGACGGATCCGTCGATCCATCACTATGTCGGAGCAGACTGACGCCAAACAACTGAAGTGTGAAAGAAGCCTTAATATTCACCTGGAGTGAAATATTCACTGACCAGGTTGGCAATTATATGTGGACAATATTTCTTCTTTCTCAGTATTTTGGTTGACGGCATTTCTATATATTCATCTCTTCTTAGCCAGTATTAGATATGTATGTGGCATGAGTGAATTACTGTATCTTCGTATGCTTTTCATATGGGATATACTGTATGAACCTGACAGAAAGAACATCATAGCATGCTGCATTATATGACATATGCTTTATCAGTATTTAATATATACCTAATGTAGGGGTTACTCACTGCACTCAAGGCTCCATTCAGATAGCTCTAAGGTATGTATGGGCTCTTTTACCACTCTTTTTAGCCCCAAATGCAACATTGCTGTACAGCACACTACAGAAGTCAATCCTAAAGGTGCCGACTAGTGTTGAGCATTCCGATACCGCAAGTATCGGGTATCGGCCGATACTTGCGGTATCGGAATTCCGATACCGGTATTCCGATACTTGCCGCGTATCGGATACCGGAATCGGAAATTCCCAGATTCAAAATGCACAAATTCAGCCAATGAGAATGATTTCAAGTGTGGGCACATCCTGTTCAGCATGGAGGGCATGAAACTACTGGCATGGCTGTGATTGGCTGCTGAAATGATGTCATGATGCAGTTTAAAAGTCGCTGGCGCCATTTTGCGATCACTCTGCTGTGAATTCAGTTAGTGACAGGACGCTGTTTGCTGACTGAGGGCCAGTTTAGAGATAGCGATTTGCTTCTTTGTGCTTTCCAAAGGCTAATTTAGCAACCGCTGTGTTCACCTACTATTCACCTTGCTTTTGCCTTGTAGCGCTGTTTTCACAGCGATCTGCAAGGTCTGTGTGTGTGTGTGTGTGTGTGTGTGTGAGTGCAGCCCACTCTCTAGTCTGAGTGCAGCCACATAGGCCATCCATAGCTGGTTGTATTCAGTTCAGGGAGGGTGGTTCATTGCCTCATACTGTCCTTTTTTTTTTTTTTTTTCAAGTAGTGTAGTCTGCTGCTAATTTATTCAAAAAAATCCTATTAGTGTCTTTCCACCCGTCTCCAGCTAATTTGTGGAAAAACACTACATAGGATAACGTAGAGGAGGGTTTTTGGGCCTTGCAGCGCCGTTTACGGCTGTCTGCACGGTCTCCGTGTGACTGCAGCTTGCCCTGTAGTCTTTGAGCAGCCATAGCCTGGTTGTCTCCAGCTCAGGGTTGTTCACTGCGTCATACCGCAAAATCAATTTTCATTTTGTTTTAAGTAGTGCAGGCTGCTGCACATTTTTTCAAAAAATTCCTATTAGTGTCTTTCCACCCGTCTCCAGCTAATTTGTGGAAAAACACTACATAGGATAACGTAGAGGAGGGTTTTTGGGCCTTGCAGCGCCGTTTACGGCTGTCTGCACGGTCTCCGTGTGACTGCAGCTCGCCCTGTAGTCTGTGAGCAGCCATAGCCTGGTTGTCTCCAGCTCAGGGTTGTTCACTGCGTCATACCGCCAAATCAATTTTCATTTTGTTTTAAGTAGTGCAGGCTGCTGCACATTTTTTCAAAAAATTCCTATTAGTGTCTTTCCACCCGTCTCCAGCTAACTTGTGGAAAAACACTACATAGGATAACGTAGAGGAGGGTTTTGGGGCCTTGCAGCGCCGTTTACGTCTGTCTGCACGGTCTCCGTGTGACTGCAGCTCTATCTGTTGTCAGTTCAGCCCCCCAAAAATAAATAAATAATAAAGTTCACCAAACACACCAGTGACACCACTTTACATTTGTGTAGGCCACATTAGCTCATATTAAAGTCTAGTCCACACTTTAGAAAATTAGTGTTTCTTATACCTGTTAGGAGGAGTTGTTCAGGAATAAGCACACAAATCCGTTAGTACTTTTCTGCTTATCTTTATCAGTCAACCAAGATGAAGAAGGCAGTGAGTAAGGCATGTGGGCGTGGGCGTGGGCGCGGAGCAGGGAGGGGACGTGGGGATACTGTGCCTGCTGCGGGCACCGGTGACTCATCAGCACCCACTTTCACAAGGGAACAGTCATTCATGCGCAGCTTTGTCGCAGAGCGCCGTACACCGCTGCTGCGTGAAGAACAAATTGAAGCCGTTGTCGGATGGATGGCAGCTAATGCATCAACTTCAATTAGTGCCACATCCTCTCAGACACAGAGCACTGGAGAGCAGCCATCTGTCTCTTCACCACCTGCCAAATTGCCCAGGCAGACAGAGCCCAGGACAGGAGCCGTCTCTACTTCTGTTCTCTGAATCTCTTGGCTTGGAAACAGGGGGCCAGCCAAGCAGCATTGGAGAAATGGAAGAAGAGGCAGGGTGCAGTGATGCCCAACAGCTTTTTCTCTCTTCCTCTGAAGAGGCGGGTGGGCCAGTGGCTCCGTTCACCACATCGCAGGCCGCATCAGCTGATGATGACACTCAGGTGCCACTTACTGGTGCGTGCTCTGCTGCTGAGACTACCCAGGAGGAGCAGTTGGGGGCAGAGGGTAGTGTAGATGATGAGGTCCTTGACCCATCTTGGCGTGAGGGACAGGAAGGTGGTGGGAGCAGCTCTGAGGAAGAGATTCCCCGTACGGCCCAAAGAGGGAGAGGGAGGGGGAAGACTGCGGATCCTGCAGCCTCCGCTTTGGCACCCGTTAGGAGCATGTCTCTTCCAAAAGCCAAAAAGGGCGCTCCCAAGACTTGCAGTGCCTGGTCCTTTTTTGACACAGTTGCAGATGACATTTGCTATGTCAAATGCAAGGTGTGTCATTACAAAGTCAAAAGAGGGAAAAATGTCAGCAACCTCAATACCTCCAACATGTGGAAACATGTGCGCACCAGGCACCCGGCGGAGTTAGAAAAACACACTGAAGAGCTAGGCCAACCAACAGTGGCAGCTACCACCTCTTCAGCCCGTGTTGCCTCTTCCTCCAGCTCACACGCAGCTGGTTCGGCTTCCTCCCAGGATCGCCGTGGAAGAACCTCTGGCCCTGTTGTCCAGAGACCCGCTGTAATTCCACCCGCAGCACCACTTTCCCAGTCATCCACACACTCCCAGCCCAGTCTACAGCCATCGGTAGTACAGGCATGGGAGAAAAGGCGGCCTTTCTCGTCAAACCACCCACGAGCACAGGCTCTGACTGCAGGCATTGCCAAACTTCTGTCACTGGAAATGCTGTCATTCAGGCTGGTGGAGACTGACAGCTTCCGTGACTTGATGTCATTGGCAGTCCCACAGTACAATGTGCCCAGCCGCTTTTACTTCAGCAGGCAAGCCGTCCCTGCCCTGCACAAGCATGTGGAGGGACACATAAAACACGCGCTACTGAACGCCGTCAGTAGCAAGGTCCACCTCACCACCGATGCGTGGACCAGTCAACATGGACAGGGGCGATACCTTTCCCTCACTGCCCATTGGGTTAATGTCGTTGAGCCGGGTACAGACCGTGCGAGTGGCGCAGGACGTGTCCTGCCCACTCCAAGGATTGCAGGAATCCATTCTGTACGCATTGACTCCTCCTCCTACACCAGTTCCTCAGAATCATCGCTGCAGGAGCCGTCACAGTCCACCTCCACATGGACCCGTGATGAACGTTTACCTGTTACGACCGACATGAGCACAGCCATGGCCAAACGTCAACAGGCCGTCTTGAAATTAATTTATTTGGGGAATCGAAGCCACACAGCGCAGGAGCTCTGGAATGCCATCAAGCAGGAGAGCGATGTGTGGTTTGTGCCAGCGAATCTCCAGCCAGGCATGGTAGTGTGTGATAATGGCCGAAATCTGGTGGCAGCTCTGGGCCTCGGCAACCTCACTCACATCCCATGTCTGGCACATGTGCTCAATTTGGTCGTGCAGAGTTTTCTGAGGGACTATCCGGATCTTGATGCACTGCTGCACAAGGTCCGCCTAGAGTGTGCTCACTTGCGGCGTTCCAGCACGGCAAAAGCGCGCATTGCGGCTCTGCAGCGCCGACACCGCCTGCCGGAACATCGCATCATATGTGACCTACCTACCAGGTGGAATTCCACGTTACATATGTTGGAGCGGTTGTGTGAGCAGCAGCAAGCTGTAATGGAGTACCAGCTGCTTCAGGCGCAAAGAAGTCGCAGTCAGCGCCGTACAGACTTCACAACCACAGAGTGGGCCACTATGAATGACGTCTGCCAGGTTTTGCGTCCCTTTGATTATTCCACGCGGATGGCGAGTGCAGATGATGCACTAGTCAGCATGACTGTCCCCCTTATCTGCCTGCTTGAAAAATCACTGCAAGCGCTAAGGCCATGTGCACACGTTCAGTATTTTTCGCGGTTTTTTCGCGTTTTTTCGCTATAAAAACGTGATAAAAACGCGAAAAAAACGCTTACATATGCCTCCTATTATTTTAAGTGTATTCCGCATTTTTTGTGCAAATGTAGCCTTTTTTTCCGCGAAAAAATCGCATCGCGGAAAAAAAAGCAACATGTTCATTAAAATGCGGAATTGCAGGGGATTCCGCACACCTAGGGGTCCATTGATCTGCTTACTTCCCGCACGGGGCTGTGCACATGATGCGGGAAGTAAGCAGATTATGTGCGGTTGGTACCCAGGGTGGAGGAGAGGAGACTCTCCTCCACGCACTGGGCACCATATAAGTGGTCAAAAAAATAAGAATTAAAATAAAAAACAGTCCTATACTCACCCTCGATGTCTTCCCGCCTCCACTGCATGCTGCCGTTCGGTTCCTGTAGCTGGTGTGCGGCGAAAGACCTGCCGATGACGTCACTGTCCTGTGATTGGTCGTGAGCGGTCATGTGACCGCTCACGTGACCGTGATGTCACGGAAGGTCCTGTGCGCACAGACCAGCTATAGGAAGAGGAGCTGGACGCCGCTGAGGAGATGTCTGGGTGAGTATAAGCATTTTTTTATTTTTTTTATTTTTTTTAAACATTCTATCTTTTACTATGGATGCTGCATAGGCTGCATCTATAGTAAAAAGTTGGTCACACTTGTCAAACGCTATGTTTGACAAGTGTGACCAACCTGTCAGTCAGTTTTCCAAGCGATGCTACAGATCGCTTGGAAAACTTTAGCATTCTGCAAGCTAATTACGCTTGCAGAATGCTAAAAAAACGCGAAAAAAACGCGAAAAAAACGCAAAAAAAACGCAAAAAAAAAAATGCGGATTTCTTGCAGAAAATTTCCGGTTTTCTTCAGGAAATTTCTGCAAGAAATCCTGAACGTGTGCACATACCCTAAGGGATGATGTTGTGGAAGAGGTGGAGGATGAGGATTCAGCATTTCCATAATCTTCTGGACAGTCAGCGCCACGTGGTTCCTCACAAACGCGTAGGCAGGGGACAGTTTGTGAGGAGGATGAGGAGGAGTCAATGGAGGAGGAAGACATCCGTCCAGAGGAGGGAGTTACACAATTGTCCAGTACTCAGTGTGTACAGCGAGGGTGGGGTGATGACGAGCGGGCAGAGATCACGCCTCCAGCAGGGGACAGCGTTTCTTGGGCAGTTGGCAGTCTGTAGCACATGGTGGATTACATGCTGCAGTGCCTGAGAAACGACCGCCGCATCGCCCACATTCTCAACATGTCTGATTATTGGGTGTTCACCCTCCACGATCCTCGCTACCGGGACAACGTAGAAAGCCTCATCACACCGTTGAACCGGGAGCGAAAAATGCGGGAGTACCAAGACACACTGGTCAATTCCATCATCTTCTCCATTCCAACTGAGAGAAGTGCTGCTAGTGCATTCCAAAGCAGCTCAGTGCGTCCAGGCAGTGGTGGAGGCTCTGCACAAAGAGGGAGCAGAAGCAGTGCCTCTGCCCAAGGCAAGACCAGTATGGCCCAACTGTGGCACAGTTTTCTGTGCCCCCCACAAAAGTCTACACCATCACAGACGGCTCCAGTCAGCAGGAGGCAACGGTTCCGTCAGATGGTGACAGACTACATGTCTTGGCCTCTTGCTGTACTCCCAGACGGCTCTTCCCCTTTCAAGTTTTGGGTCTCAAAGCTGGATACATGACCAGAGCTAAGCCAGTATGCATTGGAGGTGCTGTCTTGCCCTGCGGCCAGTGTATTATCGGAACGTGTCTTTAGTGCTGCAGGTGGTGTACTAACTGACCGTCGCATGCGACCATCCTCCGATAACGTTGACCGGCTTACTTTCCTGAAAATGAACAAGGCCTGGATCTCGCAGGAATTTGCCACTCCTCTTCCTGATTAAATAATTAGGTGACTGTCTACAGTATCCAGGTCTCCTGTTGTGTTCATCTTTCTACCACCTGAACTTAAATTCCTGGGCTCCAACACCGCCAGTTGAGGCTCAGAAGTGCCGTCTGCACAGTCAAAACATACGACCCAGTGTTATTGGGTTTCAGTAACGTCAGCTGATCCCCAGCTGTGTAGCCGGCAATGTGTCCTGCGACCGCCACGCTGACACAACAACTGAAATGTAAGGGAACCTGTCCCCCCCCCCAAGGCGTTTGTTACTGAAAGAGCCACCTTGTACAGCAGTAATGCTGCACAAGGAAAAGGTAGCTATTTTTGTTTAGCTCCTTGCACACGCAGAACTTAACACTTATAAAATGTGTCCACTGATACCGTAAAACCGTCCCGGAGGTGGGACTTTCCTTCGTAATATGACGCAGCACAGCCGTCATTCCTACCCCCTTGGCGCCGTGCCCCGGCTCCTCAGCGTTGTTTGATTCCGTCCCGGAGCCTGCGCTGTTAAGTTATCCCTTGGCCAGGCACACTTAGCGCTGCCCGTCTTCTGACATCATTTGGTGTCAGGATGGCTGCGCCTGTGCGGCCGCGCTGGCCGAGAGCCCGCCTCGCAGTGTCTTCTGATTTAATCCCACTGGGGGCCTGAGATCCATGGACATGCGCAGTGCATATCTGAACCTCCACCTCTCACTCATCTCCCTACGGCTTCTTCAGACTGTGCGGTGTCAGCTGGTCCCTAATAGCATGCCACGGCCGTGACACCGCACAGTCTGAAGAAGCCGTAGGGAGGGGAGTGAGAGGCGAGGATATGCACTGCGCATGGCCACGGATCTCAGGCCCGCGGTGGGATTAAATCAGAAGACACTGCGAGGCGGGCTCTTGGCCAGCGCGGCCGCACAGGCGCAGCCAGCCTGACACCAAATGATGTCAGAAGATGTGCAGCGCTAAGTGTGCCTGGCCAAGGGATAACTTAACAGCGCAGGCTCCGGGACGGAATCAAACAACGCTGAGGAGCCGGGGAACGGCGCCAAGGGGGTAAGAATGACGGCTGTGCTGCGTCATATTACGAAGGAAAGTCCCACCTCCGGGACGGTCACACGGTATCAGGGGACACATTTTATAAGTGTTTAGTTCTGTGTTTGCAAGGAGCATCATGAAAAGAGCCACCTTTTCCTTTTGCATCTTTTTTGCTGCACAAGCTGGCTCTTTCAGCTACAAACGCCTTGGGGGGGGGGTTAAAGGTTCCCTTTCGACTTTCTCCAATCAGGCTTCGGCCTACATTGTGTTCCTCTGCTTCTCCTCCTGTCCCTGGGCTCCAACACCGCTAGTTGCCGTCCAGTAGTGCTGTACGCACAGTCAACAGTCCCTCCTCTGTTATTGGGGTTCAGTAACGTCAGCTGTTCCCCTGCTGTGTGTGTGGCAATCCCTCCTACCTCCTCCACCTCCTCCTCCTCCACCTGTCCCTGGGCTCCAACACCACTAGTTGCCGTCCAGTAGTGCTGTACGCACAGTCAACAGTCCCTCCTCTGTTACTGGGGTTCAGTAACGTCAGCTGTTCCCCTGCTGTGTGTGTGGCAATCCCTCCTACCTCCTCCACCTCCTCCTCCTCCACCTGTCCCTGGGCTCCAACACCGCTAGTTGCCGTCCAGTAGTGCTGTACGCACAGTCAACAGTCCCTCCTCTGTTATTGGGGTTCAGTAACGTCAGCTGTTCCCCTGCTGTGTGTGTGGCAATCCCTCCTACCTCCTCCACCTCCTCCTCCTCCACCTGTCCCTGGGCTCCAACACCGCTAGTTGCCGTCCAGTAGTGCTGTACGCACAGTCAACAGTCCCTCCTCTGTTACTGGGGTTCAGTAACGTCAGCTGTTCCCCTGCTGTGTGTGTGGCAATCCCTCCTACCTCCTCCACCTCCTCCTCCTCCACCTGTCCCTGGGCTCCAACACCGCTAGTTGCCGTCCAGTAGTGCTGTACGCACAGTCAACAGTCCCTCCTCTGTTATTGGGGTTCAGTAACGTCAGCTGTTCCCCTGCTGTGTGTCTGGCAATCCCTCCTACCTCCTCCACCTCCTCCTCCTCCACCTGTCCCTGGGCTCCAACACCGCTAGTTGCCGTCCAGTAGTGCTGTACGCACAGTCCCAACAGTCCCTCCTCTGTTATTGGGGTTCAGTAACGTCAGCTGTTCCCCTGCTGTGTGTGTGGCAATCCCTCCTACCTCCTCCACCTCCTCCACCTGTCCCTGGGCTCCAACACCGCTAGTTGCCGTCCAGTAGTGCTGTACGCACAGTCCCAACAGTCCCTCCTCTGTTATTGGGGTTCAGTAACGTCAGCTGTTCCCCTGCTGTGTGTCTGGCAATCCCTCCTACCTCCTCCACCTCCTCCTCCTCCACCTGTCCCTGGGCTCCAACACTGCTAGTTGCCGTCCAGTAGTGCTGTACGCACAGTCAACAGTCCCTCCTCTGTTATTGGGGTTCAGTAACGTCAGCTGTTCCCCTGCTGTGTGTGTGGCAATCCCTCCTACCTCCTCCACCTCCTCCTCCTCCACCTGTCCCTGGGCTCCAACACCGCTAGTTGCCGTCCAGAAGTGCTGTCCGCACAGAGCCAAACACCTCGCCAATGTGTTAGTGGGGTTCAGCACCGCCAGCTGTTCCCCTGCTGTGCAGCCGGCAACGTGTACTGCGACCGCCACGCAGGCACAACAAGTTAAATTTAAGGGAACCTGTCCCCCCCCCCCCCCAGGCGTTTGTTACTGAAGGAGCCACCTTGTGCAGCAGTAATGATGCAAAGGGAAAAAGTGCTTCTTTTCGTGGTGCTCCTTGCACATGCTGATCCTACCACTTATGAAAAGTGTCCCCTCCTACTGTGATACCGTCCGGTTGGTGGAACTTTCCTTTGTGATGTGACGCAGCACAGCCGTCATTCTTACCCCCTTGGCGCCGTGCGCCGCCTCCTTAGCGTTGTTTGAATCAGTCCCGGAGCCTGCGCTGTTAGGTTAGCCCTTGGCCATGCACACATTTTGCGCTGCCCGTCTTCTGACATCATTTGGTGTCAGGCTGGCTGCGCCTGTGCGGCCGCGCTGGCCGAGAGCCCGCCTCGTACTGTCTTCTGATTTAATCCCACTGGGGGCCTGAGATCCATGGACATGCGCAGTGCATATCTGAACCTCCACCTCTCACTCATCTCCCTACGGCTTCTTCAAACTGTGCGGTGTCAGCTGGTCCCTAATAGCATGCCACGGCCGTGACACCGCACAGTCTGAAGAAGCCGTAGGGAGATGAGTGAGAGGTGGAGGTTCAGATATGCACTGCGCCTGTCCATGGATCTCAGGCCCCCAGTGGGATTAAATCAGAAGACAGTACGAGGCGGGCTCTCGGTCAGCGCGGCCGCACAGGCGCAGCCAGCCTGACACCAAATGATGTCAGAAGACGGGCAGCGCAAAATGTGTGCATGGCCAAGGGCTAACCTAACAGCACAGGCTCCGGGACTGATTCAAACAACGCTGAGGAGGCGGCGCACGGCGCCAAGGGGGTAAGAATGATGGCTGTGCTGCGTCACATCACAAAGGAAAGTTCCACCTACCGGACGGTATCACGGTAGGAGGGGACACTTTTTATAAGTGTTAGGTTCAGCATGTGCAAGGACCATAATTAAAAGAGCTAAGTTTACCTTTTCCAGCATTAGTGCTGTACACGATGGCTCTTTCAGCTACAAACGCCTGGGGGGGGGGTTAAAGTTTCCCTTTCAACTTGCTCCAGTGCAGGCTTCGGCCTACACTCTGCTCCCTCTCCTCCTCCTGCTGACCCTGGGCTCTAACACCGCCAGTTGGGGCCCAGATGTGCTAGCTGCACAGAGCCAAACACCAGCCAATGTGTCAGTGGGGTTCAGCACCGCCAGCTGTTCCCCTGCTGTGTAGCCGGCAACGTGTCCTGCAACAGCCACGCAGACACAAGAACTGAAATTGAAGGAAACCTGTCCCCCCTCCCCCAGGCGTTTTTACGTTTTATAGCCACCTTGTACGACAGTAATGCTGCATGTGTGCAAGGTGGCTCAGAAACTTATTCTCCTTGCCCATGTTGAAGTGAACACGTCTAAAAATGAGTCCTCTGCGACCATTAAAACGTCCCTCAGGTGTGATTTTCCTTTGTATTGACACGCAACAAGCTCCTTGGTAGCGCTGCCCGTCTTCTGGCATCATTGTTTGGCTGCCTGCGCCTCTGCGGCCGCCCTGACCCACACAATGCCCCTCGGTGTCTTATTTCTTGGGACTGTGAGGGTGTGATTGATGGGCATGAGCAGTGCATCAGTTCGCCTGTCCCTCATCTCCTTCCACCTTCTTTAGACTGTGCGGCTTCATGGCCGTGGCATGCGATAAGGGATCAGCTGACGCCGCACAGTCTGAAGCGGGTGTAAGGACCCGAGTGTGAGAGACGAACATATGTGCTGCGCCAGGCCATGAATCCCAGCCCCGCAGTGTTTTAACAATGTTAAGACACTGCGGGGCTGGGATTCATGGTCATCGCGAACCGCACCGGCCGACATTAAATGATGTCAGAAGATGGGCAGCGCTAACAGCGCTAGGCCAGGGGATAACACGACAGTGCAGACTCCTGTACAGCAAATAACAACGCTCAGGAGGCTGCACCCAGCACCAAGGTGGGATTCTTGACATCTGTGCTGCGTCTCATTACAAAGGGAACTCGCGCCTCCAACACAGTTTGACTGTATAAAGGGCTAAATGTTATACGTGTTTCATTCAGCGTGTGCAAGGAGCAAAATTAAAAGAGCAACCTTTGACTTGTGCAGCACTACTGCTGCATAAGCTGTGGCTCTTCTACTTTGTAACCCCTGAGGGGGGGGTTAAAGGTTACCTTTGAAATTGGTTCAATTAGGGTTCGGCCTACACTCTGCTCCCCCTGCAGAGCCCGGGCTCCAACACCGCCAGTTGGGCCCCGGTACTGCTAGCTGCACAGAGAAAAACACCAGCCAATGTGTCAGTGGGGTTCAGCACCGCCAGCTGTTCCCCTGCTGTGCAGCCGGCAACGTGTCCTGCAACTGCCACGCAGACACAACAGACCCAAAGCTGCCGCCAGTGCAGGCTTCGGCCTACACTCTGCTCCATCTCCTCCTCCTGCTGACCCCGGGCTCTAACACCGCCAGTTGGGGCCCGGTACTGCTAGCTGCACAGAGAAAAACACCAGCCAATGTGTCAGTGGGGTTCAGCACCGCCAGCTGTTCCCCTGCTGTGCAGCCGGCATCGTGTCCTGCAAAAGCCACGCAGACACAAGAACTGAAATTGAAGGGAACCTGTCCCCCCTCCCCCAGGCGTTTGTACGTTTTTAAGGCCACCTTGTACAGCGGTAATGCTGCATGTGTGCAAGGTGGCTCATAAACGTATTCTCCTCGCACATGTGGAACTGAAAACACGTCTAAAATGTGTCCTCTGTGTGACCATTTATCCGTCCCGGTGGTGTGACTTTCCTTTGTAATGACACGCTGCAACCCCCTTGGTAGCGCTGCCCGTCTTCTGGCATCATTGTTTGGCTGCCTGCGCCTCTGCGGCCGCCCTGACCCACACAACGCCCCTCGGTGTCTTATTTCTTGGGACTGCGAGGGTGTGATTGATGGGCATGAGCAGTGCATCAGTTCGCCTGTCCCTCATCTCCTTCCGCCTTCTTCAGACTGTGCGGCTTCATGGCCGTGGCATGCGATAAGGGATCAGCTGACGCCGCACAGTCTGAAGCGGGTGTAAGGACCCGAGTGTGAGAGGCGAACATATGTGCTGCGCCAGGCCATGAATCCCAGCCCCGCAGTGTTTTAACAATGTTAAGACACTGCGGGGCTGGGATTCATGGTCATCGCGAACCGCACCGGCCGACATTAAATGATGTCAGAAGATGGGCAGCGCTAACAGCGCTAGGCCAGGGGATAACACGACAGCGCAGACTCCTGTACAGCAAATAACAACGCTCAGGAGGCTGCACCCAGCACCAAGGTGGGATTCTTGACATCTGTGCTGCGTCTCATTACAAAGGGAACTCGCGCCTCCAACACAGTTTGACTGTATAAAGGGCTAAATGTTATACGTGTTTAATTCAGCGTGTGCAAGGAGCAAAATTAAAAGAGCAACCTTTGACTTGTGCAGCACTACTGCTGCATAAGCTGTGGCTCTTCTACTTTGTAACCCCTGAGGGGGGGTTAAAGGTTACCTTTGAAATTGGTTCAATTAGGCTTCGGCCTACACTCTGCTCCCCCTGCAGAGCCCGGGCTCCAACACCGCCAGTTGGGGCCCGGTACTGCTAGCTGCACAGAGAAAAACACCAGCCAATGTGTCAGTGGGGTTCAGCACCGCCAGCTGTTCCCCTGCTGTGCAGCCGGCAACGTGTCCTGCAACTGCCACGCAGACACAACAGACCCAAAGCTGCCGCCAGTGCAGGCTTCGGCCTACACTCTGCTCCCTCTCCTCCTCCTGCTGACCCCGGGCTCTAACACCGCCAGTTGGGGCCCGGTACTGCTAGCTGCACAGAGAAAAACACCAGCCAATGTGTCAGTGGGGCTCAGCACCGCCAGCTGTTCCCCTGCTGTGCAGCCGGCATCGTGTCCTGCAAAAGCCACGCAGACACAAGAACTGAAATTGAAGGGAACCTGTCCCCCCTCCCCCAGGCGTTTGTACGTTTTTAAGGCCACCTTGTACAGCGGTAATGCTGCATGTGTGCAAGGTGGCTCATAAACGTATTCTCCTCGCACATGTGGAACTGAAAACACGTCTAAAATGTGTCCTCTGTGTGACCATTTAACCGTCCCGGTGGTGTGACTTTCCTTTGTAATGACACGCTGCAACCCCCTTGGTAGCGCTGCCCGTCTTCTGGCATCTTTGTTTGGCTGCCTGCGCCTCTGCGGCCGCCCTGACCCACACAACGCCCCTCGGTGTCTTGTTTCTTGGGACTGCAAGGGTGTGATTGATGGGCATGAGCAGTGCATCAGTTCGCCTGTCCCTCATCTCCTTCCGCCTTCTTCAGACTGTGCGGCTTCATGGCCGTGGCATGCGATAAGGGATCAGCTGACGCCGCACAGTCTGAAGCGGGTGTAAGGACCCGAGTGTGAGAGGCGAACATATGTGCTGCACCAGGCCATGAATCCCAGCCCCGCAGTGTTTTAACAATGTTAAGACACTGCGGGGCTGGGATTCATGGTCATCGCGAACCGCACCGGCCGACATTAAATGATGTCAGAAGATGGGCAGCGCTAACAGCGCTAGGCCAGGGGATAACACGACAGCGCAGACTCCTGTACAGCAAATAACAACGCTCAGGAGGCTGCACCCAGCACCAAGGTGGGATTCTTGACATCTGTGCTGCGTCTCATTACAAAGGGAACTCGCGCCTCCAACACAGTTTGACTGTATAAAGGGCTAAATGTTATACGTGTTTCATTTAGCGTGTGCAAGGAGCAAAATTAAAAGAGCAACCTTTGACTTGTGCAGCACTACTGCTGCATAAGCTGTGGCTCTTCTACTTTGTAACCCCTGAGGGGGAGTTAAAGGTTACCTTTGAAATTGGTTCAATTAGGCTTCGGCCTACACTCTGCTCCCCCTGCAGAGCCCGGGCTCCAACACCGCCAGTTGGGGCCCGGTACTGCTAGCTGCACAGAGAAAAACACCAGCCAATGTGTCAGTGGGGTTCAGCACCGCCAGCTGTTCCCCTGCTGTGCAGCCGGCAACGTGTCCTGCAACTGCCACGCAGACACAACAGACCCAAAGCTGCCGCCAGTGCAGGCTTCGGCCTACACTCTGCTCCCTCTCCTCCTCCTGCTGACCCCGGGCTCTAACACCGCCAGTTGGGGCCCGGTACTGCTAGCTGCACAGAGAAAAACACCAGCCAATGTGTCAGTGGGGTTCAGCACCGCCAGCTGTTCCCCTGCTGTGCAGCCGGCATCGTGTCCTGCAAAAGCCACGCAGACACTTGCTCTTGTACCTTCTGCTCCCCATCCTGGTTCCAGTACCGTCAGCTGGTTCCGGGCAGAGCCTTTGGCTTAGGTGCCTCCCTTTGGGTATCCGAGTTCCACCAACGTCAGGTGGTCCTTGGTAGTGCTTTCAGGCACGGGTACCTCCTGCTTAGTAACCGGGTTCCAGTAACGTCAGCTGGTCCTCGGTAGTTCCATTGGCTCTTGGACCTTTGGCTACCCATCCGGGTTCCAGCACCGTCAGCTGGTTCTCGGCAGTGTCTTTTGCTCTTGTACCTTCTGCTCCCCATCCTGGTTCCAGTACCGTCAGCTGGTTCCGGGCAGAGCCTTTGGCTTTGGTGCCTCCCTCTGGGTATCCGAGTTCCACCAACGTCAGGTGGTCCTTGGTAGTGCTTTCAGGCACGGGTACCTCCTGCTTAGTAACCGGGTTCCAGTAACGTCAGCTGGTCCTCGGTAGTTCCATTGGCTCTTGGACCTTCGGATAGCCATCCGAGTTCCAGTTCCATCAGCTGGTTCTCGGCATTTTCTCAGCCTTCTTGTACCTTCTGCTACATTTCCAAGTTCAAGAGACTAAACACGATGACCCGGAAGACCACCCCTAAGATGACGACGACACCAGAGACGACAACCACCGTGATGACGACGACCCTGGAGACAATGACCCTGAAGACCACCCCGATGACGACGACCCTGGAGACGACGACCCTGAAGACCACCCCGATGACGACGACCCCGGAGACGATGACCCTGGAGACGACGACGACCTGGAAGACCGAGAAGCAGAAGAACAAGAGGCTGCAGAACAAAGAGCAGAAGAACATTAAGCATAAGACTAAATATCAGAGCAAAAAATATTATCCAAATTATAAGCAGAAGAAGACTAAGCAGTGTATGGGGGTGAGTCCGTTCCTCCTCGTGGTGCCCCTGGATAAAGCCTGATGCTGCAGGCCAAACTGAACGCGGACAAATGTAACTGTTTTGTGACAGGCAGAACGGAAGGTGTAATCTTCAAACTTTTATAGATAACAACTACGGGAATGCCTGTCACAAATAAGAATATGATGAAGAAGTAGAATATGATGAAGATAATAGTAAAATAAAAAGAATATGAACAATGTAACCAAAAAAATAATAGGTAGAAGATGAAGAAGAAGATGAATAAGGTGAAGAAGTTGATGTCAAAGAAGCTGATGATGAAGATAATGAAGAAGAAAGTGTGGGAGAAGTAAAAAAGAAGGTGAAGGGCGTGGAAGTAGTGAAACATCAATATCTGACAAAATAAAAAAAAAATTAACATAGTCAAAATCTTTCTACCGCCGAACGTCATAAAAAACAAAACAAAATCCTGCTATTCTATTACATTGGGCTAAACCTCTGTGCCTTTAATGTCTCCGCCACGTCCCCCAATACATCCTACATTATTCTTAGTTGTTTTCCTTCATGTAGAATGAATCTACAAGTTTATAAAGGGTTTATTTTAATTCCGATATTTTCGTCCCATTGACTTGCATTGGGATCGGGTATCGGTATCGGATTAGATCCGATACTTTGACGGTATCGGCCGATACTTTCCGATACCGATACTTTCCGATATCGGAAGGTATCGCTCAACACTAGTGCCGACCAATTCCCTACCTTCCACTTACAGTTGTACCAGTAAGGTTATTTTGCAACATGGAAAGAACCAACAAATTTGTATTTTCCATTAAGTATGGTTTGTCCTGAACAACTGGTATCTCACTAGTCCTTAAGGAGTGAACTTGGACAGCGGCATCAATTTTGTACTTTTACATTGGAGGTATATACCATTAATCCACTACCCTCCCAATGAATTAGTCACACTTTTCTTATCCAAAATCCAAAACAGGGGCATTAACTTTTGCTTGTAAGCATATCAGATTTCCCAATATTGTACAATTATCTGCACACAAATAGTCTTACCTTATATACTATAAAAGGGTCATTTTAACATTTCTCAGCTACAAGGGGGGTCATAAAAAGTAAACAATCACAAGTGTTAGTGTGTTGAGTGGCTTAACTCAGCATAATAATGAGGAGCTCATTTTAAATTTGTCTCAAGGACTTTCTCTCTATGAACTATGCTGCATTGGTCATTTCATAGGTAAAGTATAGTTGGCCAGTGGCCACAGCTTTCTGATTTGATTGGCTGGGGTTTCTGAAGCTAGACCTATAGTGATCAACTGATCGTTGAGTTGACCACAATCTGAAACAAGATTGTTGTAGGAGTTAATTTACCACTATTTAACCCCTTAATGACCGTGGGATTTTTCGTTTTTCCGTGTTTGTTTTTCAGTCCCCTCCTTCCCAGAGCCATAACTTTTTATTTTTCCGTCAATTTGGCCATGTGAGGGCTTATTTTTTGCGGGACAAGTTGTACTTTTAAATGACATCATTGGTTTTACCATGTCGTGTACTAGAAAACGGGAAAAAAAATCCAAGTGCGGTGAAATTGCAAAAAAAGTGCAATCCCACACTTGTTTTTTGCTTGGCTTTTTAGCTAGGTTCACTAAATGCTAAAACTGACCTGCCGTTATGATTCTCCAGGTCATTACGAGTTCATAGACACCTAACATGACTAGGTTATTTTTTACCTATGTGGTGAAAAAAAATTCCAAACTTTGCTAAAAAAAAAAAAAAAAAAAAAAAAATGCGCCATTTTCCAATGCTCGTAGCGTCTCCATTTTTCGTGATTTGGGGTCGGGTGAGGGCTTATTTTTTGCGTGCTGAGCTGGCGTTTTTATTGATTCCAATTCGGTGCAGATACGTTTTTTTGATCGCCCGTTATTGCATTTTAATGCAATGTCGCGGTGACCAAAAAAAGTAATTCTGGCGTTTCAATTTTTTTTCTCATTACGCCGTTTAGCGATCAGGTTAATGCTTTTTTTTTATTGATAGATCGGGCGATTCTGAACGCGGCGATACCAAATATGTGTAGATTTGATTTTTTTTTATTGATTTATTTTGATTGGGGCGAAAGGGGGGTGATTTAAACTTTTATATTTTTTTTATTTTTTTCACATTTTTTTAAACTTTTTTTTAACTTTTGCCATGCTTCAATAGCCTCCATGGGAGGCTAGAAGCAGGCACAGCACGATCACCTCTGCTACATAGCAGCGATCTGCTGTTCGCTGCTATGTAGTAGAATTGCAGGTGTGCTGTGAGCGCCGACCACAGGGTGGCGCTCACAGCTACCGGCGATCAGTAACCATAGAGGTCTCAAGGACCTCTATGGTTACTGTCCTGACACATCGCCGACCCCCGATCATGTGACGGGGGTCGGCGATGACGTCATTTCCGGCCACCCGGCCGGATGCGGTAGTTAAATGCCGTTGTCTGTGTTTCACAGCGGCATTTAACTAGTTAATAGCGGCAGGTGAATCTCGATTTCACCTGCTGCTATTGCAGGCACATATCAGCTGTTCAAAACAGCTGACATATCCCGGCTTTGATGCGGGCTCACCGCGGAGCCCTGCATCAAAGATGGGGAGCTGACATCGGACGTACTATACCGTCCGATGTCAGTAAGGGGTTAAATTGTCATCACATTTTTTCTATACCTACCTTTTAGTAACCTATGTTTATGGATGATGAATATCATTCTTGCAGCTCTCTAGGTATTGTAAAGAAATAAAACTAAGACAAGTTCATGGGATAAGTCACGTGTCTACAAAGAGTCTCCAATATGTGCACCCAACTTCTCCAAGTTGTCGTCTCAGTTCTCTTCTTGGCCACCAATTTCCTCTTTCATCATTACAAATAACCATGAGAAAGGGCATTTTTCATGTTCTTTGACCTCTGCTTTCACACAAAATATAATTTAGGTGGCACAGAAAACGTGTTGTTTGCTTTACTAAGTTATTATATGAAAATGTTTAAAAGGCAGATTTGTTTAACAGTTACTATGGATATGTTAGAGTTTCTGTTAAAAATATAGTCAATTGTGTAATTGAAGAATGCAGTTTGATAATACTAAGAAAGGTTGTTTACGTTTCATATATGTATATACAGTGGGTACGGAAAGTATTCAGACCCCTTTAAATTTTTCACTCTGTTTCATTGCAGCCATTTGGTAAACTCAAAAAAGTTCATTATTTTCTCATTAACGTACACTCTGCACCCAATCTTGACTGAAAAAAAACAACAGAAATGTAGAAATGTTTGAATACTTATTAAAAAAGAAAAACTGAAATATCACATGGTCATAAGTATTCAGACCCTTTGCTCAGACACTCTTATTTAGGTCACATGCTGTCCATTTCCTTTTGATCTTCCTTGAGATGGTTCTACTCCTTCATTGGAGCCCAGCTGTGTTTAAATAAACTGATAGGATTTGGAAAGGCACACTGTTGTGAATTTGGATTCTGGGCTCCCCCGGTGGCTACTGGTGGAATTGAACTGGTGTCTTCATCTTCTCTGTTCACCTGTTCCCATCAAGATGTGGGAGTCGCTATATAACCTTGCTGCTCTGTTAGTTGCTTGCCGGTCAACAATGTTATCAGAAGCCTCTCTGTGCTTGTTCCTGCTCCTAGACAACTACTAGATAAGTTGGACTCTTGTCCATGTTTGTTTTTGCATTTTTGTTCCAGTTCACAGCTGTAGTTTCGTTACTGTGTCTGGAAAGCTCTTGTGAACAGGAATTGCCACTCTGGTGTTATGAGTTAATGCCAGAGTTTTAAAGTAATTCCTGGATGGTGTTTTGATAGGGTTTTCAGCTGACCATGAAAGTGTCCTTTCTGTCTTCTGCTATGTAGTAAGTGGACCTCAAATTTGCTAAACCTATTTTCATACTACGTTTGTTATTTCATCTTAATTCACCGCCAATACATGTGGGGGGCCTCTGTCTCCTTTCGGGGTATTTCTCTAGAGGTGAGCTAGGACTAATATTTTCCTCTGCTAGCATTATTTAGTCCTCCGGCTGGTGCTGGGCATCTAGAATCAACGTAGGCATGCTACCCGGCCACTGCTAGTTGTGCGTTAGGTTTAGTTCATGGTCAGCTCAGTTCCCATCTTCCAAGAGCTAGTTCCTATATATGCTGATGCTATGTTCTCTTGCCATTGAGATCATGACAGTTTGACCGGCCCACAAAGTGTTAATTGTTTGGGCTGAAGCAGGAGAAAAAGAAGTGTTTAAGGGAATTTTTTTTTTTTTTTTCCCCTCAGAGTTTTGCTGCCTAGCCCTTAATTGCTGTCTAGCTGCTTCTTACCTCCTCTTAACCCTTGAATGGCTCTGTGTCCACCTGTTTGTAATGGATCTTCAGAGTGTAACTGCAGGTTTGAATAATCTCGCCACGAAGGTACAAAATTTGCAAGACTTTGTTTGTCATGCACCTGTATCTGAGCCGAGAATTCCTTGGCCGGAATTTTTCTCGGGGAATAGATCTGGGTTTCAGAATTTTCGAAATAATTGCAAATTATTTTTGTCCCTGAAATTTCGCTCTGCCGGAGACCCTGCACAGCAGGTCAGGATTGTGATTTCCTTGCTCCGGGGCGACCCTCAAGACTGGGCTTTTTCATTGACACCAGGGGATCCTGCGTTGCTCAATGTGGATGCGTTTTTTCTGGCCTTGGGGTTGCTTTATGACGAACCTCATTTGGAGCTTCAGGCAGAAAAAACTTTGATGTCCCTATCTCAGGGGCAAGATGAAGCGGAAATTTACTGTCAAAGATTCCGTAAATGGTCTGTGCTTACTCAGTGGAATGAGTGCGCCCTGGCGGCGACTTTCAGAGAGGGTCTCTCTGATGCCATTAAGGATGTTATGGTGGGGTTCCCTGTGCCTGCGGGTCTGAATGAGTCCATGACAATGGCTATTCAGATCGATAGGCGTTTGCGGGAGCGCAAACCAGTGCACCATCTGGCGGTGTCCACTGAGAAGTCGCCAGAGAGTATGCAGTGTGATAGAATTCTGTCCCGAAGCGAGCGGCAGAATTTTAGACGGAAAAATGGGTTGTGTTTCTATTGTGGTGATTCTACTCATGTTATATCAGCATGCTCTAAGCGCACTAAAAAGCTTGATAAATCTGTTTCCATTTGCACCTTACCGTCTAAGTTTATTCTATCTGTGACCTTGATTTGCTCTTTGTCATCTATTACCACGGACGCCTATGTCGACTCTGGCGCCGCTTTGAGTCTTATGGATTGGTCCTTTGCCAAACGCTGTGGGTATGATTTAGAGCCTTTGGAGACTCTTATTCCTCTGAAGGGAATTGACTCCACCCCATTGGCTAATAATAAACCACAATACTGGACACAAGTAACTATGCGTATTAATCCGGATCACCAGGAGATTATTCGCTTTCTGGTGCTGTATAATCTACATGATGATTTGGTGCTAGGATTGCCTTGGCTGCAATCTCACAACCCAGTCCTCGACTGGAGAGCTATGTCTGTGTTGAGCTGGGGATGTAAGGGGGCTCATGGGGATGTACCTGTGGTTTCCATTTCATCATCTATTCCCTCTGAAATTCCTGAGTTCCTGTCTGACTATCGTGACGTCTTTGAAGAATCCAAGCTTGGTTCATTACCTCCGCACCGAGAGTGCGATTGTGCCATAGATTTAATCCCGGGTAGTAAATACCCAAAGGGTCGTTTATTTAATCTGTCTGTGCCTGAACATGCTGCTATGCGAGAATATATAAAGGAGTCCTTGGAAAAGGGACATATTCGTCCATCGTCATCTCCCTTAGGAGCCGGTTTTTTCTTTGTGTCAAAAAAAGACGGCTCTTTGAGACCATGTATCGATTATCGGCTTTTGAATAAAATCACTGTAAAATATCAATACCCATTGCCGTTGCTGACTGATTTGTTTGCTCGCATAAAGGGGGCCAAGTGGTTCTCTAAGATTGACCTTCGTGGGGCGTATAATTTGGTGCGAATCAGGCAGGGGGATGAGTGGAAAACCGCATTTAATACGCCCGAGGGCCACTTTGAGTATTTAGTGATGCCTTTTGGTCTTTCAAATGCTCCGTCAGTTTTCCAGTCCTTTATGCATGATATTTTTCGCGATTATTTGGATAAATTTATGATTGTGTATCTGGATGATATTCTGATTTTTTCGGATGACTGGGACTCTCATGTCCAGCAAGTCAGGAGGGTTTTCCAGGTTTTGCGGTCTAATTCTTTGTGTGTGAAGGGTTCTAAGTGTGTTTTTGGGGTACAGAGGATTTCCTTTTTGGGATATATTTTTTCTCCCTCTTCCATTGAAATGGATCCTGTCAAGGTTCAAGCTATTTGTGATTGGACGCAGCCCTCTTCTCTTAAGAGTCTTCAGAAATTTTTGGGCTTTGCTAACTTTTATCGTCGATTTATTGCTGGTTTTTCGGATATTGCTAAGCCATTGACCGATTTGACTAAGAAGGGTGCTGATGTTGCTGATTGGTCCCCTGACGCTGTGGAGGCCTTTCGGGAGCTTAAGCGCCGTTTTTCCTCTGCCCCTGTGTTGCGTCAGCCTGATGTTGCTCTACCTTTTCAGGTTGAGGTCGACGCTTCTGAGATCGGAGCTGGGGCAGTGTTGTCGCAGAAAAGTTCTGACTGCTCCGTGATGAGGCCTTGTGCCTTCTTTTCCCGTAAATTTTCGCCCGCTGAGCGGAATTATGATGTTGGGAATCGGGAGCTTTTGGCCATGAAGTGGGCTTTTGAGGAGTGGCGCCATTGGCTTGAGGGGGCCAGACATCAGGTGGTGGTATTGACTGACCACAAAAACTTGATTTATCTTGAGACCGCCAGGCGCCTGAATCCTAGACAGGCGCGCTGGTCATTATTTTTCTCTCGGTTTAATTTTGTGGTGTCATACCTACCGGGTTCTAAGAATGTTAAGGCGGATGCCCTTTCTAGGAGTTTTGAGCCTGACTCGCCTGGTAACTCTGAGCCCACAGGTATCCTTAAGGATGGAGTGGTATTGTCAGCCGTTTCTCCAGACCTGCGGCGGGCCTTGCAGGAGTTTCAGGCGGATAGACCGGATCGTTGCCCACCTGATAAACTGTTTGTTCCTGATGATTGGACCAGTAGAGTCATCTCTGAGGTTCATTCTTCTGCGTTGGCAGGTCATCCTGGCATTTTTGGTACCAGGGATTTGGTGGCAAGGTCCTTCTGGTGGCCTTCCCTGTCACGAGATGTGCGAGGCTTTGTGCAGTCTTGTGACGTTTGTGCTCGGGCCAAGCCTTGTTGCTCTCGGGCTAGTGGATTATTGTTGCCCTTGCCCATTCCTAAGAGGCCTTGGACGCACATCTCGATGGATTTTATTTCAGATCTGCCTGTTTCTCAGAAGATGTCTGTCATCTGGGTGGTGTGTGACCGTTTCTCTAAGATGGTCCATTTGGTTCCTCTGCCCAAGTTGCCTTCTTCTTCCGAGTTGGTTCCTCTGTTTTTTCAAAATGTTGTTCGTTTGCATGGTATTCCTGAGAATATCATTTCTGACAGAGGGACCCAATTCGTGTCTAGATTTTGGCGGGCATTCTGTGCTAGGATGGGCATAGATTTATCTTTTTCGTCCGCTTTCCATCCTCAGACGAATGGCCAGACCGAGCGGACTAATCAGACCCTGGAGACATATCTGAGGTGTTTTGTGTCTGCTGACCAGGATGATTGGGTTGCTTTTTTGCCATTGGCAGAGTTCGCTCTCAATAATCGGGCCAGCTCTGCCACTTTGGTGTCCCCGTTTTTCTGTAATTCGGGGTTTCATCCTCGATTTTCCTCTGGTCAGGTGGAATCTTCGGATTGTCCTGGAGTGGATGCTGTGGTGGAGAGATTGCATCAGATCTGGGGGCAGGTGGTGGACAATTTGAGGTTGTCCCAGGAGAAGACTCAGCTTTTTGCCAACCGCCACCGTCGTGTTGGTCCTCGGCTTTGTGTTGGGGATTTGGTGTGGTTGTCTTCTCGTTTTGTCCCTATGAGGGTCTCTTCTCCTAAGTTTAAGCCTCGGTTCATCGGCCCGTATAAGATATTGGAGATTCTTAACCCTGTTTCCTTCCGTTTGGACCTCCCTGCATCCTTCTCTATTCATAACGTTTTTCATCGGTCATTATTGCGCAGGTATGAGGTACCGGTTGTGCCTTCCGTTGAGCCTCCTGCTCCGGTGTTGGTTGAGGGTGAGTTGGAGTACGTTGTGGAGAAAATCTTAGACTCTCGTGTTTCCAGACGGAGACTCCAGTATCTGGTCAAGTGGAAGGGATACGGCCAGGAGGATAATTCTTGGGTGAATGCATCTGATGTTCATGCCTCTGATCTGGTTCGTGCCTTTCATAGGGCCCATCCTGATCGCCCTGGTGGTTCTGGTGAGGGTTCGGTGCCCCCTCCTTGAGGGGGGGGTACTGTTGTGAATTTGGATTCTGGGCTCCCCCGGTGGCTACTGGTGGAATTGAACTGGTGTCTTCATCTTCTCTGTTCACCTGTTCCCATCAAGATGTGGGAGTCGCTATATAACCTTGCTGCTCTGTTAGTTGCTTGCCGGTCAACAATGTTATCAGAAGCCTCTCTGTGCTTGTTCCTGCTCCTAGACAACTACTAGATAAGTTGGACTCTTGTCCATGTTTGTTTTTGCATTTTTGTTCCAGTTCACAGCTGTAGTTTCGTTACTGTGTCTGGAAAGCTCTTGTGAACAGGAATTGCCACTCTGGTGTTATGAGTTAATGCCAGAGTTTTAAAGTAATTCCTGGATGGTGTTTTGATAGGGTTTTCAGCTGACCATGAAAGTGTCCTTTCTGTCTTCTGCTATGTAGTAAGTGGACCTCAAATTTGCTAAACCTATTTTCATACTACGTTTGTTATTTCATCTTAATTCACCGCCAATACATGTGGGGGGCCTCTGTCTCCTTTCGGGGTATTTCTCTAGAGGTGAGCTAGGACTAATATTTTCCTCTGCTAGCATTATTTAGTCCTCCGGCTGGTGCTGGGCATCTAGAATCAACGTAGGCATGCTACCCGGCCACTGCTAGTTGTGCGTTAGGTTTAGTTCATGGTCAGCTCAGTTCCCATCTTCCAAGAGCTAGTTCCTATATATGCTGATGCTATGTTCTCTTGCCATTGAGATCATGACAGCACACACCTGTCTATATGAGACCTCACAGCTCACAGTGCATGTCAGACCAAATGAGAATCATGAGGTCAAAGGAACTGGCCAAGGAGCTCAGAGACAGAATTATGGCAAGGCACAGAGCTGACCAAGGTTACAAAAGAATTTATGCAGTACTCAAGGTTCCTAAGAGGACAGTAGCCTCCATAATACTTAAATGGAAGAAGTTTGGGACCACCAGAAGTCTTCCTAGACCTGGCTATCCAGCCAAACTGAGCAATTGTGGGAGAAGAGCCTTGGTTAAAGAGGTAAAGAAGAACCCCAAGATCACTGTGGCTGAGCTCCAGAGATGCAGTAGGGAGATGGGAGAAAGTTCCACAAAGTCAAATATCACTGCAGCCCTCTACCAGTCGGGTCTTTATAGCAGAGTGGCCCCACGAAAGCCTCTCCTCAGTGTAAGACATATGAAAGCCAGCATAGAATTTGCTAAAAAACACATGAAGGACTCCCAGACAATAAGAAATAAAATTCTCTGGTCTGATGAAATGAAGATAGACCTTTTTGGTGATAATTCTGAGCGGTATGTGTGGAGATAACCAGGCACTGCTCAATACCTGCCCAATACAATCCCAATAGTGAAACATGGTGGTGGCAGCATCATGCTATGGAGGTGTTTTTAAGTTGCAGGGACAAGATGACTGGTTGCCATAGAAGGAAACATGAATGTGGCCAAGTACAGGGATATCCTGGATGAAAACCTCTTCCAGAGTGCTCTGGACCTCATACTTGGCTGAAGGTTCACCTTCCAACAAGACAATGACCCTAAGTACACAGCTAAAATAACAAAGGAGTGGCTTCAGTCTGTGATCATTCTTGACTGGCCCAGCCAGAGCCCTGACCTAAACCCAATTGAGCATCTCTGGAGAGACCTGAAAATGGCTGTCCACCAACGTTCACCATCGAACCTGATGGAACTGGAGAGGATCTGCAAGGAAGAATGGCAGAGGATCCCCAAATCCAGGAGTGAAAAACTTGTATCATTCCCAAGAAGACTCATGGCTGTTCTAGCTCAAATGGGTGCTTCTACTCAATACTGAGCAAAGGGTCTGAATACTTATGACCATGTGATATTTCAGTTTTTTTTTACAAATTTGCAAAAATGTCTACATTTTTTTTCAGTCAAGATGGGGTGCAGAGTGTACATTAATGAGAAAAAATGAACTTTTTTGAATTTACCAAATGGCTGCAATGAAACAAAGAGTGAAAAATTTAAAGGGGTATGAATACTTTCCTTACCCACTGTATATATACAGTAAGTTAACATTTAGAACTTTTCCCCCAAATGTATAATCCATCTACAATCAGAAAGTTTGCACACAGTAGTAATGAATATATATAACGTATATATATTTATCTTCTGTGTGCAAACTTTCTGATTGTAGACGGATTATACATTTGGGGGAAAAGTTCTAAATGTTAACATTTCTTGTATGATGTTTTCTGAATCACTCAACAATATTGATGTTACACACCTGTCTCTGGTCTGTGCTCTACTCAATCTGCCCCAGTCCATTGAACTTTCCTGTGCTCCATGTCGGCTTTGTGCGCTGCAACCTGCCTGCTAGCTGCAGGTTGTCTCCTGTTGGCCAGCAGCTTCTATTGCCTCTACCTACTTGACTGCAGAGTTTGATCAATCGGAAGATCTACGAGCTACCTGTCCCCCGGACTTCTTGACCACTTCTCTGTTTCTGCCTGTGGGTTTCAGGATGTCTTCCTGGCTATGTGCGGCTTCTGTAGTTGCTGACTTTCCCATTACTCCGGAGTGTCATCTGCTACCTGCCTGTTTTTTCCAGCATTGCACTGCTTGCCTGCGGTTTTCTAACGTCCTCCACCTGCCTGCTTTTTCCTGCATTTCACCTGCTTGCCTGAAGTTTCCTGACGTCCTACTTCTGCCTACGGTTTCCTGCATTTCACCTGCTTGTTTGCAGTTTCCTGATATCTGCTTGCCTGTGGTCTCCTAACATCCCCTGCCTGCCTGCAGTTTCCAGCATTTCACCTGTATACCTATGGTTTCCAGTCCTTCTACTCACCAATCTGCTGCGCTGATGCGCTTGTGGCCCATGTGCCCACCTTGACCTTGGCTTAGAAGATCCTCTTCACCCAGTGAGCCCCTTGAACTTCTTGTAACAGCGATGGATATCTCATGAGCGAAAATTGTGCTAATGACACTTTGCTCATACTCTGACACAATTTGAGCTGAGTGTCATCTTAGTGTGATCATATTCTATCGCATGAGAGTACTGCAGCACAGGTACGAAAAAAATGGAGAACTTAATTTCTCCATCTTCTTCATTGAGTCTTCAGATGTCGGACTGCACTAGGATGAGTGCAGTCCGATGTTTCAAATCCACCCATAGATTTCTATGGGTGGGTCTCCGATTCAGTCTGTGGAAGAAATCACAGATCTGCACTGCCCCATAGTAAAACATTGGAGTGCTATCTGATAAAACATCAAGTAGCACTCAGCTGTGTTATACGCTCATGTGAGCCTTAAGGACAAGAGTAGCATCATTTACTGAGAAAAAAAGACCCTTCTTTCTAATACTGGAAAAAAAATGATATTACTAGTTCAATTGTGGTTTCCTTGGCTTGAATGACAAATAATTTACTCAGTCCTGTTGTTGAATAGACCATGACTGCAGTTGTTTATGTCATATCCACATTTTCTGCTATAAAATACGAAACTGAAAAAACTTTGCAAATTGATTAAATGAAAAATATCCTCAGATTTTTTGCATACATTTCATATGCAGATTTATGCTTTTTCTTGTATCCCGTTGTATTCTGATCCTACAATCAAACTTTTTTCATCTTGCTAACCTACTGAATGTGTTTTAAATTAATAATTGTAATTCAATCAGTACAACTTTACAGAACACAAGTGGAGATACAGATGCACAGAGAGGGGTTGATACACCAGAGTGTTTACACCAGAAACTGGAGTAAAACAAATTTTAAAAAGTCGCAACATTTTTACTCAATGCAAAAGTGAAAAAATGCTTGCATCTTCTGGACTTTTCACAACAACACCGCTCTCCCAGCTAGTTCCATCAAACGGCGTACCTTACACCAGGAGACTCCTACAGTCCTCTCTTAATGAATCAGGCAGAAAATTGCGCCAGAGCCCACGCCAGTTTTTTCCATGAAAACATTCTTTTATTAAATACATACAGGTCCCAAATTTTATACAAACATACTACTAACAGTATTAGTCGCTGACATATATAAATCTAACTATTCTGCAATGGTTTACTGTGTGTAATCCATGTCTCCTATCCTGTCTGCTTCTGCAATGATTATACAGAATCCGACAATTGAATTATCGCTATTCTGCTACCTATCTGTCTATGAAATATAAAGATATATATATATATATATATATATATATATATATATATATATATGCACATACACCAATTCTACGTGTATATATCTATTCTCTCTATTCTATTCTAACCTATTCTATTCTATACTGTACGCGGCGTCTGCTTGCTTTTAATCCATCTATCTAAAGAAAATTTGTCAGCACTGCAAAAAAAAAAAAAGGGTGCAATAAAACCTGTAAGGGCTCATACCCATTTGCGAGAAAAAAAAACATCCGTAATCTGGACCGAAAAAAATTGGATGCAAACTATGCAATTGTCATGCGAGTGTTATGCGAGTTTAATGCGATTTTTAATCGCACCATCCGTTTCACATCCGTATGACATCCGTATGCAACGCATTTTTTTTCTCAGCAACTATTTTTATACAATCATTTACAGGACCATTTACAGTGTTCTATGCCACAGATGGTAAGGTATCCGTAAAAAAACAGACGGAAAACGGATGGTCCGTATTCAGTCCGTTTTTTCTCTCGCACCCATTGACTTGCATTGGCGAGTCTCGTCCAAGGCTCGCAGCAAATCGCAGCATGCTACGATTTTTTTCTCAGTCCGATTTCGGCTGAGAAAAAATTCGCAAATGAGATGTCACCTATTGACTAAGATTGGTCTGAGTGCAATCCGATTTTCTATCAGAATGCACTCGTCCGTTTTGCTCGCAAGAGAGTATGAGCCCTAAAAGTGATGTCCAAAACTCCAAAATAGAAAATCAGAAAAAAACAGGCAGCAACATTTCGGCAGATTTTTCTGGCTTTCTCAAGCTTGAGAAAGGCAGAATCTGCTGAAACGTTGCTGCTAATGGATCAGTAAAGCCACGGTCTTTCATTTTGATTTTTGGAGTGCTGACTGTTTTTTTCTAATTATCTATCTATTTATCTATCTATATATGTTTTGAAGATTATTTGGTTTTAAAACGATGTGTACAGTTGTATTTTACAATGTGATTTTAACATGAGCTTTTACATACAGAGAACTGCTGTATGTAAAACCTCATGTTAAAATCGCATTGCATACTGATTGCATACGCATGTCATATGGATGTTGCGTGGAAAATTCGCACGAAAATCGCATTACACTCGCATGACACTTGCATAGCACTCGTCCGTTTTTTCTGTCCCGAAACTGTGTTTTTCTCGCAGATGTGTATAAGCCCTAAGACTTCTCCTCTCAGCCTGTACCTTGGCATCCATGGCACCTCAGGCTTAGAGGAAAGAACCTCAGCTCTCTTCCCACTGTTGGCAATTAAGGATCATATCAAGATATCTCTCCTTTGATCCCTAACTGACGTCATCCGGCAGTTGGGCATTTCTTGAACTGTGCAGGACACTATGTCCCATGTGGCTGAACAGATTTTGCTGGAGTCCTGACAGCAACCATAGTTAAGGCACTGGCCGGCCTCCTTGATCTCAGCAATGCTCCTTGATCTCAGGAATGCAAGGTTGCTTCATTTGGGCTTGGTAGTTCTACTGTAGGGGCTGCTACCCACATTACACTAATTACCTCTGTGTGTGTAAAAATTGCTGGAAAGCTTGCTTCTCATATCATCAGACATCACAGATATTTGTGATGCCTGACTTTGCAGGATGCCACACTTGGGTTTGGCAAAACTACCCTAAGCTACAACTGGTTTCCTCACAGGGCTATTTCCAACTGTCCCAGCAGACCCTCCAGAGCTAACCATTCAGGTTGAGTGTACACTAAGCCAGAACAAATTAACTGAAGACCTCCACAGAACACTTTACACCTTATGTCTTAGCCAGACAACTAGCAGTCAATTTGTTTGTTTACCCCCTCTACATGCCACACATTTCATTCCTTACTTGGCAAAGCAGTCTATCAAATCTTCTCTTTGTACGGTTGCCTCCACCTGATAACCTGATGGCAAGCATATCAGGGTAACCACGCTCCGATTCCCAACTAGTAATGGGTCCTCCCTGAACCTAACCAATACTCATACCACTCCTGCAATCGTCATCCAGAATGCTCTCTTTCCTTCATTTAGTCAAAGCATCACAGTCAACAGCACTGAAGTGCACTACTGCCCAGCAGACCTGCAAGTTAAACATTTATTCAGTGGATCATAGCATATGTATATAGCATGACCATTAGCATCGGCGTATTTCTCCAATAAACTGGTAGTCCCTAAAAAAACAAGGATCAATAAACATTGCATAGACAACAGACAGTCTAAAAGACACAAATACATTTGGGAAATCCAATCCAAGACCGCGCTTATCAGGAAATTTCATATAAAACTCCTTTATTTCTCCATATAGTAATGACAACAACTTTCGACCTGCATGTTTTTTTCTAACTTGGAAAAGACCATACTGTTCGAATCATTGCTGTGGTCTTATATAGAGGAATAAAGGACTTTTATGTGAATCTCCTTCATGAGGGATGTCTTCGATTGGTTTGGTGGATTTTTCATCGAGTGGATCCCTTGGGCACATTTTGACTATGCTGCTCTATAATGCCTAATGTGTGCTGCAGACATGCCTACTTGGGGTGTTTGACAAATACATTTGGGGTCTTACAATTCACCCACCTTAATGTAGACTTAAAACAAGACTATTTCCATTTACACCATTAGCAAAAGTAATGGATTCTATATGCACTAAAAAGGTGTCACCAAGTACATCATGTTCACAGTTCAATGTTCTGTACATAAAAATTAAAAGGTGGGACACTATGTTCATATAATACAGTTGGTTTCCTTCCTCCCTCAACTTTCAGACCTAGAAAAACAATTCTTTACACTTGTACTATCCTAATTATTCCACTGAGATCTCTTAATGGAGGAAATATGGTGACATATTTAAGACTACAGTGGAAAAGGTGTGCAAAGCCAACCTGTAACACCATGACATCCTCCGTGACTCTGACGATCAAAGCAATGTTGTACAATATATTTGAGAAACATTAAAATATAATGATGCATATTCTTTATAATGTGTTAATTAATAAATGAACCGTGTCTAAAGTTAACTCCTTTTCAGATTGAAGAATCACACTGATCAATGTTGTAATGCTGGAGGGAAAATGTAACTCTGGTGGATGTGGACCCATGGCGCTACGGACCAGGATTACTCTAGAGGGGCGTGACTAAGTAACAACTTGATTTTCGCTAGAGCCTCAGGTGGTGAGGATAGGCTTTATTGCAGGTAGTCGCCAGTTAGCACTCCATGGCAGTCTCCGGGACTGCAGCAGCTGACTGGAGGGTCAGAGGCACAGCAACGCTGTACAGGAGGGCAAAGACAAAAATGTGGTCAGACAATCCAAGGTCAGGGCAGGCAACACAGGTTCAGGATGCATAGCAGATATCGAGAGCAGAGAGGTCAGACAGGATGGCTTGGCAAGCCGGGTCAGAAATGGAAGAAACAGAAACACACAAGCACAAACAGATAACTAGGAGGACAAACAGGCTAGGAACAAACAATCAGGCAAGGAGTGGTGGGAGGAGTTGCCAGATATAAAGCCTACTGACAAAGGATAGGCTGGGGAACCAAATCTCTGCAGGACACAGCAGGGTTAAATTCCTGCAGAGACCAGCCATGCTCCTTAAAGTAAAATGAAAACCACCCTAAGATACAGCAGTGCTGCAAGACACAAAACTCAGTGAGCCAAGTGATGACCATGGTGAATAAGGTGGCACTGAGGAGGCAATCAGGTTACCGCCATGACTTAATGTCCAACATACAGCAGATTATGCCAATGGAAGTCACTATCAATTTCTCCTGCAGTGGTCAACTATGTAGTGCATGTAGTGCTGCAGCACTCAGAAATATTACAGACACCAGCAATTCTTGCTAAAAACAAACTTAGATCACCATACCTTTTTGAGTACCTAATCAAACTAAGTCATACATTAATGTGTGATAGAAGTTAGGGCATTGGTCACACTCAGATTTTAGTTATTGTATCTCTGAAGGATGGATGTTTCTCACCCCCACTCACCATCCTCTTTGGTTGTCATAACACATTTGGAAATAGACATTAATTTTACAATATCTATTTTTGTGCTCTCGAGAGAACCCACCCAAATTAGTAACCACACAGGTGGAGGTAAATTTAAAATGAGGTTGTTCAAAGGGTCTGCAATATAGAAGAGCTCTGAAATCTTTCAATTCAGACATTTCAAATTTCTTTATGCACTATGATCAGACATTCTTGGCTTCATGTTGAATGATGTGAATGAGTGTAAGTTTTTCAAAACAGAGGTTCCCAAGTGTGTTTAATGGGATTTTGCGGACTGTTTTTTTTTTTTTTGCGGGGGGGAGGGGGGGATGTTGAGTTGGTTTGCACTTGTTTCCTCCATAATGCAAACAAGGCTGTGGCAAATGTTTTGGGTTGTCATTATGATTTACAAAGAGAAAACACAGTAGTTTGACAATGAATGGCTTCACCCAACCACTAGCCATGACTGGAGAAAATGTTTTGGTGTTATCATTCATATTCTCTGAAAAAAGGCCTAGAAAGCAAAAAGTCTGCCGGGGTATGTCAAGTTTTGAGCACAACTGTATACTACACTGTATAATTGATCAAAATGATAGAAAGATAGATAGAGCCTTTTTCACACACAGAGTCGGAATGTCGCGCTCAAATAGGTTAATAAAATAGCACTTTTTTTGCACTAAAATTTCTAGATAGATAGCTAGATAGATAGATATATTGTCGCATCTATCAGTGCAGTAAAGGTACGATGAGCACAGATGTTGGTGAAAGGAGGATCAGTGCATTAAATGTCTTCCTCCTCAATAATGTAGGATATCTCACGCTGTGACACTCTGGACTCTCTTCTTAAGAATGGCACATCCTTTCCTTTTTAAAACCTACTGCTCGACAATTTGCTTAACCCTTAAGTTGTGGTGGCTGGGGATGATCTGCATTTCATCATAAATAAACATAGCACTAATATTAAAAAATACCTCTACAGTATCCCCTGGAGCAGTCATAGTCTCCAAGGGTAATGTGTACACACGACAGTGCCATATTAACTGGAAATTCTACTTTTTTTTCAGAAATCTGAGCTGTTCTGCTCATTCAAGTTTTGCCTACGGCTAAATAAGAGAGATGTGGAGAAAAGGGAGTCCTTCAAATATCCTCTGTAGCTTCTGACACTTCACAGCGAAACTCTTATTTGTGACAATGAATTAGTAAAGAAATATATGACTGCCTCAACTTGTTTAGAAAGGCACTGGATCTATGTAATTCTTACTGTAGCCAAACTAGTATTTATGAAATCAATGGCGATTATATAAAAACCAACAGTGTCTGATTCTGTCCTGATACACCACAGTCGGAAGATCACTGTATTTTATAGAGATTCTAGTACTGTCTGATCCTGTCTTGATCTGCCATTAATAATCAAATGTATTGAGCAGATCGATGATGTTTAAGTAGAATTTCTTGAAATCTGCACTCCCACGTGAATTCAAACTATTTGAAATTTGATTCACGGTTCGCAAAAAAAAAAGCCTTGCCCGACGCCATTTCCCACACTGCTGAAGCATCAGATAATGGGTTAATGCCATTCTGCATTGCCATGCGGGCTACCCCATAATGCCCTGCAGCTATGACATCTTACAGATAATCATAAATTGTACAGTGATGGTCAGTACCTGGGCCATCACAGATCAGCCATTCCCAGCGGAGCACAGTTTGTATGACAGACTCGTTCTCCATCTCCAGAGTCACTGGGTATGGCTGGGGTCACACGGCCTTCGAATCACTCATGCAAGTGAATCGAGGTAATTTGCATACTCTCAGATCAAATTCTGTCAGAGTTTGATTAAAGTGTCATTTTACTGCGATCCGATTTTCTCGCATGAGAGAATGGCAGTACAGGTGTGGAGAAGATGGAGAACTTAATTTGTCTCTGTCCATGGTAATCGGACTTGTGATTGCTCTTCCCTGCTTCATGCGCACAGTGTCCTCCATCGCGCAGCTGCACAGGCATACTTTGCTTTGCCCTGCCAAGGGCAGAGCAAAGTATTGTAGTGTGCAGGTGTAAAGTACCCGAGTGAGGTAGTCATGGACGAGCTGCAGCTTCTGCAAGATCTGACATCCTACAGAAACATTATGTCCCAATTCCAGTGTGCTGTTAGGTGTGAGGTGCATCACACTGACGTGTGGGCCATAGGTCTTCTGGCTCCAGGCTTCCATCTTCCAGAACGGTGCACACAATCTGGGGGACACCAAGTGCTTTTCAACAGTCAAACATTTACTGAATAGTTTATGGGTTATTACAGTGGAGCACGTAGGATAGGGCACAACAGGTTACAGACTTTCCCTCATGTACCTGACATAACTTCAGCCCTAGAACTCATTCTTGATTGACGCAAGGGTTATATGGCAATCCATTGCCCTGAGTGATAGGCCCATATTGTCCATAGCAGCCTACTGCACTTGATCTCAACAGCCATCTACTCCCGACTCCCTTCAATCTGGAGGTGCTTACCCTTTTGCTAATACTATTGCGCTCCCACCTGCGGCCTTATACATAACAGTTCCTCAGTATATTACTAATAACTTTTTGCCCTTTTACCTTTAATTACTTTTATAATTTTATATATATACATATATATATATATATATATATATATATATATATATATATATATATATACAGTACAGACCAAATGTTTGGACACACCTTCTCATTTAAAGATTTTTCTGTATTTTCATGACTATGAAAATTGTACATTCACACTGAAGGCATCAAAACTATGAATTAACACATGTGGAATTATATACTTAACAAAAAAGTGTGAAACAACTGAAATTATGTCTTATATTCTAGGTTCTTCAAAGTAGCCACTTTTTGCTTTGATGACTGCTTTGCTCACTCTTGGCATTCTCTTGATGAGCTTCAAGAGGTAGTCACCAGGAATGGTTTTCACTTCACAGGTGTGACCTGTCTGGTTTAATAAGTGGGATTTCTTGCCTTATAAATGGGGTTGGGACCATCAGTTGTGTTGTGCAGAAGTCTGGTGGATACACAGCTGATAGTCCTACTGAATAGACTGCTAGAATTTGTATTATGACAAGAAAAAAGCAGCCAAGTAAAGAAAAATTAGTGGCCATCATTACTTTAAGAAATGAAGGTCAGTCAGTCCAAAAAATTGGGCAAACTTTGAAAGTGTCCCCAAGTGCTGTGGCAAAAACCATCAAGCGCTACAAATAAACTGGGTCCCATGAGGACCGCCCCAGGAAAGGAAGACCAAGAGTCACCTCTGCATCTGAGGATAAGTTTATCCGAGTCACCAGCCTCAGAAATCGCAGGTTAACAGCAGCTCAGATTAGAGACCAGGTCAATACCACACAGTGTTCTAGCAGCAGACACATCTCTACAACAACTGTTAAGAGGAGACTTTGTGCAGCAGGCCTTCATGGTAAAATAGCTGCTAGGAAACCACTGCTAAGGACAGACAACAAGCAGAAGAGACTTGTTTGGGCTAAAGAACACAAGGAATGGACATTAGACCAGTGGAAATCTGTGCTTTGGTCTGATGAGTCCAAATTTGAGATCTTTGGTTCCAACTACCGTGTCTTTGTGCGACGTAGAAAAGGTGAACGGATGAACTCTACATGCCTGGTTCCCACCGTGAAGCATGGAGGAGGAGGTGTGATGGTGTGGGGGTGCTTTGCTAGTGACACTGTTAGGGATTTATTCAAAATTGAAGGCATACTGTACCAGCATGGCTACCACAGCATCTTGCAGCGGCATGCTATTCCATCCGGTTTGCTTTTAGCTGAATCATCATTTATTTTTCGACAGGACAATGACCCCAAACACACCTCCAGGCTGTGTAAGGGCTACTTGACTAAGAAGGAGAGTGATGGGGTGCTACACCAGAAGACCTGGCCTCCACAGTCACCAGACCTGAACCCTGACCGCAGAGTGAAGGCAAAAGGGCCAAGAAGTGCTAAACATCTCTGGGAACTCCTTCAAGATTGTTGGAAGACCATTCCCGGTGACTACCTCTTGAAGCTCATCAAGAGAATGCCAAGAGTCTGCAAAGCAGTCATCAAAGCAAAAGGTGGCTACTTTGAAGAACCTAGAATTTAAGACATATTTTCAGTTGTTTCACACTTTTTTGTTAAGTATATAATTCCACATGTGTTAATTCATAGTTTTGATGCCTTCAGTGTGAATGTACACTTTTCATAGTCATGAAAATACAGAACAATCTTTAAATGAGAAGGTGTGTCCAAACTTTTGGTCTGTAATGTATATATATATATATATATATATATATATATATATATATATATATATATATAGTTATAATTGCTCTTATATACTATAATGTGGTTCCGGCATCCACCCCGCTATTTTACACATTGTTATATCAAAGTACATAAGGATTATTTACACACACATTAAAGGTACAAAAACACATAGCCCTATTCACATTACACTTATGCATATGGCAGTTGTGTTCAAGGCAAGACAGTCCACATCCTCACAAATGTGCCAATGCTCTTTGCTCTTTCCCCATGAATGTACAATATAGATTAGGGCGTATAGGTTCCTGTCCCTAAATTACATAGGAAAAGTTTGGTGACAGGTTCTCTTTAAATGGGTTTTCTAAAATAACTAAGATAGCTGTTTTTTATTTTTCCAAAAACAGGGCCACGTCAGTCTACTGGTTGAGTATGATGATGCAGTTCAAACCCCTTTACTTTTTATTCCAGACACAACCCAATGATGTGTATATTTTTCTTAAAGAAGGCAATCATTTCTGAACCCCTGTGATGGAAGCCTTGTAATAGTCTACTTAATATGTCGTGGTTACATGTCAAATTCATAGTTATTTTTTGCATATATTGATGCATTTCGCCCTTAGTCTGTTTATATGAAATACAATGCCCCCATGTTTGACTATGTATCCACACTGGACTGACAGGTTAGCAACCCCTCTCCCCCGTGCTAACAAGCTGTTTTCTGCACTGTGTATCTTCATTAGATCACAGTTCATTAACCTGATATTTTTCTCTCCCTCCCTGAGGCTATTACAGAACATGTAATAATCAGCAGTCTGCCCCCTTTGGTTTTATTTTGACACTTCCAATGTGCACATAAACAAGATAAAGAAAATGATTGTTCACTTTGCACCCTGTAATTCACCAGTGATGCCACCTGTCTGGTAGATGTGTCCTGTTCTATTTAATCAGCGGTTCCTACTTATAAATCAGTAACACAGAAGAATATCGGCTGTTCACCTGGCAGGTCCTAGGTTTCAAAATTTGATGGAAAGGGTAATAGAAAAAATGGGGGGAGGTGACTCTTTACACCCCTATAGTGTCATTGCTCCCATGTTTATTTTAATTAAAACAGAATTAACGCTTCTTGTCTGCTGGTAATTACACCCCCATACTGTGGTGTTATGGAGACCTCTCATTAACCCTGCAGGAGTCGGGCTGCGGAGATGGCACTTGGCAGCCCGTAAATCAATCGCAGTACAGGGATTGTGTACAGGATTTCCCCAGCGCCAGTTTAACACTGTTTAAATATTTCAGATTAAGTTTGAGTTTTTGCTGTCAGCAGATCCCACTGGGGAGAAACCTATGTAATTCTGGGAATGGGATGCAGAACAGCGAGTGTGGGTAGCTTCTCCTTTCACGCTTGTATATTTCACACCGTTTACTGCACACTTGACTGAATAAGTTATAAATCCATTAGTAAGTACCAGCCAGATGTGCACTGAGAATGTGTCCTGACTTATTGTGTCATATGATTAGCCTACAAAGAGGAATATCACTTCTGAAGAAACATGCACTCACTGATCTTTGGGAAGGCAAAATGCACAAATTAAGGATCACAAGGACTGACACGGCCTTCAAATGGCTGTCTACTTCAGTTAAAAAAAAAAAAAGAGTGAAAAACTCAACATTCTCACACTTCTTCCATTCCTGTCGCCTATCAGTCTCTATTTGGTGTTGGAGAAACAATGTCCCAACACAGGGACATGGGCCTGGCTACTGTCAATCACTGACTGTGGCAAGTCACTACTACCAATGATAGGTTTAGCATAAGTTGGTATACGTGGCCAGTTTAAACTACTAACACTGACCTACAAAGCCATCCATAACCTTTCTCTTCCATATCTCCAATATGTCACGATTCACACCGTGACTGTCAAGATCCCTTAGCCGCTGCCCACAATATGTCACGGATTGGGGTGACTTTAGACCAGCAGACGGCTATCCCATGTGCAGGGGGCTTATCCTAGTTATCCCTCCACTGCCACAATGTGATGAAAAAACACACACGAGGCTATTGACCTCTTGTTTACAGCAGGGGCTTATTTTAGGTATCCCACTGCTCTTCAATATACCATGAACTGCAGGGATTTGTGTATCCCGCTTACAGTTCCACTTGAACCTTGCAGCTCTCTGGCGCCCCCCTTACCGTCAGGTAAGATTAGGTACTGCACCTAGGGTGATTAGTCGCCAGAAACGCTGCCTGCTATGTACTGGCTATTGGGCGCGCTGCAGCGACGCGATAACTACTCCCACTCAGGCAGGAACAATAATTATCAAGCCGCAGTCGCTACAGTGAAACCCAAAGGCCTGCACAGTACACGGTATCACTGCCACCAGACTCGATTAAACGGGTCCGAAGCAAACCCCAAAACAGTAGCGTACTTTCCCTTCAAGAGACAGGGTACGTTTTTAGAGCATGGAGAAATAACTGGCATGAAATAATATACCCATAAAGTTTATGCAGTGTTTATCAAAATATTTTACAAAGATGTTACAAATGAGACAATTGCAAATATGTACCAGGTAATTATAAAAATAAAAGGATTAAATGAAGAAAAGGTAACACTCACATATTCTCAGATCATTGCATTTGCAGGCAACAGGCTAGGAGAGCTTTCCATCTATCCCAGTGCATTTGCACTCGCAGTCTGGTCGCTTCAGGTAAAAACTCACAACTCCCCCCTGGAAGCCTGCCAGCAACTTTATAACCTACAGCCTGTGATCTCACAGAAAGGGCTGTGTTGAGATCGCCCGCCTCTTTCTTCAGTGTAACTAAATGGTTCATGCAGCTTTACATGAACACCCGAGCCTTACACTATGGCTGGTCCAAATAACTAAAGCAATTGTTACCATCCACCTCTCGTGTCTCCCCTTTTCCTCATAGTTTGTAAGCTTGTGAGCAGGGCCCTCATTCCTCCTGGTATCTGTTTTGAACTGTGATTTCTGTTATGCTGTAATGTCTATTGTCTGTACAAGTCCCCTCTATAAGTTGTAAAGCGCTGCGGAATATGTTGGCGCTATATAAATAAAAATTATTATTATTATAAAAAATTATTATATATCTTTCCGAACTAGTCTCTCAATATCTTCCCTCACGTAATCTCCGGTCCTCCCAAGACCTCCTTCTCTCCTCCACGCTTATTCGCTCCTCACCCAATCGCCTCCAAGACTTCTCCCAAGTATCACCCATCCTCTGGAATTCTGTGACCCAACACATCCGGTTATCCACTACTTTTGGATCCTTCAAAAGAAACCTGAAAACCCACCTCTTCAAAGAAGCTTACATCCTGTAATGATCACACGGCCACGTCAACACCATCGGAGCTACTGCAACCCTCGACCTACTGTCTCCTTCCCCACCATCCTGTAGAACGTAAGCCCGCAAGGGCAGGGTCCTCGCCCCTCTGTATCAGTCTGTCATTGTTAGTTTTGTTTACTGTAAGTGATATTTGTATTTTGATGTAACCCCTTCTCATGTACAGCACCATGGAATTAATGGTGCTATATAGATAGATAAATAATAATAATAATAATAATAATAATAATAATAATAAATTCACGGACAAAACCGAAGAAAAAAACTAAATGAGTTAGGTTTTTTGAGATAGGCATGTCATCTACATAGCTTCTCATGGGCAGGTGTGAACAGTCAGTCTGGATCCTGCTCTGCCCTTATCTATATATCCTACAGAGAGATGTGGTTTCCACTGATGCCGCCATGATAGAAAACAAAGAAATGTGGGGGGGTTAAATACTGTTCTGCTCTGCTTTCAGGGCTGTTTAGCAGTGCAGGGCACAAATAGCATCTAAAATGAGCCTATATTTTATCCTTCCTCCGAGGCCCCTGTCTCCTATACCTATATTGAAGCCATCCTATCCATAGACCCCATACCTAAATCTGGAGCCAACATTTATGTCGTATTGTTGGACTTAAAAGACTTTGGCAAATCATAGACCTGTTGGTGTTTTTGCCTTCATCTTAATCCACAGTACGCTCACCACTACCGTTTTTTTTGACAGGGCTGTTTGCTGTCCTTGGTCATGATACGAAATACATTAATAGAAGTTATGTAGTAGCCTTGCAGGAAAGCGCAGCTGCAAGCCTGAAAAGGGAAACAATTTAGTTAAAAGTTACATGTGGCCATGTATAAAACATTAAATTAGAGTTGACTAAACATGGAAAATCGCATTACTGACCCAGATTAAGTCTGGCAGTCAGGTTCAAGACACAAAATCCTCATATGCAACATCATTATCCTAAGTTAATATTGTGTTTTCTTATAATTGCTCAACTGTTTTCTTTCAAGTTCAATATGTGACTATTACAGGAAGAAGTATTAATAAAAATGATTTGTACTTGAAACAATAAAAGTTTTCATGGAAAAATGGAACGCTGCCGAGATGTAGCAGAAAGTCTTCCCTGGAGATGTTGCTTTCTAGTTCATCTAGGTCCACAAACACGTCTTGAGATACATAAGCTTATACTGGCTGATGGAAACAGGAGGAGTAGTTTCTTAGGACCAATCTGAGCATCCATAGACTGGGTGATTTCTTATATTGTAGATAAAGAAACAGCCATTTCCTCCAAAACGGCTCAATACTGCTTGAATTTTTGACCTTCAAAAGTAATCTGCAACCTGTAACCCACAAACTTTTATGGAGCTACCAAATCCAGCATGCTCAGAGAGGCTAATGGTGTTAGGGCAAGCTGGAAGTTGCAGTTCTGCAACAGATGAAGCTTGTACATTACTGGTATACATAAACTGTGTGTTATTTTCAGCATAAAAATACACGCCTCCTGGCTACCAAATTGCCAAGACCGGTGTTTTCCAGACTGATTAACAATTTAGATGATCAGTATCTCTGCACTGCTGGTAAAAACTAAGTATTTTTCAATGCTGCAATCAGATGCAACTTGTCTCTGCAGAATTGTAGGAATGTATGTGAACTGAAGCTGTCTGGATCCAGCATGTTTCAGAGCAGTGCTTACAAGCTCTATAGCAATGAGCTTGTAAGTGCTGCACTCCTTGCCTAGGAAACTGTCCACCACTGGTAGACTCCAACAGACCGTAAACTATAGAATAAAAAATCTCTCCAATCTTGAGGATAGAGAGAATTTTAAAAAACAAGTAAATTGCAAAGTTTTTGTTTGTTCAGGCACCAAGCACTTTGCAATTTAATACATTTAAAACATTGACATTTTTTTTTTTTAAACTTTACCAATAACCTTTGTAGCTCCCTTTGTACTCATTTGTTTTGAATATTGAGCCTTTATCTTGTTATATCCACATATCTATAGCTGGTTGCACACTTTTTTATCATAGACTAGGTTTTCTAATATTGCAGCGCAACAATCCCTCCGCCGGAGCAAAGGTTGGAAACACAATATTTTTGAAGCATTTTGTTTGAGCCAAATGCGGAAGTGGCTCTGGCAGAAGGTAGAAAGGTAGGTTATTCCTTTATATTTCCCAGTCCTTTCAGATCCCCATCTACATACGTATGTCCAGCCTTTTTCAGCCATGGACAACATCTTCTTAGAATGAATTCACCCATTGGCTGATTGCCAATGGTCCAGCTTCTCTGACCCACAGTTATCATCTATAATCAGAAGAGGACTCCACAGAAGTCACTCATGGGCAATGCAGATGAATTGTAATATTATAGAGAGGACCATTATTCTAGAGGTTCTTGCTGTGATTCATAGGAGAAGGGGGTTCCATGTTGTCCAGATGGGACAATACCTTAGTTTTCTTTTATTGTTATAAGATACTTAGCTAATACAATGATATTAGCAGGTTCAGGTAACATTGTTTGGGCTCATGTGCAAGTTTTTGTCAGCAATAGCGGACTGGGGGGGGGGGAAATCGCAGTATATTGTGAGAATCAGATGGAACTTCTCAATGCAAGTTAATGGGTGCGAGTAAAAAATTGGACAACACACTGACCATGCATGTCCCACCTGATTTTTACATGCATCTACCTCAAAGGAAACCTGACATTTTATCAGACAAGCATAGTAAATTGACAACCTAAACCGTCAGAATAGATATATAAAATAGATAAGATCGATGTCCTGTATTTATTGTCATAAGCCCCCTACATATAATAAACTAGAACCCTTTAGTGCATTTCATGTAGCACTAAAGGCTGTTTAACCTTATATACCTGTGTCCCCCCTACCTATGATAAACAGCCAAGGTAAAGCAGACAACTTCAGGCTTATATTATGAAGGAAGGTTTATTGGACCCTTCCCAGCCTAAAAATACAAGCCCGTAGCCGCCCAAGAATTGGAGCATCACATGACATACGTCAATTCTGGCACTTTGCCCATCTCTTCCCTGTTGCCCTAGTGCATTGCCACGCAGATCCGAAGTAGTCCAGGCTTCCTTAAATCTGGTGCCGGTCACTGTGAATAGCAGAAACTATACTGCTATTCACAGGCACTGAGTACTGAAGTCACTGCTAATCAAAGTTGCCGGCTCTTGCGTTGCTGCTATTCATAGTCGCCGGCAGCGGAAGGGCCAATAACCAGGGACCTTCCCAGCTTGATAATAATACCCTGCAGCTGTCTGCTTTACCTTGGCTGGTATCAAAAATAGGAGGGAGCCATCGTTATTAAAAAAAAATAGATTAAATAAGGCTAAACAGCCTTCAGTGCCACATGAAAGTTACTAAAGAGTGCAAGTTTATTATAAGTAGGGGGCATGTGAAAATATATGTAAGGATATCTAAATATTCTATTTATTCTATCTATATCTGTATATAAGATTGCTTTATTAGTTTGTAAACTAGCTTTAAATTGCATAGAGAATTACAGTATGTGAAAGATGATGTTAAAACCGCATAACATATGGATTGCATACGCATGTCATACAGGTCATAAAAATTACATTGTACTTGCATGACACTAATCCTACTTTTCTGGATCAACATTGGAGCTATTTTATTTGATACGATTGTGTGACTCTAGCCTAATAGCTGCTTTTCACTAGTTTTCTTAGTTGATTTACTCCAATTACTTTTCTATTAGCTTAACCTGCTATCAGATATCCATCCTATCTTTCTTGTGCCATTGTGTGGATTTACAAAGTAACCATTATTCAGTATGAGCCTGAGTATGTCAAGTAGTCATTCTTAGGCCATAGTCACACAAGCATATGGCATCCGATGCGAGAGCTCTGCAGCGAGCGTGAGCCATGGTCAGTGCTCTGTGCTATACTCGCATCAGAGAATTGGAGCACAGGTACGGAAAAGACAGAGAAAGTAATTTCTCCATTCCCTCCATTGCCGGCATCTGTGGGAATCACACTACACTTGAGTGATATCTGAGTGCAGTGAGATGTATCACATGCACCTATAGACTTGTATAGTTGCGTGCAATCCGAGTCTCAGATGCAATCACAGCGTGCTGCTATTGTTTACGCATGCCAAATCGGCATGAAAAAATAAAAAATAATCGCAGATGTGAGCTGCCCCATAGATCAACATTGGGTAGAGTGCAAACCGATTTTTTATCGGATTGCAATCGTCCAACTTCATCTCAAGTGTGAGCGAGGTCTCAAAATGACATTCGAAGCTGGGCATATCATGGTTATAATTCTGCATACTTTGGATAATGAATGATATCTGTTTCATTTTATTTTATGAAACATTCAAAATATGTATGAATAGACAGTGGTTGTAAAGTCAGGACCTGGCCGCCTACACAAATAGATCCCAGATTTTATGGCCAGACAACAAGGCTCCTGCAACAAAAATATCCCAATTTTTTGAGACAATGTTGGAGCAGAATTGATACATTTTATAAGGAAGATTTATGAGTGGGAATTCATTGTCTTAAATGTTTCCTATGAAATCGTCACAAACTTTACAAGTTTAGAGCATGACTTTGGTTAATCCCCTAATAAACAGTTGATAAATGTAAATCCAAAAATGCTGTTTACTTGGGCTTATTTACATTGCCGAGGAAGGAGAACAGGACATGGATACAATTTGGGATGCAGAAAACAGTCTATATCAGTCCATATTTGTACTGAAGTGGCAGGGACAACTTTGTCTTTTATATTTCAATGGACTAGGGCAAAAGTTAAACTTTTTGGTAATTCCGTTAAGATAAAATCAAAGATATATTATTCTAAGGTTAGCATAGTTTATAATTTGATTTTTTAAAAACTTTTTTATTTAAAAAATATATATTTAGATTAAAAAAAATTATATATATATTTACCAAAACACAGGGCATTTCCGCTTCATCTCATTTGTCCTTCCTTCTCCGTTCCGTTACTTGACTGACAAAGAACTCCATACTGTCCCACTAGACTTACTGCCCAAGATCCCTATACTTCTTACTTTCCTCTCTTTTATTCTGAACTGCCTCTGTACTGCGACTCCCTTTCCTATAGGATCTTACTATTTGCTCTGTTGTCTCTCTCATTTGCCACAGGACAACCAATGCACGTGGTTCTGCTCCTCAATCAGACCTGAGGTCTACTAATACTGCAGGCTCATCCCCATCTCGCATTCTACCTGGAAACTCTCCATTATGCCCACAATAAGCTCCTCCCCCTAGGCTAGTCCCATTTGTTACCTCCGTCTCTCCCTGTAAGCTATCTAATGCTAGGCAGAATACAACTACATCACCAACAATGTTAAATGTTGAGCAAATTTGAAAACCATAATATTACAGATCGTCAAGGGGAAACGTGGCAGGTAAAGCCCGCATTTATAGGAAGGTCGGAACCAACTGTGTTTGGATGTAATTAAAATCACAGCAAGGTAAAGGGCAGGGCAAGCTTTAACATGTTATTAGCCATAGGTAAGTGTTCACACTAGGCAGTCAGGTCAGGGACCCATCCAATCTGAGATTACCTTGATGTTTGGTGGATGGGATATTTTTTCTGACTTGAACGCCCCGCCCTTCACCATGCTGTGATCTTAATTACATCCAAACACAGTTGGTTCCGACCTTCCTATAAATGCAGGCTTTACCATGTTATTAGCCATAGGTAAGTGTTCACACTAGGCAGTCAGGTCAGGGACCCATACGATCTGAGATTACCTTGACGTTTGGTGGTTGGGCTCACATTTTTTGGCCAAATCTTGTGCTAAGCATCTCATGTGTTTTTTTTATAGATTTCACAAGTCATTAAGCTATTCACATTTCATGTATCGCACATTTCCTTGCTTTAGTACAGTTGAGTGCAGCCATTGATCTATTTGCTAAATGGGTGGGTAAGCACGGTCAACAAAAAGGAGAGACAATATAAGACAGCACCTTAGAGGAATCTAGACAGAGACTGAACTAAAACCTTAGATTAGGCAAGAAGTGATGGAAAGAGCTGCCTAATAAATCCCCTGCTGCTTGGTGATTGGCCAGAGAATCTCACCTCTGCAGGACACAATGGGGTTGAATGCCTGCAGAAAGCGACTAAGCCTCCCTAAAGCTAAGAGAAGATGTACCAGCAGCAGGATGACGCAGCAGTCTTGGAAATGCTACAAAAGGCAGCTCAGCGAGACAGCCCATGGCTAGGGTGAGCAAAGCAGTGATATCAATGAGTAGGGCGGCACTTAGGGCCCGTATGAGTCGCCAGCGTGACATTGGCCAAGCTGAGCATTATTACAGTATACACTCACCGGCCACTTTATTAGGTACACCTGTCCAACTTCTTGTTAACACTTAATTTCTAATCAGCCAATCACATGGCGGCAACTCAGTGCATTTAGGCATGTAGACATGGTCAAGACAATCTCCTGCAGTTCAAACCGAGCATCAGTATGGGGAAGAAAGGTGATTTGAGTGCCTTTGAACGTGGCATGGTTGTTGGTGCCAGAAGGGCTGGTCTGAGTATTTCAGAAACTGATGATCTACTGGGATTTTCACGCACAACCATCTCTAGGGTTTACAGAGAATGGTCCGAAAAAGAAAAAAATCCAGTGAGCGGCAGTTCTGTGGGCGGAAATGCCTTGTTGATGCCAGAGGTCAGAGGAGAATGGGCAGACTGGTTCGAGCTGATAGAAAGGCAACAGTGACTCAAATCACCACCCGTTACAACCAAGGTAGGCTTAAGAGCATCTCTGAACGCACAGTGCGTCGAACTTTGAGGCAGATGGGCTACAGCAGCAGAAGACCACACCGGGTACCACTCCTTTCAGCTAAGAACAGGAAACTGAGGCTACAATTTGTACAAGCTCATCGAAATTGGACAGTAGAAGATTGGAAAAACGTTGCTTGGTCTGATGAGTCTCGATTTCTGCTGCGACATTCGGATGGTAGGGTCAGAATTTGGCGTAAACAACATGAAAGCATGGATCCATCCTGCCTTGTATGGAGCATCTTTGGGATGTGCAGCCGACAAATCTGCGGCAACTGTGTGATGCCATCATGTCAATATGGACCAAAATCTCTGAGGAATGCTTCCAGCACCTTGTTGAATCTATGCCACGAAGAATTGAGGCAGTTCTGAAGGCAAAAGGGGGTCCAACCCGTTACTAGCATGGTGTACCTAATAAAGTGGCCGGTGAGTGTATATAGGGGAGTGAGGGGAGATGATCATTTGTAGGGGCAATTAACCATTGACAATAATATTTAAACTACCACTAAACTTTAGAACAAAGGGGCTACAGCAGCCTGAGGGTGGGTTCACATGATTTTTCTTAATACAGTAAGATAAGATATTAGTATTCTTATAAATCTTTTCATTACTTATTATAGTGTAACTACAGCTGGATTCATACTGCATTGTGACCAGTATGCTCTAGTTTTATGAACAACAGTGGCCATTGTCAGGATGGACATCAAGGCATCCATCCACCATAACGACCGACTGTAAAAAAAAGTATATTGCATAGTATGTTTCTTTGCAGCAACCCTATATATAGGAAAGTTCAGCCTGCTTTGCTTTCCTATTCAGTTAAACAAAGAATATACAGATGCATACAAGCCAGACGGAAGCTGAAAGAACTCAGTTTTCGCCTCTGTCTAGTGAATTGGAGTCTGTGGGAATGTTACAGTTTTGGACATACTCGCTCACTCGGCTGCTCACAGAAGTAGACACGGTATTGTTTTTGGCACTTGAATCTTCTGCTGGTTTATTAAAAACTACAGCATAAACCAGTGTAAAATTAATCAAAATAAATATGGCCTTTCTGGCATAATGAGAAAACAAAAGATAACATATGGCAGAGTCTAAGTGGTTGCAGGTATCGCCCACTATGGAACAACAACACAGTTCAGAGTCGGCACATATCGCTCCACACTCAGATGATATCTGAGTGCTGTGCATTGTGTCACTCGCACCCATAGACTTACAGTTGTGCTAAAAAGTTTACATACCCTGGCAGAATTTTTGCTTTCTTAGCCTTTTTCAGAGAATATGAATGACAACACCAAAACTTTTTCTCCACTCATGGTTAGTGGTTGTGTGAAGCCATTTATTGTCAATGAGTTTTCTCTTTTTAAATAATAGTGACAACCCAAAACGTCCAAATGACCCTGATCAAAAGTTTGCATACCCCATTTCTTAATACCGTGTATTGCCCCCTCTAACATCAATGACAACTTGAAGTATTTTGTGGAAGTTGTGGATAAGGTTCTTTATTTTCTCAGATGGTAAAGCTGCCCACTCTTCTTGGCAAAAAGCCTCCAGTTCATGTAAATTTCTGGGCTGTCAAGCATGAACTGCATGCTTGAGATCTCCCCAGAGTGGCTCAATGATATTGAGGTCAGGAGACTGAGATGGCCACTCCAGAACCTTCACTTTGTTCTGCTGTAACCAATGACAGGTCGACTTGGCCTTGTGTTTTGGATCATTGTCATGTTGGAATGTCAAAGTATGAACCATGCACAACTTCTGGGCTAAGGAGTGCAAATTTGCCTTCAGTATTTGCTGATAACGTGCTGCATTCATCTTTCCTTCCACTTTGACCAAGTTCCCTGTGCCTTTGTAGCACACACACATCCCAAAACATCAGTGATCCACCTCCGTACTTTACAATAGGAATGGTGTTCCTTTCATAATAGGCCTTGTTGACCTCTCCCCAAATGTAACATTTGTAGCTGTGGCAAAAAGTTCAATTTTGGTCTCATCACTTCAAATTACCATGTTCCAAAAGTTTTGAGACTTGTCTCTATGCTGTTTTGCATATTGTAGGTGAGATACTTTGGGGCATTTGCGCATTAATGGCTTTCTTCTGGCGACTCGATCATGCAGCCCGTTTTTCTTCAAGTGCCCCCCATTATGCATCTTGAAACAGTCACACCGCTAGTTTTCAGAGAGTCCTGTATTTCAGCAGATGCTATTTGCGGGTTTTCATTTGCATCCCGAACAATTTTTCTGGCAGTTGTGGACAAAATTTTGGTTCACCTACCTGACCGTGGTTCTGTTTTTACAGAGCCCCTGATTTTCCATTTGTTAATCACAGTTTGAACGTTGCTGAGTGGCATTATGAATTCCTTGGATATCTTGTTGTATCCCGTTCCTGTTTTATACAGTTCAACTATCTTTTCTCGTAGATCCGTTGACAATTCTTTTGCTTTCCCCATTACTTACAATCCAGAAACGTCAGTGGCTGGATGAAAGATGCAAGAGTCTGTCTGGATCGCAGAAACTCACTCAGCTTTTATCCACACACACTGATTAAATGCAAACAGGTCACAGGTGAGGATGTTACCTTTAGTAGCCATTCAAACCAATTTGTGTCAACGTCTGTGCATGTGATCTGGCCAAAATGACCAGGGTATGTGAACTTTTGATCAGGGTCATTTGGATGTTTTGGGTTGTCATTATGATTTTAAAAGAAAAAACACAGTAGTTTGATAATAAATGGCTTCACCCAACCACTAACCATGAGTGGAAGAAAAGTTTTGGTGTTATCATTCATATTCTCTGAAAAAAGGCTAAGAAAGTGAAAATTCTGCCAGGGTATGTAAACTTTTGAGCACAACTGTATATGGTTGCGAGTGAGCCCAGACCCAGCTGAGTCTCAGTGCCAATCGCAGCATGCTGTGCTTGTTCTCGTATGCCAATTCAGCATGAGAAAATTATTGCAGCTGTGAGCTGCCCCATAGTATAACACTGGGCTGAGTGCTATGTAATGTTTTATCGCATAGCACTCCGCCGTATTGTACGGTAGTGTGACTCCGGCCTTATATAGACACTGTATAGTGCTGTTCTTGAAACACATTGTGTAAGGATCTATAATTGTGTGACTGTATGTTAGCATGTTAAAATGCTCAGGTAATGCTGATGATATTTAGTAAGACATTATGGGGCACGACTATTATTATTAGTAGTAGTATTTATTTATATAGCACCATTAATTCCATGATGCTGTGCATGCCAACAGGTTACATACAAAGTTATAGATATCATTTACAGTAAACAAATTTACGATGACAGACTGGTACAGAGGGGAGAGGACCCTGTCCTTGCGGACTTACATTCTACGGACTATTAGCGTAGATTATTTTTATAGTGCACGGTGGTGACACCACTCAATGGCATTATTATTTTATATAACTCTATCGAAGTATTATTTGACTAACATGACCACATTACTGTATTGTACTGATGGCAAAAGCACTGTGATAGAATTATTATTTGTGCACTATATGGCAGTATATATTATAAACATTTGAAAAAAAGACATAAGTGAGTATATGTGAGTAGACATCCCTACCAATTGCTGTATTAAGTAGCTGCAGTGATCTGAATTGTGTCCAATCCCTTTGGTAACTTTTATCCCTTCATACCATAGATGACTTAGAAGGATTACATTTTTTGGTGGGATTATTCTTTAAACTTTCTTAAAGACCTTAGTGCCCCTTTTCAGCTTTTCAGCTTTTCTAGCAGTAAAATGGTTAATATAATTAGCTGTTTCCCTAATATAAGAAACCTGCATTTTTTTCCGTATCTGGCCCAGTTTGGCCTTTTGTGCGTTTCTCGACCAATTACTCTCACTATTTCTGTATTAAGGACACATATGGTATTCATTTACAGAACATCTTCTGGAAAAGCACTTTGACTGAACTAAAACAAATGGCAAAACAAAGATAATTATTAGCGAGGAAGCTGCGTGCCGGCCAGTTGGACCAAGTTGTTTTTCAGTTTTTTTATGTGAAGTTAATGTCATTTTGTAGAATGTTTATTAGTATGCAAGGACAGACTCATTAATCCTGGACTGCTGAAATACTCTGCTGTAAACAATTTCCAGGGTTCATTAAAATAAGGATTTGGGGCGGGAGTTGGGCTATAAGGAAATATTTAGGGAACATAAAAATGTTCTTTTTTTTTACATTATCTTATAATACAATCACGATTTAGTTTCAGGGCATTTTCCTACAAACACCAAAAAACAAAAGTCAACATCTCCTATGAGAAACAACAGCTGTGGGGGCATAAAGTAATGTGCACCTAGATCCATACTGAAAGCATCTTCAAGGAAATTCACCTGTGTGAGAGAACAGATTACATTTTGTGGCACTTTGGAATTCATCTTGTCTTATAACTTTTGCGTCATGGTGATCAAATAACACTGTTGGGCGGGAAAGTTTCATATTTGTATAGTTCCCAGTTGCTCTTAATTTGGAGGAAAGTTTTCCTTCATCTGTGACACTACTTGCGTGTGCTAATAAACAAGAAGTTCTGAGTACACCATACAAGACTGTGCTGTATTTATTTCCAGGGTGCTCATAAAACAAATCTTACTAAATTTGAATTTAAAAGGCATAGAAGCGAGTTTATTTCAGTCACACCTGAAATTAAATTCATCTCTACTTTTAGTGAGTTTCACAGCATTATATTAAATATGGCTACTATTTGCCCTATACTGGTACTCAATGGACAGATTTCCTATACTTCTAGCATTAGAGTTCACAGCTGCATATGGGAAACCACAGCACCAGCGCGCCTTTTCTATGGGCATTCGTAAGACTTCTGTCTTGGGTTAGTGCCATCGCTATAATTTTTTTTCTGGCAGGTGGACATTAACTATCATTAGTTTTCTGCTGCTGGACCAATGATCCAATGTGATAACATAAAGTGTTTAAGTAGAAGTTCATCAGCTGGGGGCAGGTATTATCAGGCTGAGAAAGTCCATGGATATTGGCCCTTCCCAGTCTAAAAATACAAGCCCACAGCCACCCCAGAATTTGCGCATCACATTAGATGTGCCAATTCTGGCACTTTGTCTGGCTCTTCCCGATTGCCCTGGTTGGGTGGCCATCGGGGTAATGTTTTTGGGTTGATGTCAGTTGTTCAATGTCAGCTGGCACCAATCCCTGGGGTTAGTAATGGAGAGGCTTCTATCAGACACCCCAATTACTAACCAGGTAATAAAAAATAAAAACACACATAAAAAAATACTTAATTTGAATAAACACTTCCCCACACTATCTCTGGTTACCCAATTTACTATAAAAAAGGTTCCCTTGAAGCTCCTCTGACGTAGTCCACATTCCCCGATGTCTCCGTCATCTGTAAAGTAATGCTATTCCCAGCTCAGCATTGAGTCGATAGCTTTTATGAGAGTTGTCATCATTACCTGGCACCTGTGATGTGATTAGCGGTAACTTTTCTGACATTCGCAGATACTGGAGACATGGGGGAACATGGACTACAAAAAGGAGCTTTGTGGGAACATTTTTCTTTTAAATAAATTGATGAACCAGGGATAGTGTGGAGGGGGTCTTTTTTAAATAAAGTATTTTTGTGTGTGTGCTTTTATATTTCATGATCAAGTTAGTAATGATGGTGTCTGATAGACACCTCTCTATTACTAACCTCTGTGCTTGATGCCAGCTGACATTACACAGACATTAACATTACATCAACCCCCAAAATATTACCCCGATTGCTCCAGAATTGGTGCATTTATTGGATTGCCCCAAATCTGGGGAGGCTGGGTGCTTGTATTTTAAGGCTTGGAAGGGATCAATATCCATGCACCTTTCCAGCCTGATAATATGAGCACCAGCTGTCTGCTTTACCTTAGCTGGTTATAAAAAAATAGGAAGGACTCCACATGATTTCTTTAAATTATTTATTTATTTGTTTAAACATAAGCTCTCCCTCCTATAACATCTCTCCCTGAACTGATTCCAGAAGACAGTGCTGAGCATCACGTCACCGGATCTCATATAAGATCCCATGACGTGATGTGGCTGGCCAATCACAGTAATGCCAGTATTCAACATGGCTAAGGCATTACCATGTATGGCGGGCAATCGACACATGTTTATTGGCTGTCTAATAGCTGCAAAACATGCAGGTTGGGGACTCGAGCAAGCGCACCTGAGTACCATGATGCTCGATCAAGTATTGAGCAGTGCCGAGCATGCTAGCTCATCACTATTTCTTTTCCTAAAATAAAGTGCATTTTATTTTACCTCCTTCTGTTTCCTTGCATGTACCCATATAAATTCACTTTCTTTTCAAACACGTCTCTTCAGAGCATATGTGGATCATAAATCTGTCAGCAGCTATTTTTGCCAAGTAATCTAAATCTATTCCATTAAAGTAATTGGGCACATATACAGGCAGATTAAAATTCTATAGCAGATTTGTATTTATTTTGCTCCAGTATTTTCTCATTTTTAGAGAATACTACTTCTGTGCTGACTTGTGCACTGTTACAGTAGATGGATGTGTCAGTGTCTTTTAGCTACGTAAGAGGAAGCATCCCTATTATAGATTACATAAGGCTATTTTGAATAGTTTATGGCAATAAATCATCATATTGGCTGTCAACTCATCAGCACAACTCAGCTAATAGAAATATATATAGTACTCAGTCTCTTCCATTTTCTCTTCTTTACCAGTTGAGTTATATATCAATAGTAGGTATGGATTCATAGAACGCACCCAGTTTTCGCAGCGATGAAGATATATCACAAGACTTGCTACTGATAAAATGTTTTGCTTAAATTGATAGTATTCAAATGCAGTAAGAAAATGAAGATTAATAGAAACATTATGTACATGTTAAATGGAGTATTTAGCTTAAAACCCTTTTTTTACATTTCCAATAAGGGATTTCTGAGTTAATACTGAGGAATTCTCCTTATTTATTGGCATAGGTGGAGAACAACTACAAAAGAGTAACTCTTACACTGATGGATGAGTCCTGACCATTATTACACAGATTAGAGCTGATGACTTTAGGTCCAGCAAAAGAGATATTAACATTTGTGTGTTGTCAAATGACCAAATTGGGAAAACCTTCTAATGAATAGGGAATGTCCAAATTGGGAAACTCTACTATTGACATCAGAGAACAGCACTAGAGATCTCACAATTTATAGGTGTAATTATGCAGCCATAACTACTAGTAGCTAATGTTCACTCCCCTTTGAACCATAAAATATATTTTCAGATTCAATAACTGGAGAAAGATTTCAGGCATAAGGTATGTGCATCATGAATTAGATGAGCTGTGGCATCACGTCCCAATTGTGCCCCTACTCCACCCATTTTGGCAGAACTTAGTGAAACTAGATTGAAAACACCAAAAAAGTTGCTAAAAAATGTGACTTTTCTAAGCGAATTATACCAGAATTCTTCACTTTCATAAAATCATAGAATATTAAAGTTGGAGGGGACCTCAAGGGTCATCATGTCCTATCCCTGCTCAATGCAAAATTCACTAAACCATCTCAGACGGATGTCTGCCAAGCCTCTGTTTGAAGACTTCCAATGAAGAAGAACTCAACATTTGGAGATAAGCAAACTTGTTTGGAAAACATTCGCCAATCTCAAAGTCTTGATGAAGGGGGGTCATAGTGTCTACTCTTTAGTGACCATTTAGACATAAAATGTACAAGGAGAAAAGAGACACCAAAAAGGTGATAATTAAATACATATATATATATTTATATTGTAAATATTTGATGGTGTCAGTGTGGACAAAAGTGGAAAAAACTTGGATTTGAAGAAAAACTGACAAAGAAAGAACCGAGAACGGGTTTGAACAGTGAGTTCAAATTATAAGGACAACGGAAGAGTATTATGACTAAAATAGCTTTTATTGAATAGTATAAGGGCAAGTGGTGGCACAGGAGCTGCACACAAAGAGTAAAAATTATTAAAATGGAGAGTCAGATGTAAATGAACACACAGCCTCAACTTGTTAAATTAATCAAATCACTTGTGACAGTACCAATTAAAAATCTGTACTCATGTTACCATATACAGTATACCAGATTATGAGAAAGTAGCGGTGTAGCAGGTAATGTATATAAGTTCCCAATAGATGTACTAGCGTTGCTAATTGCGCCTATAAAGTGCAGAGTGCCAACAGCAGTCAGGGTATGTGCACGCGTTGCGGATTCCATTGTGGATTTGTCCACGCGGATTCTGCAGAATCCGCAGGTAAAATGATTGCCAGATTGTAATAAGGGCCACCCCATGGTCGGCGCTCACCTGTGTGTAGCAGAAGTGATCAAAGTACTGCAGCTTCTAGTCTCCCATAAATACTTTTGAAGCATGCAAAAAGTGAAAAAATATTAAAAAAATAAAAAAATATAGTAGTTCAAATCACCCCTCTTTCGACCCCATTCAAAATAAAACAATAAAATGAATCAAATATATACATTTTGGTATCGCTGCATTCAGAATCGCCCGATCTATCTATATAAAAGAAGAAGAATTAACCCAATCGTTAAACGGAGTAACGAGAAAAATTCAAAAAGCTAGAATTATGTTTTTTTGATCACCGCTACATTGCAGTAAAATGTGATAATGGGCGATGAAAAGATTGTATCTACACCAAAATGGTATCAGTAAAAAAAATAAAAAAGCCCTCACCGAGCCTCAGATCACGACAAATGGATATGCTACAGGTCCCGGAAATTGGTGCCGTTTTTTCTTTTTTTTTTACACATTTGGTATTTTTATTTCACCATTTAAATAAAAAAGAACCTAGACATGTTTGGTGTCTATGAACTTGAAATGACCTGGAGAATCATAATAGCAGGTCAGTTATAGCATTTAATGAATATGGTAAAAAAACAAAAAAACAACTGTAGAATTTCACTTTTCTGCAATTTCACCGCACTTGGAATTTATGTTCCTGTTTTCCAGTACACGATATGTTAAAACCAATGGTGTCGTTCAATAGTACAACTTGTTCCACAATAAACAAGCCCTCACATGGCCATTTTGACAGAAAAATAAAAAAGTTATGGATCTGGCAAGAAAGGGAACAAAAAACGGAAATTCAAAAACTGAAATACCCCTGGTCGTTAAGGGGTTAAACACTATATACACTATATGAATACATGTTATTTTCTTGAATGTTTATTAGCTTGCAAGTAAAGACCCTGATGGTCCACTTGTTATAGTGTAGTCAATCAATATTAATAAAGAGAATAACTGTATAATACAAAAATGGAGAGCACAGTGGTTTATTAGAAAAACATTATTTGATACAGAGATTAGAACACTAAAACAGTGTTGATGTTAGTTCACAAACAGCATTGCCCCTATATTGCTGGTGGCAATACATCTTTTGTGAAGATCCTACTTTATTTGGGCTAAAATAATCCTACACCAGGCAGCACTCAATGGTCAATCTATTTGGACAACAACATAATTGTTGCTTGGGAAATGTAGTATTACACATATCCATTCCGAAATATGGACAGCCATATATTACCAAACCCTACCTTCTGTCTACCTTGTGTAGAAGAGGCAGACTTTGTAAAAGGCAACTCCTCTGTGCGGGAAGCCCTAATAACTCATGCAACAGCTCAATTTTTTTTTTCCCATCCAGACTCAGGTGGCACAAATATCAGGCAATAGGCACCACACATGAAGGAGACCCAACTTGGAGTACAAATATTTCCCAAAATTAGGGGCAGACAGCAGTTAACATGGCATCAATTTACCAACAGTAGAAATTTGATAATGGCATAGCAGAAATCAGCCATGTGCCATGCATGAGGTATTTACAGCTGTGAATTGAAGATTCAGTTAAGACGTGGAGGCTAAGGGAGCGGTATAAGCCTTCTTTGCTGGGAGGCCAGATACTTCATGCAAAAATTTAAGGAAAGTAACACAGGTAGTTGACTGAAAGTGGATGCATGCCTGTCTGTCTGGGAGCCCTACTTACACAGGCAACCCACCAGATGGAGACCCAACTTGGAGTCTCCACATTTCAAAAAATTGTCACATCAGCAGCAGTAGCAACAACAGGCACAGAAGCCACCACAAAGTTGGCACAGACTGCAATAATGTGAGATCAATTCAATACATGACACTAAAAACAACACCATCACCTAGTCTGCCTAATCTGCAACTGGGGTGCAAAAGTTATTGGAGATCCATGACTTGTTCATTTTGACGAAAGTTATGTGGCCTACACTTTCAGGGGTCAGCCGGATGCACTGATCCATCAGGACACCACCAGCAGCACTGAAGATACGTTCTGAGAGAATGCTGGCTGCTGGGCATGACAAAACCTACAAGGCGTGACAAGTGAGCTCAGGCCACTCTTCCATTTTTGAAGACCAAAATGCAAAAGGGTCCAAACTCTCCAGATGGCATTGATATTAAGCTCCAGATACTTCTGCACCATCCTCTCCAGTCGTTCAGAACGTGACAGAGTTGTACTCTGTTCTGCTGGTGCATGAACTGGTCTAAAAAATGTGTTAAACTACAGACATTGCTTATGCCACTTACACTGCTGCTGCTAATGTTTTTTTGATGACGCCTTGATGTTCCCAAGGTTGGACGTCTAGAACTGGGATGCACACTATGTACCTCACGACTGTCTTGGGGAAAACCACTCTTAAGATTGTCTTCAAGCGTGTTTCGATATTCCAGCTTTCGGTCATCCCTTTCCATCAGGCTAAATTTACTCTTATACCATGGATCTAATAGAGTGGCAGCCCAGTAGTCAGCTCTATTTCTAACCCTAAGAATATGGGCATCGTGTTGAAGTGAAGTAAGAAGGCGCTTATGTGTCGGGCACTTCCATGAGGTCCAAGTCCATGGTGCGTTGGTGGCCGGGTAACACTCAAGGTTGCTTTCTCCATTCCCTCCAGCCAACCACGGACAACACAGAGTGGATCACTATCCTCTTCATCTCCTGACTGTTGCGCGTCCATCACCTCGTCATCCTCCATTTGTTTGTTGGCTCCTGCGTCTTCACTAACAGTTTGTCTGGTACCTAGAGATCCCCTTGATCGCTATAAGCCACCCTCCCATGGCACCCACCTGTGTGACAACAGTCCAGAATTTTGAGATATTGTTATGCCGTCCACATAGTTCTCTCCATCCAACTCTTCCTCTGGGACTATCAATTCCTCACACAGACTATTCAAAGTGTGCTCGAGCATGTAGATGACTGGAATAGTGATGCTGATAAAGGCATTGTCAGTGCTAACCATCTTAGTAGTGTACTTCACCTGTGCCCACTCCGCAAGCGTGATTTGTATCTCGTCTGGACTGCATTGGCCCAGGCTATCCAAAAGGACATAATGCACCAGGGCTTGTAGCTGCTGCCACAGTTGTTGCAACATGTAAGAAGTGGAATTCCTCCGTGTCAGAACATCGCTAATCAAACAGTTAACTGCTTGGCCGAAAGACCTTTATAACGATGCAAGTCGATGACATGCGATTGTCAGAAGTGAACACACAGCAATCGTGCTTTCTGCAGCAGCACATCCAGGCTGGGGTAGTAGTGGAGAAATTGCTGTACCATGAGGTTGAGGATGTGAGCCATGCAAGGCACATTTGTCAGGCTGACACGGCGTAGTGCCGCCACCAGGATTGCAACATTATTGCACACGGCCTTCACTGGCTTCACGTTTAGTGGAGGTAGCCATAGCTCTAACTTGGCCTGGATACAGTGGTGCTCAAAAGTTTACATACCCTTGCAGAATTTTTGCTTTCTTGGCCTTTTTTCAGAGGCCCATCGGATGATGCCTGCAACAGTGACAGTGATTGACACATTAGCCAATGATGGGACAGTAGTAGTGTTGAGCATTCCGATACTGCAAATATCGGGTATCGGACGATATTTGCTGTATCGGAATTCCGATACCGAGTTCCGATATTTTAGCGATATCAGAAATCGGAATCGGAAGTGTGCGGTGCGTATGGTTCCCAGGGTCTGGAGGAGAGGAGACTCTCCTTCAGGCCCTGGGATCCACATTCATGTAAAAAATAAATAATAAAAATAAAAAATATTGATATACTCACCCCTCCGGCGGACCCTGGCTCTTAGCGGTGCCTCCGTTCCTAAGAATGCAGAGAGTGACCCTGCAATAGGGTGACCCCCCATAAAAAGTGACGTGGTGTCCCCCTATATTTTATAGCCTGAAAGGCTACGCAGACAGATGCGGGCTGATATTCATAGCCTAGAGAGGGGCCATGGATATTGCCCCCCCCCCGGCTACAAATACCAGTCAGCAGCCGCCCTGGAAATGGCGCATCTGTAAGATGCGTCAATTCCGGCACTTAGCCCCTCTCTTCCCACTCCTATGTAGCGGTGGGATATGGGGTAATACGGGGTTAATGTCACCTTGCTATTGTAAGGTGACATTAAGCCAGGTTAATAACGGAGAGGAGTCAATAAGATGCCTATTCATTATTAATCCAATAGTAATAAAGGGTTAATAAAACAGACACACATTAGGAAAAAAGTATTTTAATATTCTTCATTTCACTATACTTACCATACTTCAGCGCCTGCAAAAAACATAAAATAATAAACCGTATACTATCTGTCTGCCGTAGTCCAATTAATAACGAGTGTCCCACGACGATCTCCCCTATAGAACAGTGACATCGGGTGATGTCACTGCTCTATAGGACGTTCAGTGACACACTGACAGGAGACAATGGCTCCTGCAGTGCATCACTGAGAGGTTACCTTAGGACAAAGTCTCACTTAATGGCAATTGCTGCCTGGGAAAATTTCTCACACAGCAATGGCATAAAGTGAGACTAGGGACTATTTTTTTTCAGCGGCGGAGGAATACAGTGCGGAAGGATACCTTCCTCCCGTCATTGTGTTCCTGAAGCCCCTAGAGAGTGGTCGCATCAGCTGATGCTGCCGTTCTCCACGGGAGATCGTCGTGGGACACTCGTGGATTTCTGCGGACAGGGAGTATATTGGTTGTTTGTTATTTTAATCTTTTTTACAGATGACACTGGCTTCGGGGAACAAAGTGACAAGTGATGGTGAGTATGTACTCTATGTTTAATTTACTGTATGTTTGTACAGTATGTATGTATTGTAGGTAATGTATGAATGTATTGTATGTAGTATGTATGTAATATGTATGTAGTATGTATGTAGTATGTATTTATGTAGTATGTATGTATGTATGTATGTAGTATGTATGTTGTATGTATGTTTTTTTTTTTTTACATTCAACACATTAGCCGGATGATGGCACTACTACTGTCCCATCATTGGCTAATGTGTCAATCACTGTCACTGTTGCAGGCATCATCCGATGGGACTTATAGTCCCATCTGACAATGCCTGCACACACGCACAGAGCCCCGGCACACTGCACAGAGCCCGGCATGCTGCACAGAGCCCCGCACAGAGCCCCGGCATGCCACACAGAGCCCCAGCACGCTGCACAGAGCCCCGGCATGCCGCATAGAGCCCCTGCATGCCGCATAGAGCCCCGGCACACCACACAGAGCCCCGGCACGCCGCACAGAGCCTCGCACAGACCCCCGCCAGCCTGCACACAGCCCCGGCACACTGCACAGAGCCCCCCGCAGCCCGCACAGAGCCCCGGCAGGCTGCACAGAGCCCCAGCAGGCACGCACAGACCCCTGGCAGCCCGCACATAGCCCCAAGACGCCCGTACAGATTCCCGGCAGGCCTGCACAGACCTCGCCCGCACACACAGACACACACAGTGTCCGCCCACGCACCGCCCACACTCTTCCCCCCTCCAGAACAGGATGTAGAAGCACAGAAAGGGCTTATTTACATTCCGATATTTGTGTCCCATTGACTTGCATTGGTATCGGATATCGCTATCGGCAGTATCTGATATTTTTTGGATATCGGCCGATCCAATCCGATACCGATACTTCTTGATATCGGAAGGTATCGCTCAACAGTAGTTATCAGCAAATACTGGAGGCAAATTTGCACTCATCAGCCTGGAAGCTGCACATTGGATGTCCCAACATGAAAACAATCCAAAACAGAAGGTAAAGTCAACCTGTCGTTTGCTACAGCCAAACAACAATGCCCTTCTCAGTCTCCTGACCTCAATATTATTAAACCACTCTGGGGAGATCTCAAGCGTGCAGTTCATGCTAGACTGCCCAGGAATTCACAGGAACTGGAAGCTTTTTGCCAAGAAGAGTGGGCAGCTTTACCATCTGAGAAAATAAAGAACTTCATCCACAACTACCAAAAAAGACTTCAAGCTGTCATTGATGTTAGAGGGGGCAATACACGGTATTAAGAAATGGGGTATGTGAACCTTTGATCAGGGTCATTTGGATGTTTTGGGTTGTCATTATGATTTAGAAAGAGAAAACACAGTAATATGACAATAAATCCACTAACCATGAATGGAGAAAAAGTTTTGGTGTTATCATTCATATTTTCTGAATAAAGGTCATGAAAGCAAAAATCCTGCTGGAGTATGTAAACTTTTGAGCACAACTGTACCTGTCCACAACTCTTGAGCTGTGTGACTGTTGATCACGCATTTGCCGGTTCATGCATGCAGTTGTCAAATTATTGTAATTTTTACCTCTACTGAGTTTTTTTCGCAAATAATGTGAACACACAGATAATGTGTGTTGGGTCATTCTTTGCGGTCTCAATAAAAGCCCATGCTAGGCAACCCTTGCCACCCCTGCCAACTGCACACTTATTACCGATGCTTGCCACAGCCATACTTGGGGCTGAGGATGCATTGTTTGTCGTAGTTTGATCATCTCGTGTCTGTGTGGAATGCTGCAACATAACCTCCTCATCTTTCTCCTCCACCACCTCCACTGCTGGGCTACTCAGCTGCATACCACTGTGTTCACACCAACTGGGATCTACAACATCATTGTCATCCTCTTTGTTCTCACACTCCTCACCCTGAGAGTCACCCTCCTCCTCTTCCTGCCCTGTCAAGACAGTACAGTCCGCAATCACCTCTGGCATCTGAGTCTCATCAGGATCACTTCTACCCTTGGTGGTTAACGTCTGGTGATGAGGGACTGAATTCTGCTCAGACACTCTACTTCGTCCAGCCCCGGATCCAACATAAAAAAATTTCGGGCATCGGTGCAGATACTTTCCTCCTCTGGATTCTGTGCTTCTTCAGAGCAAACCTCTGTGCCCATGGAACACATTGTTTGAACAGTTCTGCAAAATGGCTCATCTAAGGTTCCCCACAGTCAGTTAGGCATTTGGAAATTTTTGACGCAGGGGGGAAACAATGGTGATTGGGATGCCACCTCTCTGAATTGTACTGTGTGTGATGTTAAGGTGGTGGAGGAAGAGGCGGAGAGGCCACTTGATACAGCACTTGCCATCCACTGTAGCACATGCTCTTTCTGAGCTACATCTACAAGGCATACAGCTCTGCGGCTGCCAAAGAAAGGGAGTCAAGTAGCCCAGCCATTAACAGATGTTGTCAGTGGTCTTTGGATAGAATGAGACGTGTTTGTTCAGTTGAGCTTTCATTCAAATTAATCCTTCCATCACGACCTTGGTTTTTTCACTCATGTTGCTAGTTATCTTCCCCTCTTGTAATCCGCTGTTTCAAAAACCTTAGGCCCACAGCTGTTAGTCACCTGTCACTAAATGAACAATCATTATTTTTTTTTTTATAGTGTGCCTGAACAACACTTTCATACCTACCGATTTTTAAGAGGAAATCTGGCCATCTGATTTGCCACTGAAACACATTTTATTACAAACAATTTGGTTTAGCTAATTAGCCCTTCAGGCTGCACCCCAATATTAGCCGTAAAGATTTTTAAGTGGAAATCTGGCCTTCTGATTTGTCTTTGAAACACAGTTTTATCACAAACGATTTGGAGTAGCTAATTGGGCCTTGTGGCTGCACCCCAATATTAGTCCTAACGATTAAGTGGAAATCTGGCCTTCTGATTTGCCACTGAAACACAGTTTTTAATTGACATTTTCACTTTCAGCACCAGCACTAGTGCAGGAGCGACCTCTTTGCACTGTGACACTGAGACATTGGCGCCAGCAGAACAAGATGTCTGCTTTTTATATGTGACATCGGCAGACAATCACATAAGACCTTGTGTCATGACGTTGTGGATAGTTTCTGTGCCCTGATTGGCTGTCAGAATCAACATACAAAGTTAAGTGAAAAAAAAGAGCGCGCCTCTCTTCTAACCTCTCCACATGCTCCTCTACCCTCTCCACATCTCCTCCTCATCACATACGTCCCCCTGTACCCCCCACTCATTTTACAGCACCACTATACTAGCCAAAGTAATAAAAGCATTAATGGAAATGTGATGATGTACCAAACTGTGACCAAATTTTGCCAACTTTGAGTAAAAATGCTCGTGAAAGCGAACACGAATCTGAATTTGCTACGTTCATGCTGAATTTGAAATTGGCGAACATTTCCCAAACATGTTCGCTCATCTCTACTCCTGAACACTATTGTGATCATTCATTGGCAATCTGTTGTTGGCACGTATCTTTGGTTATTTCGGGTCATCTTTATTTTTACAACGTGGTTTGGTCTTACTTTACATAAGCACGGTCCTGTATGTCTCTGTGTTTTACGCTGTTCAGTATAATATTTATTGAAGATGACTTTAACTGACTCAGATACCAGGCTATACATTAAGCAGATTTCTGCGTAGATCATAGCTGAACATACATTACATGCAGTAACTATTTTCTATGCATATGATATCAATTCCATTTTTTTTGTCTGCATTAAGTTAGCCTGCCTTTTGGACAGGTCTTTACGAGAAAAATTAAGCACTGGCAAGTATTCATTATACTCATTGCAATTTGCACTTGATCAACTTTTTGTTCTTGATACAAAAACGTGTGCCAATTTTCAACATTAGATCTCCATTGACTTCGATATCTAATTAGATGTAATGATCAGGAATTTAAGAAGGTGGGCACACACACATGCAGTAACACTTGCTGCAATGCAGGTCCAGCTATTCAACTTTTTTTTGCAACCTGGATATATGTGTGTGCAGACCCTGGAAACACCATACACAGTGGTCTTCTTTGCACTCATTGAGACATCAGTTTTTCTCATACGACTTCTATCCATGTTTTTGATGTTGCTGTTCACAGGTCTGTGTATTTTTTCAGACTGAGTGGTACGCACAAAATCGCAGCGATATGTCTGATTTTGATCCAAGTCTAATATTAAACTCTCCAATGCAAGTCTACGGGCCTGTGAAAAATCGGATAGCGCTTGAATGCCATCCATGTGCTGTCCCTTGTTTACAGACTGTTTGATATGAGAAACTTAAGAAATATTGATGAGTGAAACATGCTCGGATAAGGTGTTATGTCATGTGCTAACTGAGAGTCTTTGGCGTGCTCGAAAAATATGTTCGAGTCCCAGCTGCTGCATGTCTTGCGGCTGTTAGACAGCCGCAACACATGCAGGGATTGCCGAATGAACAAGCAATTGGATGCCATACCGATCCACAGTGTAGCATCATTTTTTTTAACGGATACATTGCTATTCTTTCATGTAGGAAGCTGTAAATGGTCTTGTAAATTCTTAATAACTTCCGCTATAAAAAAACGGATTGCATATTGATGACAAGTGAGAAAAAAAAATTGTCCAAGTTTTCTGGATGAAATTCTAACTATATGCTTGTGTAAATTTAACCTAGCTGGTATCAGTTTGGAGTATTTTAGGATTCAGGGCAGAAACTCAAGCCAAATCTCCTACTTTAAAGCCCAAAATGGTAGGAGTTTGACTCATAATCCCAGTCATCTTTTACAAAAAAATAGTTTGAGTTTCATCAGAGCTTTTTGTCCAAGCTTGGTCAGTGTGTCAGTTTTTAGTGAACAGCAAATCATCAGTTTTTCTCACATAAAAAAAAAAAATATGTAGGTTTCGCAAACTTCTCCTTTTAAAATAGGGGTCTATGTCATTCTATCTGGCCACCAAGCAGATCCTGGGGACCTTAGTGCCCAGATATGCCAGCCGCTTGACCTTTAATTCATCCTCAAACTACGAGCACATGCATGCAACCTTCACTACCAAATGCTGTGGCACATGTAGTGAAAGATTACATCCTGATGCTGGCCAGTGCCAAACTTACTTTGTATGTGTAGTTAGCACATTCTGCTCTCCCGATCCTCTGATAAAGACTGCAGCTCCAGTGTCTCCTATGTGGTGTATATGCTACAGCTCCTTTGTATCCTTTGTGATGTATATGCTGCAGCCTTTGTATATCCTATGTGATGTACATGCTGCAGCTCCAATGTCCCCTACGTGATGTATATGAGGCAGCCCCTGTGTATCCTATAGGATGTATATGTTGCACTCCCTGCTCATCTATACAGCAGTGTTCACATTACCACCATTATCTATCACCAGGCAAGGAAGCTGTGATGCGGCTGCAGTGCAGTATAGCATAACCTCCACCAGGGGGTGTTAATGAGGTAAGAGAGTTTGCACACTCACAGCGTAGCAACACTGAGTAACCGCATAGGTATCACAGGTAACGAAAGAGTGGTCAGACGAGCAGAGTCAGAAACTGTCAGGAGAAGAAGTACCAGAGGTCACAGCAATGCACGTAGTCAGAGGCCAGTCAGAAGTCAGAGCCAAATGGGAGCGCGGTATACAAAACGTGAGATGTAAGACGAAGTCAGGGTACAAACCAGAAGTCAAAGTCGGTCAGGGAACGAGGTATCAAAGACGAAAAGCAAGAGATGGGGTTCAGAGATCAGGCCGAGTCATACACTGTAAGGAAAACCACCAGGCGAACACTAAGTTAGGGATAGGGAATGGGTCTCACACAAACACGGGAAGTCAGAGGCAGAAGGATCACCAGGGTATACGGGTCAGCTGCTCTAGCCTGGAGGCATGAACTATCACTGACGCTGGCCAGCAGACTGCAGGACTGAAAAAGCACAGCCAGCTCCAAAACGAGACAGAGGGGTTAATCCCCGCATGACCAGTCCAGAGAGAGGATAGCAGAAAATAAACTCTGGACTGGATCATTACAGCAGCATCCTGCATTGCCTGGCAACTGGGATACACAGCGTTCCATGTAGAATATACGCCATCCTGTGTTCCAACATCACTCACCATGTCCACGCAAGAGTCATCACCATGTGTAGTAGCACCATCCAAGTGCACGATAGCTGTATCCCCAGGGCGAACAGAGCGGCGGAGCAGACTGGAAATCAGAGGAGGACGATTGCATCCACAGCAGGTACATCAGCCATCACATTAGGAGGGAGTCAATTAAATCTTTCACCTAATTTAGCAGGATACATTCCAAGTTTTTAAGTCTGTGCGGTCTAATGACGGTGTAAATAACAAAATTGCCGTTTGCAGAAAAAAAGTTTCCCTCCCCTGTTTGTGAAAAATAAACAACACACAGATGGCACCTGACTGATAAACTTGCATTGGCATGTCTGGTCCATGACTTGGATCAAGAACAAACATGTCTCCGTGACTTTGTACAAACCATTCAGTACGCAAGAATACACAGACATGTGAACAGCCCCATAGACTATAATAGGTATGAGTTCTATCCATAAAAAACAACGATAGCCACATGTGGCACTTGGCTACCACTCACATATTTTTTGGCACTAATCTTAGGCTCCTTTCACATATCAGTTTTTTACCATCCATCAATCCATCGAATTTTGAAAAAAACTGATCCATTGCAGATTGTGAAAAACTGATGCGACGGATCAGTTTTTTCACTGGATCCGACTAGCTGCTCTGGCTAATTGGATCCTAAAAGAATCGGAGCATGCTCAGTTTAAAAAAATGGAATCCGTCACCGGATTTTGTCATTTGACGGATCCGGCGTCGTCCATTTTTTCGACAGAGACAAAAAACGTTGCTTTGTCCGTTATCTCTGGTCGCTGGACAGACAATTTTGAACGGATTCAACGAACGACGGATGAAATGTGAGGCTGTCCGTTGCAATCCCTCTCTAATACAAGTCTATGAGAAAAAATAGATCCGGCGGCATCAGTCGCTGGATCCGTTTTTTTCAAAATTCAACGGATTGCAACTGATGGCAAAAAAACTGATGTGTGAAAGGGGCCTTAATAAGCAATCCTGTAATCAGAATATACCCCTAGTTTTTAAGGAAGTATCGTGTTTTAACCCCTTTCTGCCATCTGACGTACTATCCCGTCAAGGTGACCTGGGACTTAATTCCCAGGGACGGGAAAGTACGTCATCACCGATCAGCTGTGCTCACGGGGGGAGCGTGGCCGATCGCGGCCGGGTGTCAGCTGATTATTACAGCTGACATCCGGGACTATTATTATTATTATTTATTTATATAGCACCATCAATTCCATGGTGCTGTATCGTTTACAGTAAACAAGTTTACAGTGACAGACTGGTACAGAGGGGAGAGAGGAGAGAGGACCCTGTCCTTGCTGACTTACATTCTATGGGATAGTGGGGAAGAGGCCGAAGGTAGGGGGCGAGGCGGCGGCTCTGGCGATGGCGAGACTGCAGAATGGTTACTGCAGGCTGTAGGCTTTCTTGAAGAAATAGGTTTTCAGGTTCAATCTGAAGGATCCGAGGGTGGTAGATAGTCGGATGTGTTGAGGCATGGAATTCCAGAGGATGGGGGATATTTGGGAGAAATCTTGGAGGTGGTTGTGTGAGGAACGAATAAGCGTGGAGGAGAGTAGGAGGTCTTGGGAGGATCGGAGATTACGTGAGGGAAGGTATTGGGAGATTAGTTCAGAGATATAGGGAGGGGACAGGTTGTGGATGGCTTTGTAGATCAGTGTTAGTAGTTTAAACTGGATTCGTTGGGGAATTGGGAGCCAGTTGAGGGATTTGCAGAGGGGAGAAGCAGGGGAGTAGCGAGGAGAGAGGTGGATTAGCCGGGCAGCAGAGTTGAGGACAGACTGGAGTGGTGCAAGAGAGTTAGCGGGGAGGCCACAGAGGAGGGTGTTGCAGTAGTCGAGGCGGGAGATGATGAGGGCATGCACAAGAGTCTTAGTAGATTGTGGGGTGAGGAAGGGATGGATTCTGGCAATATTTTTGAGTTTGAGGCGACTGGAGGTGGAAAGAGTTTGAATGTGCGGTTTGAAGGACAAGGCAGAGTCGAGAGTTACCCCAAGGCAGCGGATTTCAGGTGCGGGAGGGAGCGTGATGCCATTTACCATAATTGATAGATCAGGTAGGGGGGATACGTGAGATGGGGGAAAGATGATGATTTCAGTTTTGTCTACATTGAGTTTTAGGAAGCGAGACGTGAAGAAGGAGGATATGGCTGACAGACACTCCGGGATTCTGGACAGAAGAGAGGCGACATCTGAGCCAGAGAGGTAGATCTGAGTGTCGTCCGCATACAGGTGGTACTGGAAGCCATGGGACTTTATGAGTTGCCCTAGGCCAAGGGTATAGATGGAAAAAAGTAGGGGCCCTAGGACAGAGCCTTGAGGGACTCCAACAGAGAGAGGGCAGGATGAGGAGGTGATGTGGGAGTGGGAAATACTAAATGTGCGGTCGGAAAGGTATGAGGCAATCCAGGACAAGGCAAGGTCACGGACCGCTTTATCCCCCGGAACATTGTGGTCAAACATGATCGCAGCATTCCAGAGGCATAGGGAAGCATTGCGCAGGGAGGGGGCTCCCTGCGTGCTTCCCTGAGACCCTCGGAACAACTCGATATGATCGCGTTGTTCCGAGTGTCTCCACTGTCCTCCTCCCTGCAGGCCCCGGATCCAAGATGGCCGCGGGGGTCCTTCTGGGTCCTGCAGGGAGGAGGCTTGCAAGCGCCTGCTTTCAGCAGGCGCCGGCAAGCCTCCTGCAGTGCCTGTCAGATCGCTTATCTGACACAGTGCTTTGCAAAGTGTCAGATCAGCGATCTGACACTATATAGTCATGTTTCCCACTGGCGCAATGTTACAAAGTAAAAAAAAAAAATTAACATGTGTAAAAAAAATATATATATACAGTATATTGTTCCAATAAATACAATAAATACATTTATTTATGTAAATAAAGAAAATAATAAAAGTACAGATATTTAGTATCGCCGCGTCCGTAACGACCCGACCTATAAAAGTGAATACCATAAAAAATACATAAAAAGAGGCAAAAAACAATGCTTTATCATCATACTGCTGAACAAAAAGTGGAATAACACATGATCAAAAAGACGGATATAAATAAACATGACACCGCTGAAAATGTCATCTTGTCCTGCACAAATAGAGCTGCCACACAGCATCATCAGTGAAAAAGTAAAAAAGTTATAGCGCTCAGAACAAAGCGATGCAAAAATAATTATTTTTTCTATAAAATAGTTTTTATTGTATAAAAGCGCCAAAACATAAAAAAGATATAAATGAGGTATTGCTGTAATTGTACTGACCCGAAGAATAAAACTGCTTTATCAATTTTACCAAACACGGAACGGTATAAACACCCCCCCCAAAAAAAAAAAAAAAAATTCATGAATTGCTAGTTTTTGTTCATTCTGCCTAACAAAAATTGGAATAAAAAGCGATCAAAAAAGTCATGTGCCCAAAAATGGTACCAACGAAAATGTCAACTTGTCCCGCAAACAACAAGACCCCACATGACTCTGTGGACCAAAATATGGAAAATTATACCTCTCAAAATATGGTAGTGCAAAAACTATTTTTTTGCAATAAAAAGCGTCTTTTAGTGTGTGACAGCTTTCAAACATAAAAACCCGCTATAAATAGTAAATCAAACCCCCCTTTATCACTGCCTTAGTTTGGGAAAAATAATAAAATTTAAAAAATGTATTTATTTCTATTTTCCCATTAGGTTTAGGGCTACAGTTAGGGTTAGGGTTGGGACTAATGTTAGGGTTAGGGTTGGAGCTAAAGTTAGGGTTAGGGTTGGGGCTAAAGTTAGGGTTGGGGCTAAAGTTAGGGTTTGGATTACATTTACGGTTGGGGCTAGGGTTGGGATTAGGGTTAGGGGTGTTTCAGGGTTTGGGGTGTGGTTAGGGTTATGGTTGGGATTAGGGTTCGGGGTGTGTTGGGGTTAGGGGTGTGGTTAGGGTTGGGATTAGGGTTAGGGGTGTGTTGGGGTTAGGGTTGGAGTTAGAATTGAGGGGTTTCCACTGTTTAGGCACATCAGGGGCTCTCCAAATGCGACATGGCGTCCGATCTCAATTCCAGCCAATTCTGCATTGAAAAAGTAAAACAGTGCTCCTTCCCTTCTGAGCTCTTCCGTACGCCCAAACAGGGGTTTACCCCAATATATGGGGTATCAGCATACTTCAGGGTCTGGTTTCCTATATGGGGTCACTTGTGGGGAGTTTCTACTGTTTAGGTACATCAGGGGCTCTGCAAATGCAGCATGACGCCTGCAGACCATCCAATCTAAGTCTGCATTCCAAACGGCGCTCCTTCTCTTCCAAGCTCTGCCATGCGCCCAAACGGTGGTTTCCCCCCCACATATGGGGTATCAGCGTACTCAGGACAAATTGGACATTATCTTTTGGGGTCCAATTTCTCCTGTTACCCTTGAGAAAATACAAAACTGGGTGATAAAAAATAATTTTTGTGGAAAAAAAGGATTTTTTATTTTCACGGCTCTATATTATAAACTTCTGTTAAGCACTTGGGGGTTCAAAGTGCTCACCACTACTGTTTAGGCACATCAGGGGCTCTCCAAACGCGACATGGCGTCCTATCTCAATTCCAGCCAATTTTGCATTGGAAAGTCAAACGGCGCTCCTTCCCTTCCGAGCTCTGCCATGCACCCAAACAGTGGTTCCCCCCCACATATGGGGTAACAGCGTACTCAGGACAAATTGTTCAACAACTTTTGGGGTCCAATTTCTCCTGTTACCCTTGGTAAAATAAAACAAATTGGATCTGAAGTAAATTTTTTTGTAAAAAAAAGTTAAATGTTCATTTTTGTTTTAAACATTCCAAAAATTCCTGTGAAACACCTGAAGGGTTAATAAACTTCTTGAATGTGATTTTGAGCACCTTGAGGGATGCAGTTTTTAGAATGGTGTCACACTTGGATATCTTCTATCATATAGACCCCTCAAAGTGACTTCAAATGTGATGTGGTCCATAAAAAAAAAGGTGTTGTAAAAATGAGAAATTGCTGGTCAACTTTTAACCCTTATAACTCCCTAACAAAAAAGAAATGTTGGTTCCAAAATTGTGCTGATGTAAAGTAGACATGTGGGAAATGTTACTTATTAAGTATTTTGTGTGACATATGTCTGTGATTTAAGGGCATGAAAATTCAAAGTTGGAAAATTGCGAAATTTTCAAAATTTTTGCCCAATTTCCATTTTTTCACAAATAAACGCAAGTAATGTCAAGGAATTTTTACCAATAGCATGAAGAAAAATATGTCACGAGAAAACATGGTCAGAATCACCAGGATCCATGCAAGCGTTCCAGAGTTATAACTTCTTAAAGAGACAGTGGTCAGAATTGTAAAAATTGGCCCGGTCATTAACATGCGAACCACCTTTGGGGTTAAGGGGTTAAAAATGTGTCCTTCAAAACTGTATTTTTGTTCATACTGACCAACTATATTATATATTGGCATCATTTTCCATATGCCAGTTTGCCAATTTTTGGGGGTATCTTAAGTATCTGCAAATGTAAAAATAACCATTGTAATATGCTGCACTGATGCCACACTGTTCTACATTTCATTCATATGTGTTCTCCACCACTCTCTTGTTCATAAGTAGTGTTGAGCGATACTGTCCGATACTTGAAAGTATCGGTATCGGAAAGTATCGGCCGATACCGGCAAAGTATCGGATCCAATCCGATACCGATACCCGATACCAATACAAGTCAATGGGACTCAAGTATCGGACGGTATTCCTGATGGTTCCCAGGGTCTGAAGGAGAGGAAACTCTCCTTCAGGCCCTGGGAACCATATTAATGTGTAAAAGAAAGAATTAAAATAAAAAATATTGCTATACTCACCTCTCCGAGGGAACCGGCAGCGTTGTTTGCTTAAAATTCGCGCTTTTCTTTCCTTACGTGAAGTCCCGGCTTTGTGATTGGTTGCGTCGCAGTCACATGGGCAACGCAACCAATCACAGCAAGCTGTGACGTAATTTCAGGTCCTTAAGGATTTTAAAATTACGTCCCGGCTTTGTGATTGGTTGCGTCGCAGTCACATGGGCGACGCAACCAATCACAGCAAGCCGTGACGTAATTTCAGGCCCTTAAGGATTTTAAAATTACGTCCCGGCTTTGTGATTGGTTGCGTCGCAGTCACATGGGCGACGCAACCAATCACAAGCCGTGACGTCACGGGAGGCTGGACACGCGCGCATTTTAAAATGCGCGCTTGTCCAGCCTCCCGTGACGTCCCGGCTTGTGATTGGTTGCGTCGCGGTCAACCAATCACAAGCCGGGAGGCTGGACATGCGCGCATTTTAAAATGCGCGCGTGTCCAGCCTCCCGGCTTGTGATTGGTTGACCGCGACACAACCAATCACAAGCCGGGACGGCACGGGAGGCTGGACAAGCGCGCATTTTAAAATGCGCGCGTGTCCAGCCTCCCGGCTTGTGATTGGTTGACCGCGACGCAACCAATCACAAGCCGGGACGTCACGGGAGGCTGGACGTCACGGCTTGTGATTGGTTGCGTCGCCCATGTGACTGCGACGCAACCAATCACAAAGCCGGGACGTAATTTTAAAATCCTTAAGGACCTGAAATTACGTCACGGCTTGCTGTGATTGGTTGCGTCGCCCATGTGACTGCGACGCAACCAATCACAAGCCGGGACTTCACGTAAAGGAAAGAAAAGCGCGAATTTTAAACAAAGAACGCTGCCGCTTCCCTCGGTAAGGTGCAGGCTGCGTCGGAGAGGTGAGTATAGCAATATTTTTTATTTTAATTCTCTCTTTTACACATTTTTACATTAATGTTGTTTCGATACCGATACCCGATACCACAAAAGTATCGGATCTCGGTATCGGAATTCCGATACAGCAAGTATCGGCCGATACCCGATACTTGCGGTATCGGAATGCTCAACACTATTCATAAGTGTACGCTGATGTAACATCCATAGGGATCGTTGAGATGTCAGTTATTTTCTCGCACAACAAAAACAGTCCGTGTTTCATCAGTGTTTAGATTAAAGATTCATCCGATTTTCATCAGAGTTTCATAAGAGTTAAGGCAGAGATTCATTACTTTTTCTAGGATGGGAAATAAATAAAAATGTCTTTCAAGGATCTCCTATCAAACAGTCTGTGGAAAACAGACAGCACATGTCTGGCATCCGAGTGCTGTCTTATTTTTCAACAGACCCATAGACTTGCTTTGGTGATCTTAATTCAACACTCGAATCAATATCAGATAAGTCTCCATGCCTTTTGGAAAAAATCACACACAAGAGCAGCCCCATAGAACATGAAAAACAGATAAAACTCGTACATAAAAAACTAATGACGGAATAAGGCCTCTGTAATGACCTCTCAAGAGCTGTTAGTTGGGTCAATGTTGCTTTCAAGGATTGGTATTGTCAGACACCTGACATGTTATAACTATGGAGCTATTTTAGGACAATCACCAATGAAATATGGAAGTTACTTTGAGCTCAAAATTTAAATTTTTCGCAACTTTGTGCCCTGTTTTAATGATCAGAAATAAAGAGGAAACATAACTTAAAGGGATTGTCTGTTCTAAAATGACAATTCTGCAGTGATTCTTTGTGACTGTAGCCTTCAGTGTGTGCACTGTGAGGATTCTCCAGTGTCAGACAGTCACATGACTGCAAGGAAGCGATATACATGCTCCCATCCAGAATAGACTAGACTGTTTCTGGTGCACTCAATGCAAGTGTATTGCGCGAGGCCGAAAACAGTCTAGTCAGATTCTGGCTGGGACTATGTATATCGCTTACTTGCTGTCACATGACTGCCACTCCTAGCACCGACACTGTAAAATCCTCACAGTGCGTAATGCATGTGATGGGAGGATTCACAAATCTGCAGTCACAGCAGTGACTGCAGACTTGTTGTTTTAGACTGGACAACCCGTTTAAAGGGAATCTGTCAGCTGATTTATCCTGCCCAAACTACAAGCTGCATGAATCAGACCCCGGCTGACAATTGCAACCAACCAGTTATATTTCTCTTTGGAAAGCTTCGTCATTTCAAAGGAAATATGCAGTAGTAAATATGCAGCTGGAATCCACAGGAAAGAGATGGGACTAGTCCGGTACTGCACTCCATCTTCCCTCACTCTCAATCTCTGTTTTTCCTTTCTAGATTATTGACTTCTCTTGTAAACACAAAATAGAGACATGCAGTACTCGACTGGTCTCGTCTCTGTCTGTGGATCCTTGCCAGATCTTCAAACTACACTGCTCCAAAAAATAAAGGGAACACTAAAATCCCACATCATAGATATCACTGATTGAAATATTCCAGTTGTAAATCTTTATTTATTACATAGTGGAATGTGTTGAGAACAATAAAACCTAAAAATGATCAACGTAAATCACAACTAATATCCCACGGAGGTCTGGAGTTGGAATGATGCTCAAAATCAAAGTGGAAAATGAAGTTACAGGCTGATCCAACTTCAGTGGAAATGCCTCAAGACAAGGAAATAATGCTCAGTAGTGTGTGTGGCCTCCATGTGCCTGTATGACCTCCCTATAATGCTGGCGGATGGGCTCCTGAGGGATCTCCTTCCAGACCTGGACTAAAGCATCTGCCAACTCCTAGACAGTCTGTGGTGTAAAGTTACGTTGGTGGATGGTGCGAGACATGATGTCCCAAATGTGTTCAATCGGATTCAGGTCTGGGGAATGGGCGGGCCAGTCCATAGCTTCAATGCCTTCATCTTGCAGTAACTGCTGACACACTCCAGACACATGAGGTCTGGTATTGTCCTGCATTAGGAAGAACCCAGGGCCACCCGTACCATTATATGGTCTCACAAGGGGTCTGAGGATCTCATCTCGGTACGTAATGGCAGTCAGGCTACTTCTGGAGAGCACATGGAGGGCTGTGCGGCCCTCTAAAAAAATGCCACCCCACACCATTACTGACCCACTGACAAACTGGTCATGTTAAAGGATGCTGCAGGCAGCAGATCGCTCTCCACGGCATCTCCAGACTCTATCACATCTGTCACGTGTGCTCGGTGTGAACTTGCTTTCATCTGTGAAGAGCACAGGGTGCCAGTGGCAAATTGGCCAATCCTGGTGTTCTGTGGCAAATGCCAAGCATCCTGCACGGTGTTGGGCTGTGAGCACATCGCCCATCTGTGGATGTCGGGCTCTCAGACCATCCTCATGGAGTCGGTTTCTAACCATTTGTGCAGATATATGCACATTTGTGGCCTGCTGAAGGTCATTTTGCAGGGCTCTGGCAGTGCTCCTCCTGTTCCTCCTTGCACAAAGGCTGAGGTAGCGGTCCTGCTGCTGGGTTGTTGCCCTCCTAGACCCCCTCCACGTCTTCTGGTATCCTGGCCTGTCTCCTGTTAGCGCCTCCAGCCTCTGGACACTACGCTGACAGACACAGCAAACCTTCTTGTCACAGCTCGCATTGATGTGCCATCCTGGATGAGCTGTACTACCTGAGCCACTTGTGTGGGTTGTAGAGTCGTCTCATCCTACCACGAATGTGAAAGCACAATCAACATTCAAAAATGACCAAAATATCAGCCAGAAAGCATTGATACTGAGATGTGGTCTGTGGTCCCCACCTGCAGAACCACTCCTTTATTGAGTGTGTCTTGATAATTGCCAATAATTTCCATCTGTTGTCTATTCCATTTGCACAACAGCATGTGAAATTGATTGTCAAACAGTGTTGCTTCCTAAGTGGACAGTTTGATTTCACAGAAGTTTGATTTACTTGAAGATATATTCTGTTGTTTAGGTGTTTCCTTTAATTTTTTGATCAGTGTATATTTTCTCTGAAACATTGAAGTGATTGATTCATCTGCCAGTTGTTTGGGTAGCATGAATCTTGCAGCAGGTTCTCATCAAAGTTCCTGGGCCTCAATGTAAAACTGTAATAGGTCCCAGGTCTACCATGTGCGGTTTATCATTATGGTGTCTTCTTCTGAGGTGCCTCAGTTTCCACTGCTACACTGGAATGTTCTAAAATCACCAACCTCGTAAGTCTCATGCAGAAACATAGAAATGGCCACAAAGTCTTTGGATCATAACCATGCCAGCTGAAACCCTGCTGCTTGCAAAACAAAAATATGGGTTACTGAAGGAAATAATTTTGGCATAAAGCCTAGGCAAACCTGCTTAATAATTTGTGCTGCCATTCTGCTGCTGGCTGGAGAGACGATACTTATTGAACAGAAACCAATAAAATGTATACTGCAATCAAACATTAGTATCTGTTTCATAATGGAGGACGTTTCTTAAAATGTATTTTTATCTCATAAACCACAGTTGGGCCTAGCTATTCGTCTGCACCACTAACACTAACATTTGTCTGCACCACTAACATTTTGGCTTAGAGAGGAAAAAGCTGAGACATTTCTAGGAAAGCAAGTTTAAAAGTAATAGCATAAAAGTTTAACCCTAAAACTAATAACAGGCAGAAATATATACCAACAGGCTTCCACATGGCAAAGAAATATGTTTTCGTATGAAACGTTTAGATAAACACATAGGGGCGGATTCATAATTGCTTTTGTGCCTTTTTCTTATTTAGTTTTGTGTGCTTTTTTGTTTGCACCATGTTCATCTTTTCATTTCTGCCTTTTTTGAAGTTTTGTCTGCTGCTATTTTTTTTTCTTAGTTAACCATTTTGGGAGGGGTTAAGGCTTTGCAGATGTTTCAGCTGATTCATCAACTGCGCCTTTTTGAATAGCCACTATTTTTTCCGCAAATGTCCTAGGGACTTTATGAATGTCAGAAACATTTGGTGTGAATTTTGCAAAACGTGTAACTTTAAATACTACTTTTGACTTTGTCAAAATTCATGAACCGTGTGCACCATTTTGAAAAATTTGGTGCAAAAAAACAGCAATGAATACCACTAGACTTATAAAAAATGCAAACGATGAATTGGGTCCTATAAAGGAAAGTAACAGAAAAAAACACTTGTAAATGATTAAAGGGAACTTGTCAGCAGGATTTTGCTCAGTAACCTACAGACAGTGTCAGGTTGGTGCCGAGGGTGAGTACATAACTATTTTTTATTTACATTTTTTTTTTCAATAGAGATATGGTGCCCTCATTGCTATATACTACGTGGGCTGTGTTATATACTGAGAAATATAAGAAAATCCACGTTCCAGCTCCTTTAAAATTTTATACTTCTTTAATCAATCCATTAAAACTTCTTTATCAGCATGTAATCCTTGCACATAGGGGATGCAAACAGGTGAAACACCAAATCAATTTTCGATCTACAAAGATCTTAGTCATTGCTCATTGTAGCAATGACTAAGATCTTTGTAGATCGAAACGTGTCGCTTTGATTTGTTGTTTCACCTGTTTGCATCCCCTATGCGCAAGGATTACATGCTGATAAAGAAGTTTTAATGGATTGATTAAAGAAGTATAACATTTTAAAGGAGATGGAACGTGGATTTTCTTATATTTCTCATTACTACACGTCAAGGTCTGGATGGAGTTCCGCGCACCTGTGGTTTGTTGGTGAGCTGGCATAGGCTTTCAGCCTAAATCTCTTTTTTTCTTTATGTGTTATATACTGCAGGGGCTGTGTTATATACTGCGTGGGCTGCTTTATACTGCGTGGCCTGTGTTATATACTACGTGGGCTGTGTTATATACTACGTTGGCTGTGCTATATATTACATGGCCTGTGTTATATACTGCCTGGCTGCTGTATACTACGTGGGCAGTGTTATATACTGCGTGGGCTGTGTTATATTCTACGTGGCCTGTGTTATATACTGCGTGGCCTGTGTTACTTACTATGTGGGCTGTGTTATATACTGCCTGGCTGCTATATACTATGTGGGCAGTGTTATATACTGCGTGGGCTGTGTTATATACTGCATGGGCTGTGTTATATACTACGTGGCCTGTGTTATATACTGCGTGGGCTGTGCTATATATTACGTGGGCTGTGTTATATATTACGTGGACTGTGTTATATATTACGTGGCTGCTATATACTACGTGGCTGTGCTATATACTACGTGGCTGTCTGTTACGTGGGCTGTGCTATATACTATGTGGCTGCTATATACTATGTGGCTGTGCTAACAACTACGTAGCTGTACTATATACTACGTGGCTGTGCTAAGTGCGACATACATACATACATATTCTAGAATACCCGATGCGTTAGAATCGGGCCACCATCTAGTATTATATATGCGATCATGCTGCAGTGCAGGCACCACTGCCTTCCTGCTGAATGTGATTTTTTTTTCAAAACATATTATATTCAGTATGTAAAATAGGAGGCAAGTCACTGAGGGATCAGTCATCTGTCAGAAGTCATACAGATTAATATATAAGCAGAACACCACATGAAGACCCCCACAGGCCCTCCCCGAAGCATGAGAATCTCATTAATTAAAACTTAAGATTAAACAACAACCACCAGACGGATTTCATCACCAATGTATCATTTTAATCAGTATAACGGCACCACCTGACACTGTCTGTAGGTTACTCAGCACAATCCTGCTGACAGTTTCCCTTTAATTGGGGCCATAGTTTTAAAAATGATCAGGCGCGGGAAAAAGTGCCTCTAGGTGACTTTCCTTTTGGCCCTTGAGCAGGTCTCTCCCTATGGAAAAATAGGGAGTGACAATTCAATTAGATCCAAATAGGAAGAAGCCCACCCTGCAAACAATTCTCCTCAAGCCCATGACTTATTAGTAATGTGATTTCTCTAAAATGATGCTGCATTTCAAAATAAAATATATGAGATTTATTAAGATGAATGTGCCAAAAAACTGTCTCAACTTGTGCCAAATGCCTTGCACAATATTGATTATGTGTTCAGACACTTTTTGCACCTTAGCTTACACTTTCACACTTACAGCTGAGTCATAATTCGGCTCTGCTGCCAGTCCCATCATTTTCCCCATAAGAAAAAGTATAGCATGCAAGCCAGACAAAATCCATTATAGTCAATGTCATTTGGCTGACTCCAATTTTAGGCCCCAGAAAAAATACATATCAGTCACTGATAGGACCGCCCACTGAACTGAAAATCCCAGAGCTGAGGATTAAATGATTAAAACATAGGTTATACTAAATCTTTTCTCACAAAACTATGTATCTATCTACTCTGCTTCCCCTGTTCTATAACATGGCGCCTGCAGCTTGGATGGCATTGTCATGGTCACAGGTGTCCTTTAAGGACCATACAGACATTAGACTAACGTTGGCCAAACCATTATCAACAGGCCCGCAACTCTCTCCCAACAGATGATATTGATGGAGATAAAGATCCAGTAAGTCTGATTACAGACTGTCAGTCCTATTGTTATCAAGATGTCTGGCAGAATCTCTCTAATAGAGCTAAGAGGAAACTTAATAGCTGTCTACAAATATCTGAAGGGATGTCACAGTGTAGAGGGATTGTCCTTATTCTCACTTGCACATGGAAACATGAGAATGAGATGAAACTGAAAGGGAGAAGATAGAGTTTAGATATTAGAAAAAAAACTTTTTGACAGTGAGGGTGATCAATGAGTGGAACAGGCTGCCACGAGAGGTGGTGAGTGCCACTTCAATGGAAGTCTTCAAACAGAGTCTGGACAGACATCTGTCTGAGATGGTTTAGTAAATCCGACATTGAGCAGGAGGTTGGACACAGTGGTCCCTTCCATCTCTAATATTCTATGACTATGTATGGGAGAGTCAGGGTGAGATAGCTGCAAGCTAAACAATGGTCCGACAGACAGCTATGTGTAAGGAGGAGGACTTCAGTATCACTCATCCACCAATATGTATCATTTTTGGTAGGGCCATTCAGGGAGTTATAAAGTGGGACAGCACCAAGGACTATGCTTTATAGAACAAAAGGTTTCAGGAATGATACTGGAAAGAAATATATCTTGGTACCGAAATAAAGATGCGGTATGATACTGATACTGACACCATAACAGAGACAATATACCACATAAATAATATTTAAACAATCCCATATAAACCTGTGAATTGAGGCTCTACCTGTAATGACTAGTGTTAGGTAAAGTGTAAGTTTAAGCTGTCATCACTCTACTGTATTAGTACCTATGTAAATAATGGCAGTTAATCACCCTGTCCTATCACAAGCTTCCCTGTACTTGGAAGTGTCTGCAGATTGAGTATTACCCATCTGTCTTGGCCGGCTCTCTTACGGCAAATGCAACCAACATTAGATTGAGTGCTGGGCTGTGACATTCAGAGGAGTGGTGTTTGTGTTACACCTTACCACACCTTAGGGTGTGTACTTACAAAGAGCAGCCAAGTCCTGTAATTAGCTCTATATTTCTAGGTAAATGAATGATACCACACCCATAAGCGTTCCATGGACTAGACAATAGAAGAGACAATGAGGCGAAGAACACTGAAATTTCTCGAAGTCCTTAGTTATCCTATTGGCCTACATAAAACTGATGCGGTGATCATTAGGGATCATATTATACATGGCAATGAAACTCTTGTGCAGTTACTTAAAAATAGTTTTTTTGATGTATTGGATTAACAAAATTAAATTGTACCTGGCATCCATCGGAAAAGGACATGTGGGAGGGGAACATTGTCAGGCAGCACCTCTCAGCCAGTTAGAATCGGAAAACAATTGTGAGACACTAATTGGCTTTGATTCAGGCAGCTAACTAACGTAAGCCATATAATTAACGCTAGGGATGGTAGATATGTTTTACTTCCCAGTGGTCAGAACATATTTGACACTAGCTGAGCTGGGCCCTCTTTGATATTGATAATAGTCTCTGAAATGCCTCTTTAGAATGGAGCGCTGGCTGCTGTGGATAGGTCAACAGTTGATGAGTTGAAAATAACCCTTTAAAGGGATTTTCAAGCACTAACACATGTATGACCTATTCAGGAAGGTGTATCCAATCAGAATGTTTGTCTGTCTGAGCACATCGGCTCCTTCATCTGTGAGGCCATGCTTGGTTCTGTAGCTCAGACCCTTGACTTAATATGAAATGAAATTTGCCCTCCAAATAGTAATGCTTTAATTGTAACAATACAAAATCATACATATACTGTATGAAGTTTTGGTCTTATAACGCAGACATTTAGTAGACATATAGACATATAGATTGCTTGTGAATAAAAAGAAACCAAGAAAAAAGTGCACACCAAGGGAGAAATGACAACAGCTAAAGTGTATGGTGTAAGTCCATACACACTGAATGCAATAATTTCTCCCTTAGCGTGTACCAGGGCTGGACCAAGATGGAAATTAAACCTTGGCATCTGAAAGCATACAGGTCTATGCTGCAACTCACCCACCCCCACCCTTCTCTAGATAGGGGTTTCCATTACAAATATTACTCTGCCTGGAGAGAATCAAAATTGACTACAAAACCTATATTACCAATAATACTATTATATAAGATAAAATAATACTGCTATGCCGTGACTACATAATACCATCACATTGGGGCAGAATAATGCAATAACGTCATCTCAATGATCATGAAAGGGTCTGCGCACCCCTGAGAACATTTTCGGCAATTAGTCCTAACAGTGTGTAATGCAATCATTAAGTATGCGATTTGCATACTTGCGGTCACATGCTCTCAGCCTTTCTTTATGATCATAGTCATTCACTTTCCCTTTTCTTTTCCATTCGGCCCAGACCGCCATTAACACTTCTTCTATGCAAAATTCATCCTTGTAAAATGTAACATACAGACATCTTTGGCTTACTGCTTTTCCAGCACCCTCCCTACATTCCTCCAACCTCTACACAAACCATAGAGTAAATAGTGCCCTAGAAAGTAATAATGCCCCTCAGTGCTCAGAAAAGTTATAGCTTTCAGAATAAAGCAAAGCGAAAACATTTCTTTTTTCCATAATACAGTTTTTATTGAGTAAAGAGAGCAAATCATAAAAAAAGTTATATAAATGTGGTATCACTGTAATCATACTGACCAGAGGAATAAAGCTGCTTTATCAAATTTACTACATGGGGAACAACATAAAAGAACAAAGAAACAATTCCTGAATTGCTGGTATTTGTTCACTCTGCCTCTCAAAAATTGGATTAGAAAGCGATAAAAAAAAATGCTATGCACCCAAAAATTGTATCAGTAAAAACATCAACTTGTCCCTCAAAAAACAAGCTCTAATATGACTTTGCAAAAATATGGAAAAATGATAGCTCTCAAGTATGGCGATGCTAAAACTTACTTTTGCAAAAAAAAAAAAAAACGTCTTTTATTGTGTGACAACATCCAATCATAAAAAAAGATATAAATCTCGTATCGTTGTAATTCTTGACTTACTATTGATTTGAAAAATAGATATTGGTGTGCACACTGAGGTATTTCACTAATGGAGGTGCCAATTAAGGGGGTTTGGTGAGGTCCCTCATAGACTATATAGAATAAATATCAATTGCACACTCCTTTTGAATGCAAAGGAGATTTCTTTTATTACAGTTCAAGACATAAGAGCAACCTTTGAGCATCAACGTGTTTCGGCCAAACAGGCCTTTTTCACGACAGTTGCCAAAAAATGAAACACAAATAAGACATGACATAAGTATATATATATATATATATATATATATATATATATATATATATATATATATATATATATATACAATGGTATAGCATGTATTTGTGGTACATCTACATGTGCTTGGTTTATATACATATATACAATGCAACAAGATAATACCAGGGCAAGTGTCTAAATGTTACTTGCTTAATTATATACATATCTCAGAGTAGTGACCAAAATGTACTGTAAAAGCTTGAGAGCAAGAGAGATTTGTAGTTGAGGAGAGTAAGTGTAGCGCCCCCACTGCCGCAGGGCCGAGGGGTACCCGGTACCGGGCCTCTGAGTCTCTGCTCTGGGGTTGTCACGGTGGCTAGGCCCGGTCTGTGACCCTGCTGAGGGGCGTACAGTGAAAGATATGATGGATGATGATGGTGATGGTGACGCTGTAGTGGTGCGGTGCAGTAAATAACGAGGACACCAGGTTGCAGTCTCTTTACCTCTTTACTGAAGATCTCTGGGTCCTCAGTCCGGAGTCCAGATAGCCAGGCTGCGCAAGTCCGGCCGGTCCAATGGCACCTCCAGAGTTCTCTTAGCAGGTGGAAATCTGTGCCTTCCTTCTAGCGCTATGTGTTGCGGTCCTTCCCTGCTGTGCTTACGGAAAGTCCCCACAACTGTTGTGTCCGTTTCTTAAGTTCCCTCACAACTCAATTAGATGATGTTCTGCTAATTCTCCGTTCCTCCCTGATGTTACGGTTAGAACGGCACCCGTTTGACGGGTAGGCTCGGAGCTCTTCCGGGACCCTAGAGTCGCCCCTCTCCACAAGTTGCCCCCCAAGACTGCATAGGTGATTTAAGTGAGACAGCCCGCCTTAGACTGACTGTCCTGCCGCTGTTTAGAGTATTGCTTGAAGCTGAATATTGTAATACTCCCTCGGCGTTCCGGCCGCCGGTTGTGCGCCTCAGTAGAATGTTGCCTCGATCTTACAGCACGACCCCTACTGGTATTCTCCTTGTCGCTTTGATCTCGTTTCTCACTCAGCACAATCTATCTCGCTTCCAATCCCTTTCTGGGCACCGCCGCTATGCTGAGCAGGCACGGTCCCGTTACGTTCTCTCTAGTTGCCAAGTCTCTGTCAGGATCCCACTCCTGACAGAGACCCTACCGAATCTTCTCCCGCAACACCTTCTGCCACAAGGTGTTGCCTGGTTCCAACCCAGTCAGCTTTCTGTCTAACTTCCTGCCTGACCCCCAGTTTTACCAGTGTGTGAGGAGTGGCCTAATGAATAGAACCCTTAGCTCCCCCTTGAGGCCCGGCGGTGAAATGTATTGGTGTCTGTGATACCTGATCAGATGAACTCCTTCAGTGCCATCAGACGTACCATAGCTCCCCTTAGTGGCGGAGCCACAGTACTGCAACGACCAGGACTCTGGGGCGCTGCACTCCCCCCCGGTTAAATCCAGTACTCCGGGACTGGGAAGAAAACAACAATACAAATTAGCAAAAAGACATACAATTTTGTTGAGTGCAATAACAATAAGTATATTTGAACAGAGCTTCCCTTTATGGGAGGTGAGGACACTTGAACGTTACACACATGGTTAAATATCATAGCAACATGCTATAAGTAACTTTTCTTACCCAACCGGGTATTCTACTTAGTACAAATTCTTGAACAATAATTTAACATTGCCTTTAAGGACGTACACTCTGAATCCGCTAAAGACCTTCTCATAATCACATTATAAGGCAATTTAACTTTTACATTCTCCTTCTTTAAATCTGCAGGACCGCCTGATCTAACGGCACCAGACCTACTGCCTCTCCTTTCTTACAGGACCGCTCCTTTCAGCCCGAGCCTTCTGTCTTTTCAACTACTATACATAGTATAGAACATAACATTTCTTTCAGTTTAGGATCAATGAGCCCTTTCTTCAAGGCTCCTAAGAGGACTCACTAACTAACCCCGTACGGGTTCACTCTCTGTCCCCATCTTTCTATCAACATTATCAAACATTTCTCACAATTTAACTCGTTAAATACACATAACTTTCTCATACAAACATTATCATCACTTTCTTTCTGTCAAGTCATTATTGCTATCTCTCAGTTTCAAAGCAATACCATTCTTTAAGTGCAACAAGTGAACATCCCCTTTAAGAGGGGACCAAGTCTCTATGAGGTAGCATATCTTCTCAAGCTACCAGTCCATACTCAGCAAAGGTTCCAGTGTGGTATCTTCACAAAGAGTCCTTTTTGAAGTAAAACCAGTAGGGAGCACCTTTAATAAGGTGCAAACTATTTACAAGCAGTTTGTATCATGCATTGTTCATGATCCAGCAGTTCTTTCAGTGATGAATAAACAGGAAACAAAACAAAAAGCAGAAGAAGGGATCCCGGGTAAACAAAGGGATCCCTTTAAGAATAACCCAGGTCAGGTTTAAAGTAGCAAAAAGCAGGGAAACAAACAGTTAACTATGTACAGTTTCAGGTTTCCGAGGTTTAGTTGGACAGCTTCCAGGGCTGCACCTGGCACTTAACCCTTCTTGGCCTGGGCAAAGTGAGGTCCAGGGTTACACCCAGTGCTGGACAAACGCCGTTAATCCGTCTTTCATGTACAGTTAAATCATGCGCAGCGATGGAGGTCTGCGCAGCTTGAGTAGGGGCATTTGCTGCAGCAGAGGTAGCGGCTGCTGCAAAATCAGTCACTGGAACGGAGTCAGCAGCTGTGGCACTAGCAGTCACTGGAGTGGTGTCGGTCGTCAGGGCAGGGTCGTCCTTCATACCTGCTTCAGATGCGGTCCCTCCGGTGCCGGTCTGCTCCGTCTCCGCTGGGGTCTGGAACGCTGGTTGCGGGGCCTTGTGCTGCGACATTGTCATCTCCGTTTGCAGCATCTCGCTTTCCGGCAGGGCCTTGCCTTCTGGCTTCGGAGCGCTGGAACTTCTTTCCTGCTCCGGACCAGATGAGGCTGCCGACAGATGTCTGGTGAGGCTCCTGATGATGGCCTTCTTCCACCCGGCCTCAGTGCTCAGCGGCGTCCGCCGGGGTCGGTCGCTGAGCTCGTCCACTCCGGCCTGCAGGAATTCAGCATCAGCGGTGGAGCCCTGGTTGCGGTGCCCCTCCGGGTGGCTGGGGGAGTCCTCTGCTCCGACCCCACGCTCCGGCTCCGGATCTTTGCGTCCTCCATGTCGCTCACTTCTTCTTCCTGGTCCTTTTCCCGCTCTCTCCTTCGTGGGCGGTTTCGTTTTCTCTGTCTCTGCCCACCATTGAGGATCAGGAGGCGGATCTCGGCTGCTGACGGATACGTCCTCAAGGGGCCGGAATGTTTAGACTGGGCGGCCATTGTCTTTCGCGCTCTCCAGCTTGTTCACGCCCACTTCCACGCCCTTCTTCTTCTCCTGCGCTCTCCTTAGCGCTGTAATGGCGGCGGTTTTGGCGGGAACTTTTGGCGGCAAGTGGCAATCCACAGTCTTTGCAATAAAGTACAGTCCAAGCACAGTAAATCACAGTTCCAAGGCACACATGACCTGATTCTTCAGGCTTAAGTAGATCCTGTTCGTGACGCCAAGTTGTAGCGCCCCCACTGCCGCAGGGCCGAGGGGTACCCGGTACCGGGCCTCTGAGTCTCTGCTCTGGGGTTGTCACGGTGGCTAGGCCCGGTCCGTGACCCTGCTGAGGGGCGTACAGTGAAAGATATGATGGATGATGATGGTGATGGTGACGCTGTAGTGGTGCGGTGCAGTAAATAACGAGGACACCAGGTTGCAGTCTCTTTACCTCTTTACTGAAGATCTCTGGGTCCTCAGTCCGGAGTCCAGATAGCCAGGCTGCGCAAGTCCGGCCGGTCCAATGGCACCTCCAGAGTTCTCTTAGCAGGTGGAAATCTGTGCCTTCCTTCTAGCGCTATGTGTTGCGGTCCTTCCCTGCTGTGCTTACGGAAAGTCCCCACAACTGTTGTGTCCATTTCTTAAGTTCCCTCACAACTCAATTAGATGATGTTCTGCTAATTCTCCGTTCCTCCCTGATGTTACGGTTAGAACGGCACCCGTTTGACGGGTAGGCTCGGAGCTCTTCCGGGACCCTAGAGTCGCCCCTCTCCACAAGTTGCCCCCCAAGACTGCATAGGTGATTTAAGTGAGACAGCCCGCCTTAGACTGACTGTCCTGCCGCTGTTTAGAGTATTGCTTGAAGCTGAATATTGTAATACTCCCTCGGCGTTCCGGCCGCCGGTTGTGCGCCTCAGTAGAATGTTGCCTCGATCTTACAGCACGACCCCTACTGGTATTCTCCTTGTCGCTTTGATCTCGTTTCTCACTCAGCACAATCTATCTCGCTTCCAATCCCTTTCTGGGCACCGCCGCTATGCTGAGCAGGCACGGTCCCGTTACGTTCTCTCTAGTTGCCAAGTCTCTGTCAGGATCCCACTCCTGACAGAGACCCTACCGAATCTTCTCCCGCAACACCTTCTGCCACAAGGTGTAGCCTGGTTCCAACCCAGTCAGCTTTCTGTCTAACTTCCTGCCTGACCCCCAGTTTTACCAGTGTGTGAGGAGTGGCCTAATGAATAGAACCCTTAGCTCCCCCTGGAGGCCCGGCGGTGAAATGTATTGGTGTCTGTGATACCTGATCAGATGAACTCCTTCAGTGCCATCAGACGTACCATAGCTCCCCTTAGTGGCGGAGCCACAGTACTGCAACGACCAGGACTCTGGGGCGCTGCATATGTGTTTTAGCATAGAGTATCTGAGACATTGTAAAAGAAGCATAGAAGAAGCACAGACTCATATAAGAAACATAGGATAAGCTTAGAGTCATATAAGAAGCACAGAGTCATAAAAATAGGTATGCCATACCACTCAGTTGGTATTCTCTTCTAGACAGGGATTTTCTCTTCCCTGGTGGTGCAATTTGTTAAGTCTGAGAAATGAGCGCATCATATGTGAATAATAGTTTCTATCAATAAACATTTGTTGGTAATTAAATCCCAGTTAACTACCTCAAGGGTATTGTTCAAGAGATATCCGTGAGTGGGTTGAAAAGCCTATAATGGAATAGGTATATCCTAAATTGTAGTGCCTGCATCGGGGAGGCAAGGGAATATGTATAGCTACAGCACCAACAACACATTACTAGAAAACATGTAATTATCCCTTTAAAAATGGTAAGATATCGGCCCCAAGTCAGATCATTTGTAGGTCTATGCAAAATAAAGGAGTGTGCAATTGATCACTATTGATTTGCTCACTCTGCTTCACAAAGATTGCAGTAAGACTCGGCGCACATTTATACTGCTCTCTGCGGTGAGCGCTTGCTCCTGGGTTTCTGTGGGTTTCCAAATGCCCCGTCCCTTATGGAAAACACCGATGGAATGAAATCATCACTACACCTGTTCCACAAATGTGCGCATCCTGCTGAGATCTTTGGGGTATCTGGGATCAGAAGGTAACAACGGTTGGTAGACCGAAGGTTCTCTTTGCAGTCTGCTCGGTGTTTAACATGATTGGTTTTCACTTGGAGAGGTAGGGGTTAAGAGTTCCTTTTTGATCCTGCTGAGATTCCATATGGCTCTAGCTCAGCTGCTGCAGCTTGTTGCTATTCCCTTCCATTATTTAAACTCTTCACTCCTTCCTCTCCTATGCTGGTTATAGGCTTCCTATGCTGGTTATAGGTTTCCTATGCTGACCTCCTAGGGGAAGATGTTCCTGTCACTGGAGAAGTTGTTGCAGTTTAAGCTGTGCAGTTCCATTTATTGTAATTTCTCCCTGTTTGTTTCCTTCCCTGTGTTTCCTTACTTTAGTAGTAACACTAGTGTCTTGCTGCCCTACTCACTAGTTAGGGCTAGCTCATGGTCTGCCATGGCTTAGGCACATGCTGGTGCATGGGGGGAATAACCTGTCTAGGGATGATCGTGAGCACAGGGAGTAGTCTTAGGTGAGTGTTTAGGGGTGTCCCTTCTACCCCTTTTACCTTCATTCACTTGTTTGCACCGTGCGCTGGGTATTTTCTTACTCTGGCATGACATACTGTAGGTAAATTCCCAAATAGGTATAATTTCCAAAATGGGGTCACTTTAGGGATTCTGCTCTACTAGCACTTAGGGGCTCTGTATATGGAGTCCTCAAACTATTCTAGGAAAATCTGTGCTCCAGGAGGCAAATTGTGCTCTGTCCCTCCCGAGTCTAGCTATGTGGCTAAGTAGTAATGTATAGCCACATATGGGGTATTGCCACGTTCAGCAGAAATTGAGTGACAAATTTTGGTGTCATCTTTACCCATTTCCACATGTGAAAATGTAACATCTGCGGCTATCACAAAAATTTTGTGATAAAAATTTAATTATTTTTTGTTCAGTGCGCAATGGTATAAAATTCTGTGACACCAGTGGAGTTAATATGATCATTGCAACCTTAGATGAATTCATTGAGAGGTATAGTTTGTAAAATAGGGTCACTTATTGGGGGGGGGGATTCTGCTGTTGTGGCACCTCTGGGGTTGTACCAATGGGTCATGGCACCCGCAAACCATAAAAGTAAAATATGCACTATAATATGGCGCTCCTACCCTTCTGAGCATTACACTGTGTCTCAAAAGTATTTCCCGTTTAGATGTAGAGTATTGGCGCACTCAGGAAAAATTGCACAGCCAACAATGAAGTCCATTTTTCCTGTTAGCCTTTATAAAAATCTAAAATTTGGGGCAAACACAACATTTTAATATATAAATGTACTGTAATTATTCATTCTTCATCACCCAATGGTAAAAAAATTCTTTAAGGCACATGTGATGTCAACATGATGACTGCAACCCTAGATGAATTCATTGGAGGCTATAGTTTGTTAAATTGGGTCACTTAAGGGAGGTTCTGAGGTTTTGGCTCCTCATAGGCTCTGTCAATGAGATATGGCACCCTCAAACCATTCCAGCAAAATCTGGACTCCGATTTGGCACTCTTTCAGCTCTGAACTGTGCCTCAAAAGTAGCTTTCAACCACATATAGGGTATTTGCGTATTGGATGAAAACCTGTACCATTCATTTTCTTCTATTATCTCTTTTGACAAGCAACATTTGGTGTAAAAAATTGTAATTTTCCATTCATTCAGCTTAATGTTATACAATTCTGTGAATCGCCTGAATGTTAAAAATACTCACTACTCTCCTATATTAATTCCTTAAGAGGTGTAGTTTACAAAATGGGGTCACTTGTGGAAGTTTCAGCTGTGCTGACATGTCAGGGGCTCATCAAAATTGAGTTCTAGAATTCATTTGTCCCTCCTTCCCTTTCGAACTCTGCCAGTAGTTTTCCACCACATATGGGGTATCAGCGTACTCAGGAGAAATATTCTCAAAAAATTGTATGGTCCCTTTTTTCCTCTTACCCTTGTAAAAATGAATAATTTTGAGTTAAAGAAACATTTTTGTGGGAATGCCGTGATTTTTTTTTTTTTAACAGCTCAACGTTATAAACTTCAGTGAAGCATCTGCAGCATCAACAGGTTCAAGGTGCTCACCACACATCTAGATAAGTTCCTTGAGGAGTGTAGCTTCCAAAATAGGGTCACTTGTGGGTAAAAAAAAGTAACATTTTAATTTTTTACTTCCACATTGCTTTGAAGGACCTGAAGAATTAATACACTTCTTGAATGTGGTTTTGAGCACTTTTAGGGGTGCAGTTTTTTAAGTGGTGTCATTGCTGGGAATTTTCTGTCATAAAGGCCCCTCAAAGTCACTTCAAATGTGATGCGGTCCCTACAAAAATTTGTTTTGAAAATTTTGTTTGAAAAGTGAGAAATTGCTGATTAATTTTTAACCCTTCTTACATATTATATATATATACTGTATATATATATATATATATATATATATATATATATATACATATATATATACACAGTATATATATATACACACACATTGTTAATGTGGTAAATGACTATTCTAGCTGCAAACATCTGGTTTGTAATGCAATATCTTCATAGGTGTATAAAGGCCCATTTCCAACAACCGTCACTCCAGTGTTCTTATGGTACCATGTGTTTGATAATTGTGTTAGAAAGCGAAAGGATGGTTAGAATACCCTTGAAAACACTTGTGAATGTATGTTAGCACAGCTGAAAACAGTCTGGCTGATTAGAGAAGCTATAAACCTGACCTTCCTTTGAGCTAGTTGAGAATCTGGAGCATTACATTTGTTGGTTCCATTAAACTCTCAAAATGGCCAGAAAAGAATTTATATGTGACAGTCTATCCTTGTTCTTAGAAATGAAGGCTATTTCATGCGAGAAATTGCCAAGAAACTGAAGGTTTCCTACAACAGTGTGTACTACTCCCTTCAGAGGAGAGCACAAACAGACTGTAACTAGAGTAGAAAGAGAAGTGGGAGGCCCCACTGCACAACTGAGCAAAAAGACAAGTACATTAAAGTCTGTAGCTTGAGAAATAGACGCCTCACAGGTCCTCAACTAGCAGCTTCATTAAATAGTACACGCAAAACGCCAGTGTCAAGGTCCACAGTGAAGAGGTGACTCCGGGATGCTGGCCTTCAGGGCAGAGTGGCAAAGAAAAAGCCATATCTGAGAATGACTAATAAAAGGAAGAGATTAATATGGGCAAAAGAACACAGACATTGGACAGAGGAAGATTGGAAAAAAAGTGTTATGGACAGACGAATCCAAGTTTGAGGTGTTTGAATCACACAGAAGAACATTTCTAAGACACAGAACAACGGAAAGGATGCCTGACGCCATCTGTCAAGCATGGTAGAGGTAATGTGATTATCTGGGGTTGCTTTGGTGCTAGTAAAGTAGGAGATTTGGTAAGGTAAAAGGGATTTTGAATAAAGAAGGCTATCACTCCATTTTGCAATGCCATGCCACACCCTGTGGACAGCGCTTGATTGGAACCAATTTCATCCTACAACAGGACAATGGCCCAAAGCACACCTCCAAATTATGCAAGAACTATTTATAGAAGAAGCAGGCAGCTGGTATTCTATCTGTAATGGAGTGGCCAGCGCAGTCACCAGATCTAAATCCCCTTGAGCTGTTGCGGGAGAAGCTTGACTGTATGGTAAGCAAAATGTGCCCATCAAGCCAAACCAACTTGTGGGTGGCACTTCTGGAAGCATGGAGTGAAATTTCTCCAGATTACGTCAGCAAATTAACTGCTAGAATGCCAAAGGTCTGCAATGCTGTATTTGCTGCAAATGGAGCATTCTTTGATGAAAGCAAAGTTTGAAGGAGAAAATTATTACTTCAAATAAAAAAATTTTTTTCGAACCTTGTCAATGTCTGGACTAGATTTTAAATTCATTTGGCAACTCATTTGACTAATAAAAGTATGAGTTTTCATGGAAAACACAAAATTGTCTGGGTGACCCCAAAGTTTTGTACGGCAGTGTGCATGTGTGTGTGTATATATATATATATATATATATATATATATATATATATATATATATATATATATAAAACACAGCAGCACATGTAAAAAAAACAGCAAAACATTAAGGCTATGTGCACACGTCACGTTTTTTTCGCGTTTTTTTCGCGGTCTTTCGCTATAAAAATGCTATATAACCGCGAAAAAAACGCTCACATTAAGCATCCTATTAATTAGAATGCAATCCACAAATGTTGTGCACATACTGAGTATTTTTCCGCAGCGGAAACGATTTGCGGTAAAATATGCAGCATGTTCATTAAATTTGCGGAATCGCGGGGATTCCGCACACCTAGGAATGCATTGATCTGCTTACTTCTTGCATGGGGCTATGAAACTCTCCTCCACGGACTGGGCACCATATAATTGTTAAAAAAAAGAATTAAAATAAAAAAATCGTGATATACTCACCCTCTGATGGCCCCGGAGTCTTCCGGCCTCTCAGCGCTGCACACGGCCGCTTCCGTTCCTATAGATGGTGTGTGTGAAGGACCTGCGATGACGTCGCGGTCACATGACCGCGATGACGTCGCGGTCACATGACTGCGACGTCATCGAAGGTCCTGCACACACACCATCTATAGGAACGGAAGCCGCTGAGGAGATCGGCTGTTTGCGGAACCAGTTTTTCTATTTTTTTAATTTTTTTTAACATTCTATCTTTTACTATTGATGCGGCATAGTCTGCATCAATAGTAAAAAGTTGGTCACACTTGTCAAACACTATGTTTGTCAAGTGTGACCAACCTGTCAATCATTTTTCCAAGCGATGCTACAGATCGCTTGGAAAACGCTAGCATTCTGCAAGCTAATTATGCTTGCAAAACGCTAGTTTTCTGCGGGAATATGCATGCCAATTCCGCATGCGATATACCCGCGGCAGGAGGCGCAGAATTGCCGCGTGTGCACTTAGCCTAAAACCGTTCAATGTAGATTATACTACTCAAAAACATTTTTTTTTAAGTTTTCACAAAACTTACAGTAAAAGATGAACTTGAAGGTTCTTAGCGCATAAATTGGCCAACTCATGTATGCCAATCAACCACAGCTCGGGCTCAGCCTACAATTTATGGGCAGGTAGAGCTGATTACGGCCATCTGCAAGGTCAATGGGAGGAGTGCAAGATCAGCCTGGAGTACTTGTTTTTTTTTGGCTATATATATATAGAGAGAGAGAGAGAGAGAGAGAGAGTGTGTCCGTAAATTCAAGGTGCACTTTTGACCAGTCACTGGAAAGCAACAAAAAATGATAGAAATGTGAAATCTGCTCCAAATAAAAGAAAAAGAAAAACTCTCCCAGTTTCATACCTATTCAGTGCAGTTCGATGTGGGCTCCATTTGTTGCCCTACACATATCCAATTGATAGTGAAGTTCTTGCCACACACGGGTAAGGACGTCTGATGTCACAGAGTGAATAACGTCTGTGATTCTCTGTTTTAAGTGATTAATGTCATCGATACGTTCAATGTACACATGTTACTTCACATAACCCCCAAAAGTAAAAGTCTAAGGGCATCAGATCTGGGGATCGTGGTGGCCATGGCTTGACAGAACCCCTGCCTATCCACCGCTGGGGCAACGTTCTATCCAGAAACTCACAAACAATGGTGGCGTAGTGTGGAGGAGCACCGTCCTGTTGAAAGATCATACCTTCTGGAAATTGTGGCACTGCATACAATTTCAACATGTCAAGATACGTGTTTGCTGTCACAGACCGCTCCACAAAAAAATGGGCCTATCACCTTATCATGCATCAGGCCACACCACACGTTCACTTTAGTGGTGTTATGTTCGTACTTAGCGTAGGCATGAGGATGTTCAGCAGCTCATATTCGGACACTATGGCGATGAACATGTCCACAGATATGGAAGGTCGCCTCATCGCTAAACACAATCTTCTGCAAAAATCTTGCATCATTGTCGATCTCATGAAGCATATCTGTAGCAAATACGCATCATTTGGGTCTATCTGCCGGTTTGATAGCATGCAACAGCCACAATTTGAACCCCGTAAAACAGACATTTCTTTAACACCTTATGAACTGTATTCTTGCTTAGGTGTAATTGTCGAGCACATGCACACACAGATTTTTTAGGGCTCCTTAGGTAGCTATCCTGTATAACTTCTACAGACTCCACTGACTGATGGCCTACCAGAACGGGGTTTCTCCACCAAAGTGCCGGTTGACTTCAATTGCTTATCCCACTGAGTAATGTTATTCCTATGTGGTGGCGCTTTGTTATAAACGTGCCCATATTCACGTAGCACTTTGGTCACAGATTCGAATTTAGCGAGCCACAGAACACACTGAACTTTCCTCTGTACCATCCACATCTCGACTGGCATGGAAAACCACACAGCTGGCATAAGCTTGTGGTTGCATGATGTCACAGACCTGGCAATGTACTAATCAGAGTTCAGTTTATCAGGGGTTAATCTGACTGGGGGCTCAAGAACAACTTAAATGAGTTTGTGTTGTTTGATTGGTTCTTGTTATTTCTCCTCATGAACAGGTCTGATATGATTGGGCCAGAGAAAGGGTGCCAAAATGTAAACTATAAATAGATCATGTGACTGGTCAAAAGTGCACCATGACTTTATGGACACACTTTATATCTATATATAAAGCTGAGTGTATGTATGTGTGTGTCTACTGTATATCAAGCCACAGGGCCGCCACCTTCAGAGTATCAGTGCGTGGCAGGCACAGGCCATATCTAGCTCCACAGTCTCTAGAATGAAGTTGCTCCTGTGAGGCATGACGATGAGGAAACTGCCAATATATGAGGTAATGTAATCTGATATATGAGGCGAGGTCCGATATATGAGGTAATATAAACCCATATATGGGGAAATAGCCAATGTATGATACCACAACATATCAGACTCTCGCCTACCATCGAAACCTTCAAAAAAAACCTGAAGACCCACCTCTTCCGACAAGCCTACAACCTGCAGTATCCACCGATCGACCAAACCGCTGTACGACCAGCTCTACCCTCGCCTACTGTATCCTCACCCATCCCTTGTAGATTGTGAGCCCTCACAGGCAGGGTCCTCTCTCCTCCTGTACCAGTTGTGACCTGTATTGTTTAAGATTATTGTACTTGTTTTTATTATGTATACCCCTCCTCACATGTAAAGCGCCATGGAATAAATGGCGCTATAATAATAATAAATAATAATAATGTATGAGGTGAAATCCAATATACGAGGTAATATCTATATATATAATTGTCTAAGGGGTACTTCCGTCTTTCTGTTGGCAACTTCCGTCACGGAAATCCCGCGTCACTGATTGGTCTCGCCAACTGCCTGTCATGGCTGCCGCAACCAATTAGCGACGGGCACAGTCCAATTAGTCCCTCCCTACTCCCCTGCAGTCAGTGCCCAGCGCCCGCTCCATACTCCCCTCCCGTCACCGCTCACACAGGGTTAATGCCAGCGGTAATGGACCGCGTTATGCCGCTGGTAATGCACTCCGTTACCGCTGCTATTAACCCAGTGTGTCCCCAACTTTTTACTATTGATGCTGCCTATGCAACATCAATAGTACAAAGATCTAATGTTAAAAATAATAAAAAACCAAAAAACCTGTTATTCTCACCTTCTGTCGTCCGACGATGCACTTGCGCCTGCCGCCATCTTCCGTTCCCAGAAATTACCCAGAAGACTTAGCGGTCTCGCGAGACCGCTAAGTCATCTGGGTAATTTTGCAATGCATCATGGGAACGGAAGATGGCGGCAGCCGCGCGCGCATCGCCAGAGCTTCGCTGGATCCCGGCGGGTGAGTATATAACTATTTTTTATTTTAATTATTTTTGTTAACAGGGATATGGTGCCCACACTGCCAAATACTACGTGGCCTGTGTTATATGCTGCGTGGCTGCTATATACTATGTGGCCAGTGTTATGTACTGCGTGTGCTGTGCTATATACTGTGTGGCCTGTTGTGTATCCGCTTTTTGGGCTCCCCTGGTGGTTGCTGGTGGTACTGGTGACTTGTTTGCACTTTGCTTCTTCTGTTCACCTGCTTCCATCAGTGTTTGGGAGTTTCCTATTTAGCCTTGCTCTCCAGTCATTTCCTTGCCGGTCACCATTGTAACCAGAGCCTTCGGTTGCATGTTCCTGCTACTAGTCTGCTGATCAGCTAAGTGGACTTTGTCCTTTTGTTTTGTACCTTTTGTCCAGTTTGCAGCTTTTGTAATTCTCTGTAGCTGGAAGCTCTTGCGGGCTGAAATTGCCACTCCTGTGTCATGAGTTGACACAGGAGTCTTAAAGTAATTTCAGGATGGTTTTTGAAAGGGTTTTCAGTTGACCGTGAAGTCCTCTTTTGTATCCTTCTGCTATCTAGTAAGTGGACCTCTCTTTGCTAAATCTACTTTCATACTGTGTATGTCTTTTCCTCTTAATTCACCGTTATTACATGTGGGGGGCTGCTATCATCTTTTGGGGTATTTCCCTAGAGGTAAGCCAGGTCTGTTTCTTCCTCTACCAGGCGTAGTTAGTCCTCCGGCTGGCGCGTGGCATATAGGAAGCCGTAGGTATGCTCCCTGGCTACTGTTAGTTGTGTGGTAGATTTAGCTCACGGTCAACTCGAGTTTCCATCACCCGAGAGCTCGTTCGTTACTTTTGTGTTTTTTACGTTCCCTTGCCATTGGGAACCATGACAGTATGACCGGCCTACAAAGTGTTAATTGTTTGGGCTGAAGCAGGAGAAAAGGAAGTGTTGAAGGGAAATTTTTTTTTTTTTTCTTTCCCTCAGAGTTTTGCTGCCTAGCCCTTAATTGCTGTCTAGCTGCTTCTTACCTCCTCTTAACCCTTGAATGGCTCTGACCTTAGCTGTTTAACATGGATGTCCAGAGTTTGGCTGCAGGTTTAAATAATCTTGCTACGAAGGTTCAAAATTTACAAGATTTTGTTATACATGCTCCTATTTCTGAACCTAAAATCCCTATACCAGAGGTGTTTTCCGTAGATAGATCTCGGTTTTTGAATTTCAAATATAATTGTAAATTATTCCTTTCTCTCAGACCTCACTCCTCAGGAGATCCTGTCCAGCAGGTTAAGATTGTAATCTCTTTGCTGCGAGGTGACCCTCAAAATTGGGCATTTTCATTGGCACCAGGGGATCCTGCGTTGCTCAATGTGGATGCGTTTTTCCTGGCTTTAGGGTTGCTTTATGAGGAACCTAATTTGGAGATTCAAGCTGAAAAAGCTTTGATAGCCCTATCTCAAGGGCAAGATGAAGCGGAGATATACTGCCAAAAATTTCATAGGTGGTCTGTGCTTACTCAGTGGAATGAGTGCGCCTTAGCGGCAAATTTCAGAGAGGGCCTTTCTGATGCCGTTAAAGATGTTATGGTCGGGTTCCCTGCGCCTACAGGTCTGAATGAGTCCATGACAATGGCAATTCAGATTGATCGGCGTTTGCGGGAGCGCAAACCCGTGCACCATTTGGCGGTACCTTCTGAAGAGACGCCAGAGAAAATGCAATGTGACAGAGTTATGTCTAGAAGCGAGCGGCAGAATTATAAGCGTAAAAATGGGTTATGCTTCTATTGTGGTGATTCTGCTCATGTTATATCGGCATGCTCTAAGCGTATTAGGAAGGTTGACAAGTCCATTTCAATTGGCACTTTACAGTCCAAATTTATTTTGTCTGTAACCTTGATTTGTTCATTATCAGTTATTACCGTGGATGCCTATGTGGACTCGGGCGCCGCTCTGAGTCTTATGGACTGGTCCTTTGCCAGGCGCTGTGGGTTTGATTTAGAGCCTCTGGAAGTTCCTATACCTCTGAAGGGTATTGATTCTACACCTTTGGCTTGTAATAAACCACAGTTCTGGACGCAAGTGACTATGCGTATGACTCCAGACCATCAGGAGGTGATTCGCTTCCTTGTGTTGTACAATTTACATGATGTTTTGGTGCTTGGATTACCATGGTTACAGTCTCATAACCCAGTCCTTGACTGGAAGGCTATGTCTGTGTTAAGCTGGGGATGTCGGGGGGCTCATGGGGACACTCCTATGGTGTCCATTTCGTCATCTATTCCATCTGAGATTCCGGCATTTTTGTCTGATTATCGTGATATTTTTGAAGAGCCTAAGATTGGTTCACTCCCTCCTCACAGGGATTGTGATTGCGCCATAGATCTGATTCCTGGCAGTAAATTTCCAAAGGGTCGTTTGTTTAACCTATCTGTACCTGAACATGCTGCTATGCGCGAGTATATTAAGGAGTCCCTGGAAAAGGGACATATTCGTCCTTCTTCATCACCTTTAGGAGCCGGTTTTTTCTTTGTCTCTAAAAAGGATGGCTCTCTGAGGCCTTGTATTGATTATCGTCTCCTGAATAAAATTACAGTCAAATATCAGTATCCGTTGCCTTTGCTGACTGATTTGTTTGCTCGCATAAGGGGGGGCTAAGTGGTTCTCTAAGATTGATCTTCGTGGGGCGTATAATTTGGTGCGAATTAAGCAGGGGGATGAGTGGAAGACCGCATTTAATACGCCTGAGGGCCATTTTGAGTATTTGGTAATGCCTTTCGGCCTTTCTAATGCACCTTCTGTCTTTCAGTCCTTAATGCATGATATTTTCCGGGAATATTTGGATAAATTTATGATTGTGTACTTGGATGATATTTTGATTTTTTTCTGATGACTGGGAGTCTCATGTTCAGCAGGTCAGGAGGGTTTTTCAGGTTTTGCGGGAGAATTCTTTGTGTGTAAAGGGTTCAAAGTGTGTTTTTGGGGTTCAAAAAATTTCATTTTTGGGGTATATTTTTTCCCCTTCTTCTATTGAGATGGACCCTGTCAAGGTTCGGGCTATTTACGACTGGATGCAGCCTACTTCTCTGAAGAGTCTCCAGAAATTCTTGGGCTTTGCTAATTTTTATCGTCGATTTATAGCTGGTTTTTCTGGCGTTGCTAAACCTCTGACGGATTTGACTAAAAAGGGTGCTGATGTTGCCAATTGGTCCCCTGCTGCCGTGGAGGCCTTTCGGGAGCTTAAGCGCCGCTTTTTGTCTGCCCCTGTGTTGCGCCAGCCTGATGTTTCTCTTCCCTTTCAGGTTGAGGTCGATGCTTCCGAGATCGGAGCGGGGGCGGTTTTGTCGCAGAAAAGTTCCGACTGCTCAGTGATGAGACCTTGTGCGTTCTTTTCGCGAAAATTTTCGGCCGCCGAGCGAAACTATGATGTTGGTAATCGGGAGCTTTTGGCCATGAAGTGGGCATTTGAGGAGTGGCGTCATTGGCTTGAGGGTGCCAGACATCAGGTGGTAGTTTTGACTGATCACAAGAATTTAATTTATTTGGAGTCTGCCAGGCGCCTGAATCCTAGACAGGCACGTTGGTCGTTGTTCTTTTCCCGGTTTAATTTTGTGGTCTCGTACTTACCGGGTTCTAGGAATGTGAAAGCAGATGCTCTTTCTAGGAGTTTTGAGCCTGACTCTCCTGGGAATTCTGAACCTGCTGGTGTCCTTAAGGATGGAGTGGTTTTGTCTGCTGTCTCTCCAGATTTGCGACGTGCTTTGCAAGAATTTCAGGCGGATAGACCTGATCGTTGTCCGTCTGGTAGACTGTTTGTTCCTGACGAGTGGACCACTAGAGTCATCTCGGAAGTTCATTCTTCTACTCTGGCAGGTCATCCGGGAATTTTTGGCACCAGAGATTTGGTGGCTAGATCCTTCTGGTGGCCTTCCCTGTCTCGAGATGTGCGTGTTTTTGTGCAGTCTTGCGATGTGTGTGCTTGGGCCAAGCCTTGTTGTTCTAGGGCTAGTGGGTTGTTGTTGCCCTTGCCTATTCCGAAGAGGCCTTGGACGCACATCTCTATGGACTTTATCTCGGATCTCCCTGTTTCTCAGAAGATGTCTGTCATCTGGGTGGTGTGTGACCGTTTTTCTAAAATGGTTCATTTGGTGCCATTGCCTAAGTTGCCTTCCTCATCTGAGTTGGTCCCTCTGTTTTTTCAAAATGTGGTTCGCTTGCATGGTATTCCGGAAAACATCGTTTCTGACAGGGGTACCCAGTTCGTGTCTAGATTTTGGCGGGCAGTCTGTGCCAGGTTGGGCATTGATTTGTCCTTTTCGTCTGCATTCCATCCTCAGACCAATGGCCAGACGGAGCGAACTAATCAAACTTTGGAGACTTATTTGAGGTGTTTTGTGTCTGCGGATCAGGATGATTGGGTTGCCTTTCTGCCGTTGGCGGAGTTTGCTCTTAATAATCGGGTTAGTTCTGCCACTTTGGTTTCTCCTTTCTTTTGCAATTCAGGGTTTCATCCGCGTTTTTCATCTGGTCAGGTTGAATCTTCGGATTGTCCTGGAGTGGATGCGGTGGTGGATCGGTTGCATCGGATTTGGGGACAAGTGGTGGATAATTTGGAATTGTCCCAGGAGAGGACTCAGCAGTTTGCTAACCATCGTCGTCGTGTTGGTCCCCACCTTCGCGTTGGGGACTTGGTGTGGTTGTCTTCCCGTTTTGTCCCTATGAGGGTTTCTTCTCCCAAATTTAAGCCTCGGTTCATCGGTCCTTATAGGATTTTGGAGATTCTTAACCCTGTTTCCTTTCGTTTGGACCTCCCGGCATCTTTCGCTATCCATAATGTGTTCCATCGGTCGTTGTTGCGGAGATATGAGGTACCGGTGGTTCCTTCTACTGAACCTCCTGCTCCTGTGCTGGTGGAGGGTGAATTGGAGTATGTCGTGGAGAAGATCTTGGACTCCCGTATTTCCAGACGGAGACTTCAATATCTGGTTAAATGGAAAGGCTATGGTCAGGAAGATAATTCTTGGGTAACTGCCTCTGATGTTCATGCCTCGGATTTGGTTCGTGCCTTTCATAGGGCTCATCCAGATCGCCCTGGCGGTTCTTGTGAGGGTTCGGTGCCCCCTCCTTAAGGGGAGGGTACTGTTGTGTATCCGCTTTTTGGGCTCCCCTGGTGGTTGCTGGTGGTACTGGTGACTTGTTTGCACTTTGCTTCTTCTGTTCACCTGCTTCCATCAGTGTTTGGGAGTTTCCTATTTAGCCTTGCTCTCCAGTCATTTCCTTGCCGGTCACCATTGTAACCAGAGCCTTCGGTTGCATGTTCCTGCTACTAGTCTGCTGATCAGCTAAGTGGACTTTGTCCTTTTGTTTTGTACCTTTTGTCCAGTTTGCAGCTTTTGTAATTCTCTGTAGCTGGAAGCTCTTGCGGGCTGAAATTGCCACTCCTGTGTCATGAGTTGACACAGGAGTCTTAAAGTAATTTCAGGATGGTTTTTGAAAGGGTTTTCAGTTGACCGTGAAGTCCTCTTTTGTATCCTTCTGCTATCTAGTAAGTGGACCTCTCTTTGCTAAATCTACTTTCATACTGTGTATGTCTTTTCCTCTTAATTCACCGTTATTACATGTGGGGGGCTGCTATCATCTTTTGGGGTATTTCCCTAGAGGTAAGCCAGGTCTGTTTCTTCCTCTACCAGGCGTAGTTAGTCCTCCGGCTGGCGCGTGGCATATAGGAAGCCGTAGGTATGCTCCCTGGCTACTGTTAGTTGTGTGGTAGATTTAGCTCACGGTCAACTCGAGTTTCCATCACCCGAGAGCTCGTTCGTTACTTTTGTGTTTTTTACGTTCCCTTGCCATTGGGAATCATGACAGTGGCCTGTGCTATATACTACGTCGCATGTGTGCGTGTGTTATATACTGCGTGGCTGCTATAAAGTGCGTGGGCTGTGTTATATAGTATGTGGGCAGTGTTATATACTGTTTGGGCTGTGTTATATACTGCGTGGCCACTGTTATATACTGCGTGGCCTGTATTAACGCATCGGCTATTCTACAATATGTATGTATGTATGTATGTATATAGCAGCCACATAGTATATAGCACAGGCCACGTAGTATTTGTCTACTATATACTACATGGCTCTTATATATTACATGGCCTGTGCTATATACTATGTGGCTGCTATATACATACATACATACATACATACATACATATTCTAGAATACCCGATGCGTTAGAATCGGGCCACCATCTAGTCCCATATATGAGGTAATATAATCTCAATGATGAGGATATTGCCAATATATGAGGTTATGTAATCTGATATATGAGGTGAGATCCCATACATGAGGTAATATAATCCAATGTATGAGGAAACAGCCAATATATGAGGTAATATAATCCGATATATGATGTGATATCTGAGATAGTATAATCCCATTTATGAGGCGATATATGAGGTAATATCCAATGTGAGGTAATATCTGTTGCACGGGGTAATATAATATCCATATATGAGGCAAAATAATTTTCTATGAGATAATATAATCCAATATATAAGGTAATATCTGTTACATGAAGTAACATAATCCCAAATGATGCAGTATAATCCAATGTGCAAGGTAATATCCAATGTAGGAGGTAATATAATCCCATATATGAGGCAATATTATCCAATATATGAGGTAATATCCAATATATGATTTGATATCTGATATATGAGGTAATATAATCAGATATGTGAGGAACTATACAATATATGATGTAATATAATCCGAGATATGAAGTAATATAAACATATATAAAGTAATATCTAATATGAGGTGAAATAATCCTATGTTAAATAATACACTGCTCAAAAAAATAAAAGGAACACTAAAATCCCACATCCTAGATATCACTGAATGAAATATTCCAGTTGTAAATCTTTATTCATTGCATAGTGGAATTTGTTGAGCCCAACAAAACCTAAAAACGATCAACGTAAATCACAACTAATATCCCACTGAGGTCTGGAGTTAGAATGATGCTTAAAATCAAAGTGGAAAATGAAGTTTCAGGCTGATCCAACTTCAGTGGAAATGCCTCAAGACAAGGAAACGCCTAGGCATGCTCCTGATGAGGTCTCCTGAGGGATCTCCTCCCAGACCTGGGCTAAAGCATACGTCAACTCCTGGACAGTCTGTGGTGCAATGTGACGTTGGTGGATGGTGCGAGATATGATGTCCCAGATGTGTTCAATCGGATTCAGGTCTGGAGAACGGGCAGCCAGTCCATAGCTTCAATGCCTTCATCTTGCAGGAACTGCTGACACACTCCAGCCACATGAGGTCTGGCATTGTCCTGCATTAGGAGGAACCCAGGGCCACCCGCACCAGTCTATGGTCTCACAAGGGGTCATCTCAGTACCTAATGGCAGTCAGGCTACCTCTGGCGAGCACATGGAGGGCTGTGTGGCCCTCCAAAGAAATGCCACCCCACACCATTACTGACCCACTGCCAAACCAGTCATGCTGAAGGATGTTGAAGGCAGCAGATCGCTCTCCACGGCATCTCCAGACTCTGTCACGTCTGTCACATGTGCTCAGTGTGAACCTGCTTTCATCTGTGAAGAGCACAGGGCACCAGTGGTGAATTTGCCAATCCTGGTATTCTTTGACAAATGCCAAGCGTCCTGCACGATGTTGGGCTGTGAGCACAACCCCCATCTGTGGACATCGGGCACTCAAACTATCCTCGTGGAGTCAGTTTCTAACCGTTTTTGCAGACACATGCACATTTGTGGCATGCTGAAGGTCATTTTGCAAGGCTCTGGCAGTGCTCCTCCTGTTCCTCCTTGCACAAAGGCTGAGATAGCGGTCCTGCTGCTGGGTTGTTGCCCTCCTACGGCCCCCTCCACATCTCCTGGTGTACTGGCCTGTCCCTGGTAGAGCCTCCAGCCTCTGGACACTACGCTGACAGACACAGCAAACCTTCTTGCCACAGCTCGCATTGATGTGCTATCCTGGATGAGCTGCACTACCTGAGCCACTTGTGTGGGTTGTAGAGTCCATCTCATGCTACCATGAGTGTGAAAGCACAACCAACATTCAAAAGTGACAAAAACATCAGCCTGAAAGCATTGGTACTGAGATGTGGTCTGTGGTCCCCACCTGCAGAACCACTCCTTTATTGAGTGTGCCTTGATAATTGCCAATAATTTCCATCTGTTGTCTATTCCATTTGCACAACAGCATGTGAAATTGATTGTCAAACAGTGTTGCTTCCTAAGTGGACAGTTTGATTTCACAGAAGTTTGATTTACTTGGAGTTATATTCTGTTGTTTAAGCGTTCCCTTTATTTTTTTGAGCAGTGTATAATCCAATATATAGGGTGATAACCATATATGAAGTGATATAATCTAATATGTTATGTAATATAATCTGATATACGGTATGAGGCGATATCCGATATATGAGGTGGTATAATCCCATTTATGAGGCAATATCCAACATATTATGCAATATAATTTGATATATGATGAAATATTCAATATGAGGCAATATCTGCTGCATGATGTAATATAGTCCCCATTAGGGTTGAGCGACTTTTATTTTTATAGGATCGGGTCGGGTTTCACGAAACCTGACTTTCTCAAAAGTCGGGTCGAGTGAAATCGGCCGATCCTATAAAAAAGTCGGGGTCGGGGTCGGCCGAAACACGAAACCCAATGCAGTGCAATGGGATACTATGGTTCCCAGGGTCTGAAGGAGAGGAAACTCTCCTTCAGGCCCTGGGATCCATATTAATGTGTAAAATAAAGAATTAAAATAAAAAATATTGATATACTCACCTCTCCGATGCAGCCTGCACCTTACCGAGGGAACCAGCAGCCTTCTTTGCTTAAAATGCGCGTGTGAATGGCCTTAGATGACGTCACGGCTTCTGATTGGTCACGGCCGCCCATGTGACCGCCACACGACCAATCACAAGCTGTGACGTAATTCTCAGGTCCTAAATTCCTAGAATTAGGAATTTCGGACCTGAGAATTACGTCACGGCTTGTGATTGGTTGCGTGGCGGTCACATGGGCGGCCGTGACCAATCAGAAGCCGTGACGTCATCTAAGGCCCTGAACGCGCTCATTCTTAGGAAGGAAGGCTGCCGGAAAGAAGCCGAGGGTGAGTATATTCCTATTAGGTATATACTCACCCTCGGACGCGCCCTGCTTCTTTCCGGCAGCCTTCCTTCTTAAGAATGAGCGAGTTCAGGGCCTTAGATGACGTCACGGCTTGTGATTGGTCGCGACCGCCCATGTGACCGCCACGTGACCAATCACAAGCCGTGACGTAATTCTCAGGTCCTAAATTCCTAGAATTAGGAATTTAGGACCTGAGAATTACGTCACGGCTTGTGATTGGTCGCGTGGCGGTCACATGGGCGGCCGCGACCAATCAGAAGCCGTGACGTCATCTAAGGCCATTCACGCGCTCATTTTAAGCAAAGAACGCTGCCGGTTACCAGCGGTAAGGTCCAGGCTGCGTCGGAGAGGTGAGTATATCAATATTTTTTATTTTAATTCTTTATTTTACACTTAAATGTGGATTCCGATACCGATTTCCGATATCGCAAACATATCGGAACTCGGTATCGGAATTCCGATACCAGATTCAGAAGATCGCCGACCTCATGGCCGACCCCACACAGGGGTCGGGTCGGGTTTCATGAAACCCGACTTTGCCAAAAGTCGGCGACTTCTGAAAATGGCTGACCCGTTTCGCTCAACCCTAGTCCCCATATATCAGGCAGTATAATCCTATATGAGAAAATTTAATCCAATATATTAGGTAATACCTGTAGGACTCTTTCAGACATCCATGTATGTGTGATGACAGTTTTCACACGTATCGGAGACATTTGCACATGTCAGTGTGTTTCCACGGACCGTGTGTCTGTGGGCAAAGCACGTTGACTTGACCGCTTTTTAACAGCAGCGCGGTCTGCAAAACATCTTGCACACGTGCACACTGATGATATACGGATAATATCCATGTGCTATCAGTGTGACACATACTGGCAACTGGGAATCAGCGGTACTGTTCGCACTGTTCCCCAGCGCCGGGTGCTGAAGACTGCTTTCATCATTCTCCCCTGCTCACACTGCGTGATAAATTTTTCATGGTGACCTGCTGTGAACTCACTGAGTTGTACTGAGGTGAACTCACTAATTATTTCTCACGTTGCTGAGGTGACCGCAGTTCAGCCTGACTGGGAGCGCAGCCTCAGTGACCCGCAGTAACCTCAATGAGGTCACTGCTGCTCACTGATGCCTCGCTCGCAGCAGCTCATTCATCAGTGGTTCTCTGTCTTGACAGTCGCACCTTGGCAAATTGAAAACTTTATCCCCAAACATGGATTACGGCGGGGGACAGAACGAAGGAGAGGTCAGGGATATGGTTGTGTTTTTTTTTTTATTTATTACAGGAGACGAGGGGTTCAATGGAATGGGCGTTAGGTGAGTATAACTATGTTTGTTATTTTTAAATAAAAAAGGACAAGTTTTTTTTCACATAAAAGAATTTATACTTGCTGTGTGTTTATTTACAATACATATATAGGATTAGTAATTGATATGTCCAAGGGAGGAGCCTCATGGATTGCACCGCTGTGCTCATAACAGGAAGTAGCTGTGCACGTGTTAGGGGAAGAGAGGAGTGTGGTGAAAATGAAGAGGTGTGAGTGGAAAATGAGAGGAGTGAGGGGAAAATAGTGGAGTGATTGGAAAATGACAGGTGTGAGGTCAAAATGAGAGGTGTCAGGGGGTACAATGAAAGGTGTGAGGGGGAAAATGAGAGGTGTGAGGGGAAAATGAGAGGTGTGAGGAGGGAAATGAATGGTGTGAGGGAAAATGAAATGAGTGAGACGAAAAAGAGAGATGTGAGGGGGACAATGAGAGGTGTGATGGTAAAATGAGAGAAGTGAGGTGCTCACTATCAATACTTGGGTAATCATTAAGTTAATTTGTATTGCAAATCTGTAGTGTTGAATATATGATGTGAAATGTTTTTATGAGAAATATAATCATTATAATTTGTTATAACTAACCACAGTTAGTTACTATGCCTGGGCAACGCCGGGCTCTTCAGCTAGTATATATATACTTGTATGTATATATATGTATGCTGTATAATATAGATATATATATATATAGATAGATATATATATATATATATATATATATATATATATATATATATATATATATATATATATATTAAATTATGCTGATCTAAAGTAGACATGTGGTAAACCATATTTATTACCAATTTCTTGTGATATAACTACGAGTCTGGTGTAAGTGTATATAAATTCAAAGTTTGATAATTGCAAACATTTTTCACAAATAAATGCAAAAAATGGCAGCCTAAATTTACCAATAACATGAAGTACAATGTGTAATGAAAAATCACCTCAGAATCACTGGGATACACTGAAGTGTGCCAGAGTTATTACCACTAGTGTTGAGCGATACCTTCCGATATTCAAAAGTATCGGTATCGGATTGGATCGGCCGATATCTAGTGTTGAGCATTCCGATACTGCAAGTATCGGGTATCGGCCGATACTTGCTGTATCGGAATTCCGATACCGAGATCCGATATTTTTGTGATATCGGGTATCGGTATCGAAACAACATTAATGTAAAAATGTGTAAAAGAGAGAATTAAAATAAAAAATATTGCTATACTCACCTCTCCGACGCAGCCTGCACCTTACCGAGGGAAGCGGCAGCGTTCTTTGTTTAAAATTCGCGCTTTTCTTTCCTTTACGTGAGTCCCGGCTTGTGATTGGTTGCGTGCCGCCCATGTGACCGGGACGCAACCAATCACAGCAAGCCGTGACGTAATTTCAGGTCCTTCAGGATTTTAAAATTACGTTCCGGCGTTGTGATTGGTTGCGTCGCAGTCACATGGGCGACGCAACCAATCACAGCAAGCCGTGACGTAATTTCAGGTCCTTAAGGATTTTAAAATTACGTCCCGGCTTTGTGATTGGTTGCGTCGCAGTCACATGGGAGACGCAACCAATCACAAGCCGTGACGTCACGGGAGGCTGGACACGCGCGCATTTTAAAATGGGCGCGTGTCCAGCCTCCCGTGACGTCCCGGCTTGTGATTGGTTGCGCCGCGATCAACCAATCACAAGCCGGGAGGCTGGACACGCGCGCATTTTAAAATTTTAAAATGCGCGCGTGTCCAGCCTCCCGGCTTGTGATTGGTTGACCGCGGCGCAACCAATCACAAGCCGGGACGTCACGGGAGGCTGGACACGCGCCCATTTTAAAAAGCGCGCGTGTCCAGCCTCCCGTGACGTCACGGCTTGTGATTGGTTAATGGCCGCCATGTTGCCGGGACGCGGACCAATCACAGCAAGCCGTGACGTAATTTCGTCACGGCTTGCTGTGATTGGTCCGCGTCCCGGCAACATGGCGCCGTGACCAATCATAAGCTGGGACGTCACTGGAGGCTGGACACGCGCGCTTTTTAAAATGGGCGCGTGTCCAGCCTCCCGTGACGTCCCGGCTTGTGATTGGTTAATGGCGGCCATGTTGCCGGGACGCGGACCAATCACAGCAAGCCGTGACGTAATTTCGTCACGGCTTGCTGTGATTGGTCCGCGTCCCGGCAACATGGCCGCCCTGACCAATCACAAGCCGGGACTTCACGTAACCAAGTAAAAGCGCGAATTTTAAACAAACAACGCTGCCGGTTCCCTCGCTGAGGTCCAGGCTGCGTCGGAGGGTGAGTATAGCGATATTTTTTATTTTAATTCTTTCTTTTACACATTTATATGGATCCCAGGGCCTGAAGGAGAGTTTCCTCTCCTTCAGACCCTGGGAACCATCAGGAATACCGTCCGATACTTGAGTCCCATTGACTTGTATTGGTATCGGGTATCGGTATCGGATTGGATCCGATACTTTGCCGGTATCGGCCGATACTTTCCGATACCGATACTTTCAAGTATCGGACGGTATCGCTCAACACTACCGATATCCAAAAAATATCGGATATCGCCGATACCGATACCCGATACCAATACAAGTCAATGGGACACAAATATCGGAAGGTATCCTGGATGGTTCCCAGGGTCTGAAGTAGAGGAAACTCTCCTTCAGGCCCTGGGATCCATATTCATGTAAAAAATAAAGAATAAAAATAAAAAATATGGATATACTCACCCCTCCGACGGACCCTGGACCTTAGCGGTGCAACCGGCTACTCTGTTCCTAAGAATGCAGTGAGTGAAGGACCTTCGATGACGTCGCGGTCACGTGAGCGGTCACATGAGCGGTCACGTGACCAATCACAAGACCGCGACGTCATCGAAGGTCCTACACTCACTGCATTCTTAGGAACGGAGGCTGCCGGTTTCACCGCTAAGGTCCAGGGTCCGTCGGAGGGGTGAGTATATCCATATTTTTTATTTTTATTCTTTATTTTTTACATGACTATGGATCCCAGGGCCTGAAGGAGAGTCTTCTCTCCTCCAGACCCTGGGAACCATACACTGGGAACTTCCGATTCCGATTTCCGATATCACAAAAATATCGGAACTCGGTATCGGAATTCCGATACCACAAATATCAGCCAATACCCGATACTTGCGGTATCGGAATGCTCAACACTAATTACCACATAAAGTGACACTGGTCAAAATTATAAAATTTGGAAGGTCAGGAAGGTGAAAACAGGCTGGGAAGTGAAGGAATTAAAGTTACAGTATACAGCAACGTAAAGTAATAATGTCCCCTATGTCCCTCTAATAATAATAATAATAATAATAATAATTCCCCTGTGCTTTACTATAATAATAATAATGATCTCCTTATAATAATATTTCCCCTTTTTGCTTTCTTATAATGATCCCCCATTGTCCTGCCTTATAATGATGCGACACAGCCCCCAAATGCAATATGGTGATGACCACAGCTCCCCACACAATATGATGGCCCCTTTAGCCCACCATAATCAGTTTGATGACTTCCACGGCCCCATACACAGTATTAATCCCACATAGCTTCCCATACACAGTATAATGGCAAACACAGCCACCCATACATAGTATGACGTCTGCCACAGTATATTCCCCCATGCATAGAGCGATGTCCCCACAGCCCCCTAAATATAGTAAGATGGACCATAACTCTATATATACAGCATGATGTCCCCACAATATGATTCCACCACAGCACCCCATAAACAGTATGGTGGCCCCACATCCACCTATATACAGTATAATGCCATCACAGCCCCCCACACACAATATGATGTCCCACAGCTCTCTATACACAGTATGATGGCCAATAGTGCATTCCACATACAAAACATGATGCCCTCACGGCTACCCAACTCTCAGATTCCATAATTTAAAAGAAAAAATCTTAATACTCATCCAATCCAGGTTCCCTATCCACCACAGTCTCCTAGCTTGTATAAAAGTGGTACAGCACAGGTTGTGCAATGCAGTAATGTCATCGCACCACTAAATGTCTGATGTGGCACTGGCCACAAACAAGCCTGGTGCATAAAATGGATTTTTGCTCCGCTACAGCAATTAACAATAGCGGCCTTCTTTTAACAGTGTTGCCTACTACCAGACCGGCCCATCTGGTATTTGCCAGAATTATCTGATTACCAGTCCGACACTGGCAGGTACTTTTTGCTTTGTTTCTTATTATTCACACGCAATCCATGTGTTAGGCGCTGGGATTCTTCCTCTGCACAGGGTAGATCCCAAGCCTTGCCGGCATCTGCGGTCTCCCATTCTGCTTTGACCACTGCAGGTGCTGCTGAGCATAAATGTCAGTCCCAGCGTCTTGCTCAGGCTCGTGCTATTCGTCTGGTTACTGCTGGCTCTTCAGCCAATGGTAACCAGCGGTAGTCAGCGACAAGCGAACACTCTGGAGACTAAGTCCAGAAATTACCCTACTGAGCATGCTCGTGATATGCCGACATCTCATTGGTGGTCGGTTGCCAGCTGCTCTGGTGATGTGGCAGCTCCAGATTGGTCCACAGGCAAGGTTCTGTCTGACTGGACTTGAGCTGCACGTATAAAACGTTTTCAGAGGCGCCAGTATCAACCTAATCTCATGTGTGATTGTAATTTGCAACTGTGTGGTCTGTGTCAGCATGTGCTCAGGGTCGGCAGATAGCCGTTAGAATCCTGGCACCTCTGGAGAGGAGTTTGTTCGTATGGATTCAGGGCTGGCGTATAGCCGCTAGAATTCTGGCACCTCTGGAGAGGAGTTTGTTCATATGGATTCAGGGCTGGCGTATAGCCACTAGAATTACGGCACCTCCGGAGAGTAGTTTGTTGGTATGGATTGAGGGCTGGCGTACAGCCGCTAGAATTCCGGCACCTCCGGAGAGGTGTTTGTTTGAGTGATATTACTGACTGTCTGACCACTGTTGCTACCAGCTCCGTTGGCGGGCTTTGATCCTCCGTAGCTGTAAAGGCACAGATGATTGGCCTCGGGGAGACCAAAACATCCAACACTGCGGAGACACCATCACGTGTTTCTCAACGCAGTGATCCAAAATACTGCCCCCATCCCTTATGGGAAATATGCAAATGCATGTAGAGTAGCTGCGGAGACACCATCACGTGTTTCTCAACGCAAGCAGTGAATGGCCCCGAGGCCAATCATCTGTGCCTTTACAGCCTTTGTACTAGGCACTGCTCCTAATAGCCAGATTCCTACTCCACACTGATGAGGGGCAAAAACCCCGAAACAGCTGTCTGTGGATGGATACCATGCTTGGCATAGGTGGTTTTCCTGTATTGGATGTTTTCCTTTATTGGATGCTGCCCTTCCCGTGGTTGTTCCTTCCCGGGGAAAGGCCTGGCTATTCACTGCTTGCGTTGAGAAACACGTGATGGTGTCTCCGCAGCTACTCTACATGCATTTGATCCTCTGTAGCGTCATATCTTTTGTTGCCATTTGCGAGTGACACGGCTCTAATGCAGAACATAAGCTTCGTTACTGTGTGCGAGTGACACTACTTCACGTACTGCTCACTGAGTGACTTTTAACTCAGTGCAAGGAATCAATCGCTCACTGCATTCTCTGCCATTGTTCACATTAGCTGCAGTTTTACATCTCTGCACAGTGGACTCCAGGTTGCGATTGCACTTCCTCATTATGTATATTTAGTGCAATCCGCCAAACCTAACACTATGTCTGATGAAATTCTGCATTATATATTACATATGTATTATTTTAGATTGCTACAACTAAAACTTTTTCAGCATTACTATTTTGAGTGCCAAGGTTTTTTTTTACTTTAGACTACTTGTTGGTTCCTACTTATGGAAAGAAAGAAAGAAGGAAAGAAAGAAAGAAAGAAAGAAAGAAAGAAAGAAAGAAAGAAAGAAAGAAAGAAAGAAAGAAAGAAAGAAAGAAAGACAAGGTGGCAAAGGGTTTTAACTTTTGAAACAATAAGAAGTTTAATCTTAAAAGAGCTGCAGTTGAAACATGTATGATGTTAAACTGCACATCACCCCTGGGCTCATTTAGAATACTTACAAGTTGTGTCCTGGTTGGATTACATTGACCTTGAATATGACGCTAAAGCCTACAACATAGTATCAGCTTACATTCCTGTCTCTGCTTCAGGCTACAATCAATCATAAGGACACGCTACATAGGAGACAGTCATACACAGAGAAGGTAGCCGCAACAAGCAACCAATAGGGGACGTTGTATTGCTATTAAAAAAAATCACTATGGTCAATAAAAACTGGGGGATACTACAACATCCTGTCAAGTAGTAAAAAAAATATACATATGGACTTATTGCTTCCTAAAAAAAATTTATGAAAGCAAAAATGAAATGTAAATAATGTGACTTTTTAAAATCTCTCTCTCTTCTCACAATACCTGAAAAATTTCTGGTTGCTCACATGTAGTTATAATATTGAAACCACTGAAATATTGTATATTAAATACCTTGCATTAAAAGAACCACACAAGGGGCCCATATGTGTGCTTCTTTACCTGCCAATTGGCTCAACATATCCAAAGATGCATTTCCTGAGATTACTAATGTTAAAAAAAATATATATATATTTCATGATACACTGCTGGGGGATGTTTATGAGTCGCCCGTCAGGGCAGTGGGGTACTCGGTACTGGGTCCAGTCCCAATTAAAGGGGTGGTCACCGTGGCATCTACCCGCTCCGTGGCCCTGGGCGCCCAAGTAAAAGGGACGGTCTTTAAAGGGGTTGTGAAAAAATAATGAAAGTTTGTGATGCTGGAGCGGCCCCCAAACGCAGGGCAGTGGGGTACTCGGTACCGGGTCCCTTCTGTCTCGGTTCTGGGGATGTCACGGTGGCCCGACCCGGCCCGTGGCCCTGCTAAGGGGCGCCCAATTAAAGGTGTAGTTTGTCAAGTGTTCATGACGCCACCTGTGGTGTTCGGTCAGAGTGACTGACGCTGCTAGGGGTCCGCTGGGGTGATGGAATGGCAGCTAGATGGTGTAACTTACCATAGGTGAAGTATGTCCCCAAGGCTTCCCTTGATGAGCAGATGGTGATGGTGTAGGTCGCAGTAAATGACGAGGACACAGGGTTGCAGTCTCTTTACCTTTTTACTGATGGCTTCGGCATCCACAATCCAGAGCACAGCTAACAGGGCTGGCTGAGACCGGCCGGTCCGAAGGCACATCCAGAGTTCCCTTTACAGGTGGAAATCAGTGTCCTTCCTACCAGCGCCTGGGTGTTGTAGTACTTCCCTGCTGAGCACCACGGGATAGTCCTCACAACTGTCGTGTATGTTTCTGTTCTCTCTCTCCGTCCCCCAGATGATATGGATAGGACGCACCCGTATGACGGGGTAGGCCTGGAGTTATTTTATAGGGACCCTAGAGACGCCCCTCTCCCACAACTTGCCTCCGTTGTCTTCGTAGGTGTAAAGGGTGGACAGCCAACTTGGAATTAGCTGCCCCTGCCGCTATCTGGAGTAATGTGTGTAGTCGGTACTCCCTCGGTGTTCCGGCCACCTTCTACGCGCCTCAGAAGGATGTTGCCGATCTTGGGGCACGACTCCTCCTGGTTCTATCTCCTAGTGCTGTGATCTCGTTTCTCACCTCTCCACAAAACACTTCGCTTCTTATCCTTTCTTAGGAAACTGCCGCGATGCAGTGCAGGCGCAGCTCTGTAACGATCTACCTGTGCTCGGCCGCTGTCAGGATCCCACACCTGCCAGGTCCTCCCTGGAACTCTCCCAGGCTACTTTCTGAACTCACTTCCTATCCAACCCCCAGTTTTACCCATGCGTGAGGAGTGGCCTAGTAGATAGGACCTTTTGCTCCCCCTGGTGGCCGGAGTGTGAAGTGTAGTGTGTGACTGTGATACCTGGTCAGGTGAACTCCTTTAGTGCCATCAGACGTACCATCACCCCCCCCGGTGGAAGAGTGACGTTACTGCAACGACCAGACTCGGTCAGAGGTGACCGACATTGCTTAAAGAGGTCCTCTGGGGGCGATGGTGCTGCAGCAAAGATGGAGTTGCTTCCCACAGTTGAAGCGGTGTCCCCAGGGCTCCCGGTGTGTTTGGCAGGGATGGTGAATGCCAGCAAATAAATGGAGGACACAGGGTTTCAGTCTTTATCTGGTTTACTGGTGTCAAGCAGCCTCAGTCCAGGGTACCAATAACAGGTATAGATGGAGTCCAAGCAACCTGGAGAAAGGTCAGTTTGGGAGCCTTCCACTATGTGCTGGTCTATAGTCCCTTGCTGCCTGTAGTTGTCTGACAAGGTCCTATTTCTTCCCTGTCCAGGGACAGTACCTGCACAGTAGGCAACTTGATCCATCTCTTTGGGTCTCTGTCCATGGTGACTCCAGACTCTGATTGCTGCTGTACCTCAGGTATTATGTAGGCAAGTCTGTTTTAGTTTCCTGCCCTCCGGATCTGCAGTGGGACCTGTAGTTCCTCACGACCTCAGTCTCCTGGTGCCCGGTTTCTGTGCTCAGCTTAGAGAGGCCCAGTTGCTGCCCTCCTCTAGCTCCTAAGTCCTTCTGTGCTCCTTCACTGTCTGCTACCAACTGTCAACTGTCCGCTTGTCTGCACCAGACTAACTGACTCCTCCTCCAGACCAGGATGTTTATAGGGAAGTTCCCCTTAAACTGGGTTTAGAGCTCCTCCTTCTGACCTGGAGACAGAATGTGTTGTATGTAATGTTACCTGCCAAAGGGATCCCTCCTGTCTCCAGGTATGGCATTACCCTCCCCGAGAGGAAGGCAGCACCACTGTGGTATCCGAACTCCTGGGGTGCCACATTTATGCTAAACGTTTCTATGTGAAGCCATTCAATTGTTGGGACGTGCACTGCAGCCTACGAATAGTATTGCTGGAGTCATACCACATTGTATTGAATTGATTGATTGATACAGTCCTTAACCAAATTCAATAATTGTGAAGGATGGACATGTGCAGAACATTTATTTTACAATTAGGTAACAAGTGAACAGTCACTTCTTGGAGTACATGTGTTGGAAACAGAATGAATAGGACAGCATAAGGTTCGGAGAAGATGTGACAGGAAGCAAATTGTGATGTTACTTATAATGAGCATTTCTAAAACCGCATACAGTAGGTTCTATTTTGCCATACAGCTTCCATGCATTGCTTGATAAAGACCTATATGGTCGAAACGTTGCTGTTATATGGCAAAATAAACTTTATTTTTTGTACTATACACCTGGATGGAGCGCTGTTATTTTATCACTTGAATCCATGCATTGCTAAATCACGCTCTTCAAAAACGATCGGGTACTCATTAATGAGTATAATGGAAGTCAATGGGAAACTTGAGCATTTTTTTGGCGACCCCCTCCCGCAAGTCTGGAGGGGTTCTAAAAATTACTGAAAACTATGTAAACAGCGCTGAAATGACATGAAAACAGCATAGGGAATACCCCTGGAAACATCTCTAAATCCAGGGTCGCTGCTGGGAACAATGTTGACAGAGTATTACACCACTTTTACGAACTGAAAATAAAACATACAAAACCGCTGTTAAAATGGATTAAGAGAAAAAAAATGGTTTTGCTGCTTTTTTGCATGTTTGCATTACTTTCAGTGGTGAAAAAAATATTCTTCAGGAAATGTAATTTAAGCATTTTAACCCCTTCACCCCCAAGGGTGGTTTGCACGTTAATAACCAGGCCAATTTTTACAATTCTGACCACTGTCCCTTTATGAGGTTATAACTCTGGAACGCTTCAACGGATCTTGGCAATTCTGACATTGTTTTCTTGTGACATATTGTACTTCATGATAGTGGTAAAATTTCTTCGATATAACTTGCGTTTATTTGTGAAAAAAACAGATATTTGGCAAAAATTTTGAAAATTTCGCAATTTTCCAACTTTGAATTTTTATGCCCTTAAATCACAGACATTTGTCACGCAAAATACTTAATAAGTAACATTTCCCACATGTCTACTTTACATCAGCACAATTTTGGAACCAAATTTTTTTTTGTTAGGGAGTTATAAGGGTTAAAAGGTGACCAGAAATTTCTCATTTTTACAACACCATTTTTTTTTTAGGGACCACATCTCATTTGAAGTCATTTGGAGGGGTCTATATGACAGAAAATACCCAAGTGTGACACCATTCTAAAAACTGCACCCCTCAAGGTGCTCAAAACCACATTCAAGAAATTTATTAACCCTTCAAGTGTTTCACAGGAATTTTTGGAATGTTTAAATAAAAATGAACATTTAACTTTTTTTCACCCAAAATTTATTTCTGCTCCAATTTGTTTTATTTTACCAAGGGTAACAGGAGAAAATGGACCCCAAAAGTTGTTGTACAATTTGTCCTGAGTACGCTGATACCCAATATGTGGGGGTAAACCACTGTTTGGGCGCATGGCAGAGCTCGGAAGGAAAGGAGCGCCATTTGACTTTTCAATGCAAAATTGACTGGAATTGACATGGGACGCCATGTTGCGTTTGGAGAGCCCCTGATGTGCCTAAACATTGAAACCCCCCACAAGTGACACCATTTTGGAAAGTAGACCCACTAAGGAACTTATCTAGATGTGTGGTGAGCACTTTGACTCAACAAGTGCTTCACAGAAGTTTATAATGCAGAGCCGTAAAAATAAAAAATCATATTTTTTCACAAAAATGATCTTTTCGCCCCCATTTTTTTTATTTTCCCAAGGGTAAGAGAAGAAATTAGACCACAAAATTTGTTGTGCAATTTGTCCTGAGTACGACGATACCCCATATGTGGGTGTAAACCATTGTTTGGGCGCAGGGCAGAGCTCGGAAGGGAAGGAGCGCCATTTGACTTTTCAATGCAAAATTGACTGGAATTGAGATGGGACGCCATGTTGCGTTTGGAGAGCCCCTGATGTGCCTAAACATTGAAACCCCCCACAAGTGACACCATTTTGGAAAGTAGACCCCTTATGGAACTTATCTAGATGTGTGTTGAGCACTTTGACCCAACAAGTGCTTCACAGAAGTTTATAATGCAGAGCCGTAAAAATAAAAAATCATATTTTTTCACAAAAATGATCTTTCGCCCCCATTTTTTTATTTTCCCAAGGGTAAGAAAAGAAATTAGACCACAAAAGTTGTTGTGCAATTTGTCCTGAGTACGACGATACCCCATATGTGGGGGTAAACCACTGTTTGGGCGCATAGCAGAGCTCGGAAGGGAAGGAGCGCTATTTTACTTTTCAATGCAAAATTGACTGGAATTAAGATGGGACGCCATGTTGCGTTTGGAGAGCCCCTGATGTGCCTAAACATTAAAACCCCCCACAAGTGACACCATTTTGGAAAGTAGACCCCCTAAGGAACTTACCTAGATGTGTTTTGAGAGCTTTGAACCCCCAAGTGTTTCACTACAGTTTATAACGCAGAGCCGTGAAAATAAAAATTCCCCAGCTTTGTATTTTTACAAGGGTAACATAATAAATTGGACCCCAAAAGTTGTTTTCCAATTTGTCCTGAGTACGCTGATACCCCACATGTGGGGGGGAACCACTGTTTGGGCGCATGACAGAGCTCGGAAGGGAAGGAGCGCCATTTGGAATGCAGACTTAAATAGATTGGTCTGCAGGCGTCACGTTGCATTTGCAGAGCCCCTGATGTACCCAAACAGTAGAAACCCCTCACAAGTGACCCCAAATTGGAAACTAGACCTCCCAAGGAACTTATCTAGATGTGTTGCGAGAACTTTGAACCCCCAAGTGTTTCACTACAGTTTATAACGCAGAGCCGTGAAAATAAAAATTCCTCTTTTTTTTCACAGAAATGATTTTTTAGCCCCCAGCTTTGTATTTTGACAAGGGTAACATAATAAATTGGACCCCAAAAGTTGTTGTCCAATTTGTCCTGAGTACGCTGATACCCCCTATGTGGGGGGGAACCACTGTTTGGGCGCATGACAGAGCTCGGAAGGGAAGGAGCGCCATTTGGAATGCAGACTTAAATGGATTGGTCTGCAGGCGTCACATTGCATTTGCAGAGCCCCTGATGTACCCAAACAGTAGAAACCCCCCACAAGTGACCCCAAATTGGAAACTAGACCTCCCAAGGAACTTATCTAGATGTGTTGTGAGAACTTTGAACCCCCAAGTGTTTCACTACAGTTTATAATGCAGAGCCGTGAAGATAAAAATTATTTTTTTTTTCACAAAAATGATTTTTTAGCCCCCAGTTTTGTATTTTCACAAGGGTAACATGATAAATTGGACCCCAAAAGTTGTTGTCCAATTTGTCCTGAGTACGCCGATACCCCATATGTTGGGGTAAACCCCTGTTTGGGTACACGGGAGAGCTCTGAAGGGAAGGAGCACTGTTTTACTTTTTCAACGCAGAATTGTCTGGAATTGAGATTGGATGCCATGTCCCGTTTGGAGAGCCCGTGATGTGCCTAAACAGTGGAAACCCCCCAATTATAACTGAAACCCTAATCCAAACACACCCCTTACCCTAATCCCAATGGTAACCCTAACCACACCCCTAACCCTGACACACCCCTAACCCTAATCCCAACCCTATTCCCAACCGTAAATGTAATCCAAACCCTAACCCTAACTTTAGCCCCAACCCTAACTGTAGCCTTAACCCTAGCCCTAACCCTAGCCCTATCCCTAGCCCTTACCCTAGCAATAACCCTAACCCTAGCCCTAACCCTAGCCCTAACCCTAGCCCTAGCAATAACCCTAGCCCTAACCCTAGCCCTAACCCTTACCCTAGCAATAACCCTAGCAATAACTCTAGCCCTAACCCTAGCCCTAACCCTAACCCTAGCCCTAACCCTAGCCCTAACCCTAACCCTAACCCTAGCCCTAACCCTAACCCTAACCCTAGCCCTAACCCTAACCCTAATGGGAAAATGGAAATAAATACATTTTTTTTATTTTTATTTTTCCCTAACTAAGGGAGTGATGAAGGGGGGTTTGATTTACTTTTATAGCGGGTTATTTAGCGGATTTTTATGATTGGCAGCCGTCACACACTGAAAGACGCTTTTTATTGCAAAAAATATTTTTTGCGTTACCACATTTTGAGAGCTATAATTTTTCCATATTTGAGTCCACAGAGTCATGTGAGGTCTTGTTTTTTGCGGGACGAGTTGACGTTTTTATTGGTAACATTTTCGGGCACATAACATTTTTTGATCGCTTTTTATTCCGATTTTTGTGAGGCAGAATGACCAAAAACCAGCTATTCATGAATTTCTTTTGGGGAGGCGTTTATACCGTTCCGCGTTTGGTAAAATTGATAAAGCAGTTTTATTCTTCGGGTCAGTACGATTACAGCGATACCTCATTTATATCATTTTTTTTTATGTTTTGGTGCTTTTATACGATAAAAGCTATTTTATAGAAAAAATAATTATTTTGGTATCGCTTTATTCTCAGGACTATAACTTTTTAATTTTTTTGCTGATGATGCTGTATGGTGGCTCGTTTTTTGCGGGACAAGATGATGTTTTCAGAGGTACCATGGTTATTTATATCTGTCTTTTTGATCGCGTGTTATTCCACTTTTTGTTCGGCGGTATGATAATAAAGCGTCGTTTTTTGCCTCGTTTTTTTTTTTTCTCACGGTGTTTACTGAAGGGGTTAACTAGTGGGGCAGTTTTATAGGTTGGGTTGTTACGGACGTGGCAATACTAAATATGTGTACTTTTATTGTTTGTTTTTTTTTATTTAGATAAAGAAATGTATTTATGGGAATAATATTTTTTTTTTCTTTATTTAGGAATTTATTTTTTATTTATTTTTTTACACATGTGGAAAACTTTTTTTTTTACTTTTTTACTTTGTCCCAGGGGGGGACATTACAGATCGGTGAACTGACAGTGTGCACAGCACTCTGTCAGATCGGCGATCTGCTGTGCAGGGCTGCAGGCTTACCAAGCGCCTGCTCTGAGCAGGCACTCGGTAAGCCACCTCCATCCCTGCAGGACCCGGATGCTGCGGCCATCTTGGATCCGGGACCTGCGGCGAGGAGGGAGGTAGGAGACCCTCGGAGCAATGCGATCACATCGCGTTGCTCCGGGGGTCTCAGGGAAGCCCGCAGGGAGCCCCCTCCCTGCGCGATGCTTCCCTATACCACCAGTACACTGCGATCATGTTTGATCGCGGTGTGCCGGGGGTTAACGTGCCGGGGGCGGTCCGTGACCGCTCCTGGCACATAGTGCCGGATGTCAGCTGCGATATGCAGCTAACACCCGGCCGCGATCGGCCGCGCTCCCCCCGTGAGCGCGGCCGATCGCGTATGACGTACTATCCCGTCGGTGGTCATACGGGCCCACCCCACCTCGACGGGATAGTACGTCAGATGTCAGAAAGGGGTTAATACCTTATCTGTCTATGTGGTGTGTGAGACATGATCAGACACATCCTGGTTAATTTATGAAAAAAGTCATAATTTTTTTTTCATGGCCATTAGGCGGCTATCTTTGTATATAGCCATCAGGTGGTCCTTACGATTGTTAGATAGCCAGCAGGTGGTCCTCACTATTGTCAGAGGGCCATCACACTGTCCTCACTCTAATTTTAGAGGGCCAGCAGGCAGCTTGTGGACAGATGAGACCAAGATACACTACCGTTCAAAATTTTGGGGTCACCGAGAATATTTTGTGTTTTCCAAGAAACTCATACTTTTATTAATCAAATGAGTTGCTAAATGAATTTAAAATCTAGTCCAGCCATTGACAAAGTTTAAAAAAAATATTATTATTTGAAATAAATTTATCCTTCAAACTTTGCTTTTGTCAAAGAATGCACTTTTTTCGTACCATACGGTCATGCTGCTCCCACAACAACTCAATTGGGTTGAGATCTGGTGACTGCGCTGGCCACTCCATTACTGATAGAATACCAGCTGCCTGCTTCTTCCCTAAACAGTTCTTGCATAATTTGGAGGTGTGCCCTGGGTCATTGTTCTGTTGTAAGATGAAATTGGCTCCAATCAAGCACTGTCCAGAGGGTATGGCATGGCATTGCAAAATGGAGTGATAGCCTTCCTTATTCAAAATCCCTTTTACCTTGTACATATCTCCCACTTTACCAGCACCAACGCAACCCCAGAACATCACATGGCCTGACACCATCTGTCAAGCATGGTGGAGGAACTCTCCCAGCATCTTTTCCATTGTTCTGTGTCTCACGATTCACGAATGTTCTTCTGTGTGATCCAAACACCTCAATCTTGGATTCGTCTGTCCATAACACTTTTTTCCAATCTTCCTCTGTCCAATGTCTGTGTTCTTTTGCCCATATTTATCTTTTCCTTTTATTAACCAGTCTCAGATATGGCTTTTTCTTTGCCACTCTGCCCTGGAGGCTAGCATCCCGGAGTCGCCTCTTCACTGTAGACGCTGGCACTGGCGTTTTGCTTGTACTAGTCAATGAAACTGCCAGTTGAGGACCTGTGAGGCGTCGATTTCTCAAACTACAGACTCTAATGTACTTGTCTTGTTGCTCAGTTGTGCAGCGGGGCCTCCCACTTCTCTTTCTACTCTGGTTACAGCCTGTTTGTGCTTTCCTCTGAAGGGAGTTGTACACACCTATATAGGAAATCCTCAGTTTCTTGGCAATATCTTGCATGGAATAGCCTTCATTTCTAAGAACAAGAATAGACTATCGAGTTTCACATGAAAGTTCTTTTTTTCTGGCCATTTTGAGAGTTTAATGGAACCAACAAATGTAATGCTCCAGATTCTCAACTAACTTAAAGGAAGGTCAGGTTTATAGCTTCTCTAATCAGCCAAACTGTTTTCAGCTGTGCTAACCTACTTGTACAAGGGTTCTCAAGGGTATTCTAACCATCCATTAGCCGTCTTAGAGGTAGCAAACACAAAGTACCCTAAGAAAACTGGAGTGATGGTTGTTGGAAATGAGCCTCTATACACCTATGAAGATATTGCATTACAAACCAGATGTTTGCAGCTAGAATAGTCATTTACCACATTAACAATGTACAGAGTGTATTTATGAATCGTTTAATGTTAGCTTCATTGGAAAAAAAACTGCTTTTCTTTCAAAAATAAGGACATTTCTAAGTGACCCTAAAGTTTTGCACGGTAGTGTAGATTTTTTTTGTAAAACACATAATTCAACTGTTTACTGTAAATGGAATAAGGCCTACAAATTAAAGAATACAGTAGTTACAGTCAAATATGGTGAAGTTTCATCAAATAGTAGGTGTTGTTTTGCTACCTCTGGCCCTGGATGCCTTAACTGTGTGCAAGGCATCATGGAATGCAAAGATTTCCAAAGGATTTTGGGTTGCAATGCAGTGCCCGAGGTCTGAATGCTGGGTTTACATCCAAGGTCATAGGTCTTCCAGCAGGACAATGACCCCAAACATACTTAAAGAAGAACCCAGAAATAGATGGAACCAAAGCACTTGAGTGTATTCAGAAGTGGTAATTCTAGATCAGTAGCATAAAGTGTCCCATCACTACGCCTTACATACAGATGCTACAGCGAAGCTGGGGGGAGGTAGATTTGAGGCCCAACTATAGATAATAAATTCTGTGTAAAATGCCACTGCTTGAAAAAATTGCAGTATTAAAATGCCAGGAAAAGTTACCCAATTCAGATGGAGGTATAAGATTGCAATATTAATATAGTAATGTGATTTTTTTTTTTAAGAAACAATTTTGTTTTAAAGTGGGGAGAGGGTTGAGGCCCAACTCTAGCATGAAATATCCCATATAAAATGTCATTGAACGCTGAAAAAAATTTCAGTATTACAATGCCAGAAAAATTTGCCCACTTCAGATGGACTATTAAGACAGCAGTATCAATATAGCAATGTGATTTATTTAACAAACATTTTTTCGAGGTGTAGGATTTAAGGCCCAACTCTAGTTCTTTTGGGGGGATTTGCCCAACTGTAGCACATTAAATGCTGTATAGAACTTCACTACTCAAAAAATTTGCAGTGTTACAATGTCAGCAAAATATGCCCACTTCAGATGGATATATAAGACTGCAGTAACAATATAGCAATGGGATTTATTTAACCAATAATTTTTTTAATGGAGGGGGGTTTGAGGCCCAACTGTAGTATGATATATGCTGTATAAAATGTATCTACGCAAAAAATTGCAGTATGACAATGCCATGCAAATTTGCACATCTTAGATGGACGTATCAGACTGCAGTATCAATATAGCGATGCTATTGCGATCCAACCAAGTTTGGCTGTATGCTTTTGACTCACAACTGCTACAGTAAAAAGGGTGTACAATAGTTCCCTGCTCAGAACAATTTGCCAGATTAAGAGCAAAAAAAATATTATTAGCCCTGAGTAGGGGTTTTGGTATGAGTGACAGACTGCAGCATAAAGGACATGCAATTCGCCCTATCCTGTCCTACATGATCCTTTCAGCACAATCTCTCTCTAAGTGCTGCTAACCTCAGTATTACTATTGATTCTCTTTAGCACTAAGAATGACTATTGTACTTAAAAGAACTATAAATGTGGTTGAATCCCTGGCTAATACGTAGCTACTAAAGATGAGAGAATATATTTGGCACAATTTGTTACAATCCGTTACTCGCACGAATAGTACTGTAATCAGGCTATACGTTACTTGGCTAGTAATTTGCTATTCACTTCGGTATATTTGCTTGCCAAATATGATGCTATGTGGCCAGCCAATCACCGTAATGCAACAACGACGATGGCGATGGCATTACAGTGTCTGGCAGGAAATCCCCCACATGTTCATTGGTGGTCTAAAAAGCATCAAACATGTGAGGCGGGGACTTGAGCTACCACTCAAACATTACAAAAATACTCCCCGAGTGATGAGCATCCCAAACACACTGATCCTCGAGCGAATAACAAGTAGTTAGTGACGAGCATGGTCTCTCATCACTTCTACCTTCTTAAGAGGAACTTATTACTAAAATTTCCTCCAAGCTGGGGCTGATTCTCCCTTTCCTGCTGCCTGAAGCTAAAATTTAAATGGCACCCTACCCTGCAGTGCAACATGAAATTGAAGTGAATAAACATAGTACCATCATTGTTTTTTGTTTCATGTTTTTGTTATTTATTGTATGGTAAAAATTACCTGTAAAATACATTTTCCAGGTCTGTGCGATTACAGTGATATTGTTTTTATAAAAAAAAAATTTGTGCCGTTTTTTGAAACTCATAACATTTTAATTTTCCTTCCAAGTAGCTGCATGAGGTCTTGTTTTTTGCATCATGAGCTGACATTTTTATTGGGGTACATTGGGGTACATAAGACACTTTGATTGCTCTTTATTGCATTTTCAGAGGGAAGTGACAAGAAAAACTGCAATTCCTCCATTTCAGTCTGTTTTCTCTTAACAGTATGAGTTAATTAATTTTATATTTAGATTATTTTAATCTAATACACCACCTGAACCATCATGAATATATGAAACAATGTTAAGTCAGCCTCTTATAACATGCAATTGTATCATATGAACCTACAAATCCCATGAACTGAATAAATGCCCCTCTCCATACAATATTAAGGAGCTGCTGGTAGCCATCAGACTTCAGACCATACAGGCACCGCTGTACTGATTAGATGCAGTAACACAATTAAACATTGATATCCAAGTATCTTAACAGTGAGTCTTCTATGGAGTCATTCTCTTACTTTTCTAACTCATCTTGTCCAGACACGATGATTACTTTTTACAGCCGCAGCTCGTTGCTGCAGATTTCTCTTTTCTCGGACCTTCTGCGGCACATCCCAATACCATGCCCTTAAAAGTAGCAGTGTCATTATTATGACCACTGTATAAAATGAATTAATAATTGAGCCACACCGTGCTCCCTGCAGAAAATATGATCCCCATACTGTCCCTCTTATGGAACTCTGCCTCAACACTATCCTCTCCTATAAATTATTGCCTCCTCATTGTCCTCCCATATGAACCTGCCACACTGTCCACTCTTATAAGCTGCCACATCATCCTCCCTTATAAACTATAGTCATTACACAGTCCACCCTTGTGAACTACAGCTGTCATTCTGTCGTCCTTTATGAATTATAACTGGAACACTGTCCTCACTCATAAACTTTAGCCACAACACTATCCACTCTTATGAACTGTAACTAGCACATCGTACCGACTTCACACTGTTCCCATCTTTACAGTGACCCACATGTTGCCCCCTTTCCACACTGGCTCCCTCATGCTGTCCCTATCTTCACATTGCAGACACCTCACACTTCCCCTCTCCATACTATGCCCTCTTTTCATGCAGTGTCTGCACACTTTTCCCCCTTTTGCTCTCTTTATTTTAACAATGTGCTCCACCTACATTGACATTGCCAATCATCTTTATGATCAGGTGAACTCAATGCACTGCTGCATACACCTCGACCTCAGAAGTGTGGGTGCATTGTTCATATCCTCAATTGTATTTGTGTTCTGAAAGAGAACAGGTGATATATCTGTTTTCCAAGCTGACTGAGTGTAACAACAGATTTAGAAAACTGGCTGAATCTGATTTCTGGGTGGCGGTAAAATGCTGCCTCCCTGAAAGACACCTTGGATCATTTCATGGCAGACGCAGCCTTCATGTCTAAAGCAGAGGTAATGCAGTGTGGGGCAGTTTCAAATATCATCAATGATAATTGTTATGTTGCGATCTGCTGCTCTGCTCCGCAGAAATGTGGCTATAATTGATCTGCAATTTAAGTTCACAAGTACAGTAGTAGGCATATCATTGCACTTGGAATCTATGACTCCTCTGCTTCTCTCTCCGCCAGCATCTTTCTCCACTTCTTGACTCACAGTGGAGACTTGCATTTTGTCAACCCTGTTCTTGACTGTCAATCAAGAAGTGTGGGACGTGCTATTGGTGAGAAGTGCAGAGGATCCATAAACTGCAAGTGCACTTATATGCCCATCACTGCACTTGCAAACCTAATAAATAGCCCTCCTACCCCACTCACATCACTCCCTGATGAAGCAGTGAGCGAAACGGCGTTGGAGTGGTGTGTGCAGGGCAGTGGTACTCCTAACTGGTCAATATTCATAATATATTTTGGCACATTTGGCAGCGCTTTTACTGGGTAATATATAATTATTTGTTTTTTGTTTTTGGCTCACAACTTTTGTGGACACACTGGTTGTTTTGTATGCAATTTATTTTTTATTGCACTATTGCACTTTATTATGAATTGATTTATTTTGCTGCACACAATAGGTGTGTGTGCATATATGGATATACACACATATTATTCACAAATTTATTTGACTGATTTTTATCACATATTATATTATTAAATTATTATTTGCTGCATTATATATATTTTTATGTTTATTATACTGTCTAGTTTGGACTTGCCCTGTCTTGCACATACGGGATTTTTATATATATTTTTTTTTATCTATCCCTAAGTAAACCTTGATTGGAGGAGATACATATTATCTATAGTTGTATGTTTTATATTCTTAATAAATAAATATCTGTTGTAGATTATACAATTTTAGTAATAATAAAAATTTCCATACGTTTTGGTGATGTTTTTTGTGATTGCAATTTATTTTTAATAAAAAAAATATATTTTATTTAATATAATCTGGTCTGATGGAATTTTTTAAGGGTTCATTTCTATAGTGTTTTTCCTCAGTTTATAAAAATTATTATCTCTGGTGTTTCTTTCTATATAGGTTGTTGAACGTAGTATATAACACTGCCCACATAGTATATAACACTGCCCACATCTATATATATAATTGTCTAAGGGTTTTTCTGTCTGTCTGTCTGTCTGTCCCGTTTATTCATTCACTGATTGGTCGAGGCCGCCTGGGCCTCGACCAATCAGCGACGGGCATAGCATGGCGACGATGATGTCATAATGGAAATCCCACGTCTCTGATTGGTCGAGGCCGCCAGGCCTCGACCAATCAGCGACGGGCACAGTATCGACATAGATGTCATAATGGTTGCCATGGCGACGATGATGTCAAAAAGGTTGCCTCGACCAATCAGCGACGGGCACAGTCGGAATCATCATTGTCCATATACTACGGGGACATGCATATTCTAGAATACCCGATGCGTTAGAATCGGGCCACAATCTAGTAGTATATAACACTGCTACGTAGTCTATAACACAGCCCATGTAATATATAGCATCCATGCAGTATATAACACAGCCCACGTAGTATATAACACTGCCCACGAAGTATATAACACAGCCCATGTAGTATATAGCACTTCCCACATAGTATATAACACTTCCACGTAGTATATAACACAGCCCACGTAGTATATAACACAGCCCATGTAGTATATAACACTGCCCACATAGCATATAACGCTGCCACGTAGCATATAACACAGCCCACGTAGTATATAACACAGCCCACATAATATATAGCATCCACGCAGTATATAACACAGCCCACGTAGTATTTAACATTGCCCACGTAGTATATAGCACTGCCCACATAGTATATAACACTGTCACACAGTATATATCACAGGCCACACAGTATATAACACTGCCCACATAGTATATAGCAGCCTCGCAGTATATAACACAGCCCAAGTACTATATAGCACTGTGGGCACCATATCCCTGTTAAAAAAAGAATGAAAATAAAAAATAGTTATATTCTCACCCTCAGGCATCCAGCAAAGCTGTCTCTATTCGTGCGATGCGACCGCCAGCTTCCGTTCCCAGCGATGCATTGCGAAATTACCCAGATGACTTAGCGGTCTCGCGAGACCGCTACGTCATTATCTCGCGAGACCGCAATGCAAGGCCCAGAGCATCGCGATAAGCGGGTAAGGTGCCGGAAGGTGGGTATATAATGATTTTTTAATTTTTTTTCTTATTTTTAACATTAGATCTTTTTACTATTGATGTTGCATAGGCAGCATCAATAGTAAAAAGTAGGTCACACTGGGTTAATAGCAGCGTTAACGTACTGCGTTACACCGCCGCATAACGCGGTGTAACACAGCCATTAACCCTGTGTGAGCGCTGACTGGAGGGGAGTATGAAGGGAGCACTGACAGAGAGTAGGAAGGGGCGAATTCGCGGCTGGACTGTGCCCGTCGCTGATTGGTCGTGGCCGGCAGCGGGATTTCCATGACAGACAGACAAACAGACGGAAGGGCCCCTTAGACGATTATATACATAGATGTGCAAGGCTCAAAACGAATAACAAATATATTCTTTATTGGATAACTAACAAAATTTAAAACATAAAAATACACATGCAAAAGTTAAACATAAAAATACTAAAGGTAATTGATAATAATAAAAATCCCTTGTGTGAACACTTCAAATAAATACAGAGTTATATTAGGTGCAACACAGTATTACGGACAGATAGTCAAAAGGTACAAGTCAAAATAGCCAGTGCTGTTATGGCCCTTTAAGGTGGATACAGATAAACAGGGCGATAGTGATATTGCATTAAGTGCAAATAATGGTATCGGCATAAAGTACACTTTACATATCACAGAAATAAATATAAATTCATATATTTATTCAGAAATACATAAATTCTTCCTGTAACATTCATTGCTCTATATATACTCTAGATATGTGTTTGAGTTAGGAGGACTGTAAAAATCTTCTGCAAAGTGACAGATGCCCCTATCTCTACATGACATGTTTGTCACGTGCACTCTTACAGTGATGGGGTCACACTTTTCACACAATTTCATACAATGTAAGATTTCCAACCTGATTGACAAAATAATGTAGAGGTCTGTGTCTGGGCTCTGTTGCTCCCATTGTGTTACCTCTTCTATGATCTTGTCTAGACTTTGTTTTTGTTTTGTTTTTTTGTGCTAATGGATACCTGCACCTAGAGTATCAGTAATGAGCCCATCTTCAGCTGCCCTTACGGAAAGTACTGTCTAAGTATGAAAATATATAAGTATCTTAGAATGTGTGACACATTTATTTTAGATTAGCACCACTGAAGTATCCATCAGATTATGCTACAAATCATAAAAAGAGGAGAAAAATGATTAAGTTCACCCTCCTATTGGCCAGCAATCACAGTAGGGATGGTCCACAGGAGCACTGGGTGAGTCAATACCACACAGAAGGTTCCGATGCAGTAGGGGATACAGGGAACGTGAGTACATGATATCAATGTTTATTCCAATATTGTTAAAAGCATCTTCTTGAGTGTATATGCAGCGCCCCAGAGTCCTGGTCGTTGCAATAACGTCGCTCTGCCACTAAGGGGAGTGATGTTATGTCTGATTGCACTAAAGGAGTTCACCTGACCAGGTAACACACACACTACACTTCACACTCCGGCCACCAGGGGGAGTGGTTCTATCTAGTAGGCCACTCCTCACACTCTGGTAAAACTGGGGGTTGGACAGGAAGAGAGAGAGAAGTAGCTGGGAAGAGCTAGAGAGAGGACCTGTCAGGGATGGGATCCTGACAGATTCCTAAGAAAGGACAAAAAGTGAGAAAACGGGAATACAGCAAAGAGGTGATAGGACCAGAAGGAGTCGTGCTGTAAGATCGAGGCAACATCCTTCTGAGGCGCAAACAGTCGGTGGCCGGAACGCCGAGCAAGTAAGAGACTCTAAGCATTACTGCAAACCACGGCAGGATAGCCAATTACAGGTTGGCTGTCTCACCCAAAACACCTAAGCAGACAACGGAGGCAGCTGTGGGAGAGGGGCAACTCTAGGGTCCCGGAAGAACTCCAGGCCTACCCCGTCATACGGGTGCGTCCTAACCATATCATCTGGGGGATGGAGAGAACGAGCATCAGAGACAGACAGAATCAGTTATGAGGACTATCCCGGGGTGCTCAGCAGGGAAGGACTACAACACACAGGCGCTAGAAGGTAGACGCTGATTCCCACCTGTTAAGGGGACTCCTGATGTGCCTTCGGACCGGCCGGTCTCAGACAGCCCGGTTAACAGTGCCCTGGATTGGACACCTCGAGACCTTCAGTAAAGAGGTAAAGAGACTGCAACCTGGTGTCCTCGTTATTCACCGCGACCTGCACCGCACCATAACATCATCACCTTCTCAACTTTCACTGGACGCCCCTCAGCAGGGTCACGGACCAAGCCTAGCCACCGTGACAACCCCAGAACCGAGACACAGAGGCCCGGTACCGGGTGCCCCTCGGCCCTGTGGCAGTGGGGGCGCTCCAACTTGGCTTCACAAACAGGATCTACTTAAGCCTGAAGAATCAGGTCATGTGTGCCTTGGAACTGTGCTTTATTGTGCTTGGACTGTGACTTATTGCAAAGACTGTGAATTGCTAATTGCCGCCAAGAGTTCCCGCCACAAGTCGCCATCCCCGCGCACGGAGGGAGGAGCCTTAGCTTCATGGGCGGAACCGGTCAAGAGAAGCGCGGAACAAGGAGGCGCGGTAAAGTGCCAACTCCGGAAGAGGAACTCTGACCCCCAGCAGGTTAGTGGGAGGAAGGGACAGCCATGTCCGAGTCGGGAGGAGCAGAGGTGGCGGTCGCAGCCATGGACACAGCAGATGTAGCTGCGGCCCTAATACCACCACCGATTGCCGCAGAACCCGCTGCCCCCATCAGCCAGTCGGATACTGCCGCTACCACAAAGGCCATAATGCCCTTCTCTATGCCGTACCTGCCCGGAGCGGCCTGGCTCCCACGATACTCCGGGGAGTCACATACGTTCACTGACTTTAAAGAAGGGATCTGCAGCCTGCTTGAGTTCTATCCCCTGACAGAGCCTCAGAAGGTCCATATGATCATCGGCCAACTCTTTGGGGCGGCTCTGAGAGAAGTTAAGTCCTGGCCCGCCGCGGATAAGGGAATGGCACAACAGGTTTTTGCAAAGCTTAAAGCCACCTTCGATACCCGTACTGCTACAGAAATTAAATTGACTTTCTATGGATGCAAACAGAGACCGCAGGATAGCTTACGGGACTATGCCCTTAATCTCCAGGAGGTGCTGCGGGCCATTAAGCAGAGTGACCCCGGCAGCATGCAAGATGAGGATAAACTCCTGAAAGAGCAGTTCATTGAGGGGCTCCTGTGCAGTCACCAAAGGGGCCAATTACACTTCTTGGCCATGCAGAATCCAGACTTGACTTTTTGCACAATTCAAGGATAAAGCTATCCTGGCGCTGCAGGAGCGACAGCCCAGCCGTGCAATACCACCCAGGTGTCCCGCTCTCACATACCACCAGGAGGTGGCGCCGGATGCCCCAGTCGCCGCCGAGGCCGACGCCCAGAGCCTAGAGGACGACTCCCCTGCAGGACTCCGCCTCCAGATGCAGGAACTGACCAAGAGCGTTGCTGCCCTAGCCCGGACGGTGCAGTCCCTACAGGAGGCCCCCAAGAAGAAGATCCAGCTGGCCTCCAGACCAGAAGATGTCCCCTGGATGCGACAGAGGAGGACTCTGTCCCCCATGAACGCTCTGCTGGACACCGGTTCTCAGGTGACGACTATGCCTTACGTGCTTTATAAACGGTATTGGGAGGACACCGATATTACTCGTGGCCCCGATGATGATTTCACCATCATAGCCAGTAATGGTCAGCCGTTGTCACAAGTGGGGTATAAAGAGGTCACCATCAAGGTGGGGCGGGTGGAATTGAAGGCCCAGGGGATTGTAATTGTTGATATTGACCGCCGTGAATGTAATCCCATGATGACTATTGGCACCAATGTTATAGAAAATTGTCTTGCAGAAGTTATCGTCTTGTTGCAACAGGTAGCAGAAACTGCTGGCTACAGTGAACAACGCGCCCTGCAAAAAGAAATCAGAGCTCTGATGCAGAGACAGCAGGTAGAGCTGACTGGTGGTGAAATTGGTCGTGTCACTGTGAGTGATTCAAATCCTATCGCGATACCTCCCAGGAGTGAGATGTTGATATGGTGTCGGGCAGCCATAGGCCTCAGGGGTAAGGACTACCAGGCCCTGGTAGAACCCATCTATTCAGACAATAGGCCCACTCTCCTAACAGCCAGGGGGGTGGTCGATGTCCGCCAGGGGAGGGTGCCAGTACGTGTCCTTAATTGTGGGGAGGAAGAGGTCCATCTCACCAAGTATGCCACGCTTGCCAAACTGTTCGCTGTCAATAATAGTGTGATACAGACACCTGGACCCTTGGCCCCGTCTAACCTGGCGGAGGACAACGGTTCTGCAGGGCACTCGAAGGATTGGTGTCGGGAATTGCATGTGGGCACTGACTCCACCCCATCCCATCAGAAACAGGGGGCCTACAGGGTCTTTCACGAGTACGAGCGGGTATTTAGCAAACACCCCTTAGATTTTGGACAGGTGAAAGGGATCCAACATCATATCCCCACGGGAGATCACCGGCCCATAAAAGAGAGATACCGCCCTGTACCCCCAGCTCATTACCAGTGTGCCAAGGACATGTTGCGAGAAATGAAGGAGGCTGGGGTGGTGAGAGACAGTTGTAGCCCCTGGGCAGCTCCATTAGTCCTTGTTAAAAAGAAAGATGGCACAATGAGGATGTGCGTTGATTACAGGCAGTTGAATCGCATTACACATAAGGATGCATATCCACTGCCCAGGATAGAGGAGTCTCTGGCTGCCTTAAAATCTGCTAACTACTTTTCTACCTTAGATCTCACCAGTGGGTACTGGCAGGTTCCCGTGGCGGACAAAGAGAAGACGGCCTTCACGACGCCGATGGGTCTCTGCGAATTCAACTACATGCCCTTCGGATTGTGCAATGCCCCGGGGACGTTCCAGAGGATGATGGAGTGCTGTCTGGGGCACAAGAACTTTGAAACCGTACTGCTGTATTTGGATGATGTCATTGTCTTCTCTAAGACCTACGAAGACCATCTGAAGTACCTGGCTGAGGTGTTTGAAGCCCTGTCCAACTTTGGCTTAAAGATGAAACCGTCCAAATGTCATCTGCTGAAACCCAAAGTGCAGTACCTGGGCCATGTGGTGAGCGCTGAAGGAGTAGCCCCAGACCCCGACAAGGTCACGGTGATCCAAGACTGGCTGAAGCTCAGCAACCTCCACGAAGTCCGGCAGTTCCTCGGGCTGGTAGGCTATTACCGAAGGTTCATCAAGGACTTCACCAAGAAGGCCGCACCCTTGCAAGACCTGTTGGTGGGCCAATCAAAGAAGACCAAGGGGAAGAACGCCCCATTTGACTGGAACGAGGGGCTGGAAGGATCCTTCACTTGTTTGAAGTCGGCACTGATGGGAGAAGAGGTACTGGCCTACCCCGAATACGACCAACCGTTTGTGCTGTACACGGTTGCCAGCAATGTGGGATTGGGAGCCGTGCTGTCCCAGGTCCAGAAAGGCAAAGAGAGGGTGATCGCTTACGCCAGCAGGAAGCTCCGTTCCACGGAAAGGAACCCTGACAACTACAGTTCCTTTAAACTGGAGTTCCTTGCCATCGTCTGGGCAGTGACAGAGAGGTTCAAACACTACCTGGCCTTGGCGAAATTCACCGTCTTCACGGATAATAATCCGCTGACACACTTGGACATAGCCAAACTCGGGGCCTTGGAACAGCGGTGGATGGCCCGGCTGTTGTGAATTCTGCTCTTGGGCTCCCTCCGGTGGTTGCTGGTGGTAGTGCAGTTGTCTTGGACTTGTAATCCGGGCAGGTGTTTCTGCTGATTGCAGCTCTATTAGGTATTTAGGTGTGTAGGATCCTTTAATCCATGCCAGTTGTCCATTGTACTTGGAGGGATTGCATCTCTCTCTGGCTCCTCATGCCCTGCTGTCAATTCAGCTAAGATAAGTGTCTGGTTTTTTGTCTCTGTGCACACATGCAGTGTGCTTTGCAATTCAGTGCAATTTATTGTGTTTCTGTCCAGCTTAGACTTTGTTTGGATTTTTCAGTCATGCTGGATTCTCAGGAGATGCAGATATACTTTCTATGTCTTTAGTTAGATGTAGTATATTTGTATTTTCTGCTGTGGATATTTTTAGTATTTTAATACTGACCGCTTAGAATTCTGTCTTATCCTTTTCTGTTTAGCTAGAAGTGCCTCTTTTGCTAAACCCTGTTTTTCTGCCTGCGTGTGTTTTTCCTCTTATACTCACAGTCAATATTTGTGGGGGGCTGCCTAGCCTCTGGGGTTCTGCTCTGAGGCAAGATAGAATTCCCATTTCCATCTATAGGGGTATTTAGTCCTCCGGCTGTGTCGAGGTGTCTAGGACGTGTTAGGTACATCCCACGGCTACTTCTAGTTGCGGTGTTAGTTTAGGGTTTGCGGTCAGTACAGGTACCACCTACTCCTGAGAAAGTCTCTCATGCGGCTCCAAGGTCACCGGATCATAACACCCGGCTATCCAACTACGACTTCACCATCCAGTACCGGGCAGGATGCAAGAATGCGAACGCCGATGCCTTGTCCCGGATGCCCAATTTGCCAGAAATGGGGGAGGACCCGGAGGCACTTGAAGAGATAGAGTTGCCTGCGTTCCATTGCCCCAAAGCCGCTCAGTACTCCCATCATGTGAAGAACCGGTACAAGAACCAACAGAATGCCACGCTGAATCCCCTGCCCCATCACGGATGGGCGGAGACCCAGGATGGTGACCACGCGGTCCGTCGGGTGAAAGAGCTCCTGACGCAGGCAGGGTTGCATCCCGGCCCAGATGATCCACAGGAGACCCGACAGCTGTGGAAGGGGAGAAGCAAACTGTTTATCCATAATGGCAAGCTGTGCCGGAGGAGTATCGACCCGCGTACTCATGAATTGGTATGGCAGATTGTGGTGCCGAGGCAAGATGCGCCCATGGTTCTGGGAGCCTACCACGATGGAGCCGGACACTTCGGATGGAAGAAGCTGGAGAGGCTACTTCGAGGGAGGTTCTATTGGATGGGCATGAAGAGAGCCATTGAGAAGTGGTGTCGGGAGTGCGGTCCATGTAGCCTACGCAGGAAGGACCGTGACAGCCAACGGGCTCCCTTGCAGCCCATCATCACCAAACGGTCGCTCGAACTGGTCGCGCTGGATCATGTGAAGCTGACACCTAGCCGGTCAGGCTATATCTACGCTCTTACCATCGTAGATCACTACTCCAGATTTTTGGTGGTTGTACCTGTCAAGGATCTAACGACCAGGACGGCTGCCAAGGCCTTCCAGCAGTACTTTTGTAGGCCCCATGGGTACCCGGAGAAGGTACTGACCGATCAGGGACCAGCATTCGAAGCAGAGGTGTTCCAAGAGTTCTGCCATCTGTACGGGTGTAAGAAGATCAGAACCACACCGTACCATCCCCAAACCAACGGGATGTGTGAAAAGATGAACCAAGTGGTGATCGACTTACTGAAGACCTTGCCCATAGAGGAGCGGAACCTGTGGCTGACAAAGCTGCCTGACTTGGTGGACATATACAATCATATCCCAGTAAATTCCACCAACTGCACTCCAGCGTACCTGGTGCGAGGATGATCTAGCAAGTTACCCGTTGACCTGGACATGGGGGTCCTAGTCCCCGAAGATACCTCGCCGGATGCAGATTGGGATGCAGAAAGGCAGCGAAAGTACCGCAAAGTACAGGAATGCGTGGAAAGAAGTCTCGCCCAGGCTAGAGAAAAACAAGAAAGAGACTACAACCAGCATGCTCCTGTGATTCCCTTGTCACCCGGTGAGCACGTACTCAAGCGAAAGAGGAGGCTACACAAACTCGACGACCAATGGGAAGCAGAACCGTATACCATCCTGCCATCCGATTTCGACAACACGAAGGTTTGTCTCATCAGCAAGGATGGAGGGGAGACCTCGACGGCGATATCCAGGGACCACCTAAAAAGTCTGCCCTGATAAGTTGAGAGAGAGGGAAACGGATCCAGGAACCTCCCCACCTGTAGAAAGGGAGAAGATGATACACACTGTTCTTGGTGATTTTCCCCAGTCCTGGACTCAGATAAATCAGGCCATCGTGGTACCTGTTCTAACATTCCGCCAGCCGGACCCACCAGAACTAATTGTGGTGCCAGATCATCCAGGCCCGCAATCTCAGCAAGCCTTACCTGAAGATGCCATGTCAACCGTTGAACCGGCAAATCCTCCCTCTGCTATCGGCGAATCTGCCGTACCCACTGTTGGTAGCAGCAGCCCTGAGAACTCCAGCCTGCCAGTGCTACCCAGACTCACTAGAAGCATAGCTAGAAGACAGTGCACTACACCAGCGGTAGCAAGCATAGCGGGCCCTGTTAGGCCAATAGCAACCCCTGCGCTGCGAAGGTCTACACGCAGCACCAAGAATCAAACTCCCCTCCGCTACAAAACTTGGAGGTATTAGTGAGGGCTGCAATTTAGTTGAAAATGTTTGTGTGCATATCTTTTGCTACAGGTTTTAAAATGGACAAACGGAGTAATGGACAGTGAATTGCTCCAAAAACTTCTAAAGGGGACCCCTTTCTTTACCCGGGGTCCCCGCTGTTTCAACCATTGAACTGAGAGTCATGAACTGTGCATGACCTAACTTTCGCAACATTCAAGATTCCTCACCTCCCATAAAGGGAAGCACTGTTATGTTTAATTGTTTATGATATTTCACAATTTTGTGTGTTTTCTGTTAACATGTATTGTTGTTCTTATTTCCCCAGTCCGGGAGTACTGGATTTAACTGGGGGGGAGTGCAGCGCCCCAGAGTCCTGGTCGTTGCAGTAACGTCGCTCTGCCACTAAGGGGAGTGATGTTACGTCTGATTGCACTAAAGGAGTTCAACTGACCAGGTAACACACACACTACACTTCACACTCCAGCCACCAGGGGGAGTGGTTCTATCTAGTAGGCCACTCCTCACACTCTGGTAAAACTGGGGGTTGAACAGGAAGAGAGAGAGAAGTAGCTGGGAAGAGCTAGAGAGAGGACCTGTCAGGGATGGGATCCTGACAGATTCCTAAGAAAGGACAAAAAGTGAGAAAACGGGAATACAGCAAAGAGGTGATAGGACCAGAAGGAGTCGTGCTGTAAGATCAAGGCAACATCCTTCTGAGGCGCAAACAGTCGGTGGCCGGAACGCCGAGCAAGTAAGAGACTCTAAGCATTACTGCAAACCACGGCAGGATAGCCAATTACAGGTTGGCTGTCTCACCCAAAACACCTAAGCAGACAACGGAGGCAGCTGTGGGAGAGGGGCGACTCTAGGGTCCCGGAAGAACTCCAGGCCTACCCCGTCATACGGGTGCGTCCTAACCATATCAACTGGGGGACGGAGAGAACGAGCATCAGAGACAGACAGAATCAGTTGTGAGGACTATCCCGGGGTGCTCAGCAGGGAAGGACTACAACACACAGGCGCTAGAAGGTAGACGCTGATTCCCACCTGTTAAAGGGAACCTATCACCCCGTTTTTTAAAGATTAGATAAAAATAGTGTGAAATAGGGGCAGAGCTGGGCTTTACATTACTGCCTTTTTGGAGCCTTTACACCCCCGTTAGGCTGCCCAAATACCTTTGTGAAGTGGCCGTTTTCTGCTGTCACTCAAGTTGGTCATGTCGGATGGGCGTGGTCACAGCGCTGTTTGTCCCCCAGGATCCTGCTCATCATTACGTTGGTGGCGTAGTGGTGTGCGCATGTCCAGCAGGCGAATCCACTGCCCAGGAGATGAATAACAGCGTGGTCTTCGCTATTCAGCCGTTTACCGGTGGGCGCGGCCATCTTTCCTGTGGCCGCGCCTGCGCAGATGGAGCGCTCTGCTGCCCGGGGCTTCAGGAAAATGGCCGCCGTGATCTGCATCTGCGCACGCGCGGAATCCCGCGGCCATTTTCCTGAAGCCCCGGGCAGCAGAGCGCTCCATCTGCGCAGGCGCGGCCACAGGAAAGATGGCCGCGCCCACCGGTAAATGGCTGAATAGCGAAGACCGCGCTGTTATTCATCTCCTGGGCAGTGGATTCGCCTGCTGTACATGCGCACACCACTACGCCACCAACGTAATGATGAGCAGGATCCTGGGGGACAAACAGCGCTGTGACCACGCCCATCCGACCTGACCAACTTGAGTGACAGCAGAAAACGGCCACTTCACAAAGGTATTTGGGCAGCCTAACGGGGGTGTAAAGGCACCAAAAAGGCAGTAATGTAAAGCCCAGCTCTGCCCCTATTTCACACTATTTTTATCTAATCTTTAAAAAACGGGGTGATAGGTTCCCTTTAAGGGGACTCCTGATGTGCCTTCGGACCGGCCGGTCTCAGACAGCCCGGTTAACAGTGCCCTGGATTGGACACCTCGAGACCTTCAGTAAAGAGGTAAAGAGACTGCAACCTGGTGTCCTCGTTATTCACCGCGACCTGCACCGCACCATAACATCATCACCTTCTCAACTTTCACTGGACGCCCCTCAGCAGGGTCACGGACCGGGCCTAGCCACCGTGACAACCCCAGAACCGAGACACAGAGGCCCGGTACCCGGTGCCCCTCGGCCCTGCGGCAGTGGGGGCGCTCCATATATGCCATATTAAGATTAAGGATAAGGTTTAAAAGACATTGGAGTTGTGAGTTTTAAACCTTTAACGAGGGAGTTTAAATGTTCAAAGCCCATTTTAGCTCCCATTTCTTAGAGACTTTTTGACTATGGAGTATACACCTTTTTTTTGTATGCAATATGCACTGATTAAGCTGTTTTTAACAATTTTGGAATAAACATTGATTTAATCTATTCACGTGTGCTGTATCCCCTACTACCTTAGAAATAAATTATGCTGGTATATTGTGAACAAAGAACTTTAACCCAGTAGTCAACACATAACATAAATTAACGGAATGTGGTCATGGGAGGTATATGCATTCTTGGACTGGCCTACTGGGGGGCAGGGAAATCACCTGATGGGCCACATAGCAGGGCATAATGATCTTGGTCGCAAAGAGTGGGATTGCGAGTTTATTCGCTGGTGCCTGGCCTACTTCCTCTGATGCACATCCAGTTGAAATGTATTGCAGAGCAGGGAGCCACTCGTTCCCTTCAATACCCAGACAAGCCAACAGCTTATAAGAGGCCGGCAGGGCCCTATCACAGACAGCATAATGATGTCACTGGACTGTGCCACCTATGCCTGGAGAAGGAGGAGTGAGGACAGGGAAGTAGAATGTTTTTCTGCTTTTATTTTTTAAATGGGAGAAAATATGACTATGTTGGGATCAGAATGGGTCAGAATGGGTGACATTAATTTCTAATCTGCATCATGTCAATTTTTTCAGTGTTTTTCACCCATTTTAATTACTAGGAAAAAAATGCTTTAAAAACACATACAAAAGTGGCAAAAACACATATATTTTAAGCAGCAATTTCCCTGCCAACACATCAACATTTCCAGCAGATTTTTCTGCTGAAAATCCAGAACATGCGCACATAGCTTAATTCACCTTAAAATATGTAGTTTGAGAAGCAAAGTCCTCATTCAAATGTCCATGTTTTTAATGCATATTACAGATCCCCATTATAATCTATGGTGCTATTCACTTATTCATGAAAACGTGTTTTTTTCTGGCAACACAGATGACAAGGGCCAATAGAAGTCTGGGTTCGTGAAAAACATGTACAGCACAGGGATGTCATCAGTGTGCTATCCGTGTGCCAAAAACGCTGATGACATCTGTAGCATTTTTTCATGTGTGAATGAGGCCTAGGGAGCAATTGATAAAGTCAACGCAACCACAATACATAAGGGACATCGCACAAGTGTTTCCCTAACACATTTTTACCTAATATCGATTCCATAAAATGGAAACTTTCATTATGATATCTTTATTTGCTTGAGACTGGTCTGTTTGCTCACTCCTTATACTGAATATATCCAGAATAAATTACTCCTGTGATAGAATGGAAAACATAGTAAATTGACATGCTATATGAAATAATTGAATCTGTCCTGTCATATAATTTGCATTCCTCCTATTTGAATGATAGGCACATCATTAACAACATCATATAACGAAAAACCTCAAGATTTAATTCCCTTTTGCAAAATATTGCAGTCACCAGGTCAAAAGTGACTAGTTTTTGCTTATATTTAATTCCTGCTGATCTTCTGAGGTTTCCACTTTTTGTGTTATTTAAAGGGAATCTGTCATGTCCGATCACACTGTTAAAGAAAATCTGTGTCAGTGGGTTCAACCCTCCTAAGCCGTCTACATAGGTATGCAGTCTCTAGATAGCTGAATAAAACGATACCTTGATATCAGTGATCCAACGTCTTATTTCAGAGAAATATATATTTTTCTTAATATGTTAATGAGCTGTTAAGATCTACTGGCCTGACATAGATCTCTCTGAGCATCTGCTTCCAGAGCCTATTTTAAATGAAAGGGGACGATACCAGTATGAGACATCAGGAGAGCAGAGTGTCAGTCATTACATGTCTCACACTGGTAACACCCATTTCAATTAAAATAAGCTCTGGAGGCAGATTTTCAGGGCAAGTCAGTGTCCATTTCATTAATCTTCACAGTTCACTTAGAAAAATGTGGATTTCTCAGAAATAAGACATCGGATCACAGATATCAAGGTATCATTTAATTCAACTTTCTATGATCTGCGTGCCCAGCAATATGGCTTAGCTAACCCTATTGATAATTTCCCTTTATCCTGCAGATATAGCGTTAATTTGCAGGTTAATAGCGTTATGGAAGTGCTCGGCTTTTGTACTGAACATAAGCACTGTACTGTACTTATGCTACCTGGGAGAAAATTATCTTCATTCCTTTTTATTACTATAGAGCCAGCTGTCAGTAAAAGTGCCACAGCATGCTTATAGCCAGCATTAACTATACTGAAGCTATGCCTGCATGAGTGGAGAAATAGTCACTTTCACTGCAGCAGCCGGGCACCTTCATAATGCTTTTAACCTGCCGATTAACCCACATCTACAGGTTAATAGCATTATCGGAAATAACAGGTTCCCTTTAAATCTGCCATATGGTTCTGGAGATATGGGCCTTTTTATTTAGTGCATATTTTTATAGGATTTACTAGGAGGCTGTGTATTTGTACTGCTCTGCCTTAATACTTTGTGAGATGAGCCTTGGCTGGAAGAAGTGATTGCGGTCTGTGCTGAATGAAAAAGAAAAGCAAAAATGAATTACTTCAACTATAGACGTCACTGATGAGTCAGTGTGTTACCTGTAGACTGACACTATACACTGTATATTAAATACAGAGTTCCTGTGTATAATGTCACTGTTGATCACTTTATTACCTGCACAGTGACACTATGCCCAGTGTTCCTATGTATAATGTCAGTGGTGATCACTGTATTACCTGTACACTGACACTACATATTATGTACAAAGCTCCTGTGTATAATGTCACCTGTGATCACAGTATTACCTGTACACTGAAACTGTATACAGAGCTCCTGTGTATGCCACTGATGATCATTTTATTACCTGTACACTATATGCTATATACAGAGCTCCTGTGTATGCCACTGATGATCACTGTATTATTTGTACACTTACACTATACACTGTATAATATGCACAGAGCTACTGTATATAATGTCTCTGGTGATCACTGTACTCTGACACTATATACTGAGGTCCTTTTTATAAAGTTACTGGTGATCACTGTATTATCTGTACACTGACACTATATACAGAGCTCCTGTGTGTCACCAGTGATCTCTGTATTACCTGTACACTGACACTATACATATGGCTCCTGTGTATAAAGTCACTGGTGATCATTTTATTACCTGTACACTGACACTATACTGTATATAGAGCTCTGATGTATAATGTCACTGGTGATCACTATTACCTGTACACTGACACTACATACAGGGCTTCTGTGTTTAAAGTCACTGGTGATCACTGTGTTACCTGTATTCTAACAGTATATACAGAGCTCCTGTGTATAATGCCGCCTGTGATCCCTGTTATACCTGTACCTGATATACAGAGCACCTGTGTATAATGTCACTGGTGATCACTGTATTACCTGTACACTGACACAATATACAGAGCTCCTGTGTATAATGTCACTGGTGATCACTGTATTACCTGTACACTGACACAATATACAGAGCTCTTGTGCATGTCACTAGTGAGTCACTGTATTACCTGTACACTGACACAATATACAGAGCTCTTGTGCATGTCACTAGTGAGTCACTGTATTACCTGTACACTATACAGTATATACAGAGCTCCTGTGTATAATGTCACTGATGATCATTGCATATTACCTGTACACTGACACTATATACAGAGCTCCTGTGTATAATGTCACTGGTTTTGACTGTTTTACCTGTACACTATACACTATATACAGACCTCCAGTGTGTAATGTCACTGGTAATCCTGGTATTACCTATACACTGACGCTATGTACAGAGCTCCTGTGTATAATGTCACTGGTGAGTCGCTGTATTACCTATACACTGACACTATACACTGTATACTATATATAGAGCTCCTGTGTATTATGGTGCTTATTGTAATATTAGTATTGTGTGTTTTTTTATTAATGATCAGTATTGAATTATTCTGTCAAATATGTGTTAGTAATATGTGGTCTGTGTCATGATCTCCATGGCCAGAGAACTAGCATAAGCCTCTATAGGAACAAGCTCTTGGAAGATGTAACTGTACTGACCATGAACTAAACCTACCGCATCATCTAGAAGTAGCCAGGTAGCATGTCCTACTTTTTATCCCTATATGCCCAGCGCCGGCCGGAGAACTAAATAATGCTAGCAGAGGGAAATATAAGACCTGACTCACCTCTAGAGAAATGCCCAAAAGGAGACAGAAGCCCCCCACATATATTGGCGGTGATATGAGATGAAACAACAAACGCAGCAGGAAAATAGTTTTAGCAAATTTGAGGTCCGCTTTCTAGATAGCAGAAGACAGAAAGCATACTTTCATGGTCAGTAGAAAACCCTAACAAAACACATCCAGAAATTACTTTAGGACTCTGGCATTAACTCATAATACCAGAGTGGCAATTCCTGATCAACAAGAGCTTTCCAGACACAGTAACGAAACTGCAGCTGTGAACTGGAACCAAAATACAAAAACAAAACATGGACGAATGTCCAACTTATCTAGTAGATGTCTGGGAGCAGGAACAAGCACAGAGAGGCTTCTGATAACATTGATGACCGGCAAGCATCTAACAGAGAAGCCAGGTTATATAGCGACACCCAGATCTAATCAGAACAGGTGAACAGGGAAGATGATGTCACAAGTTCAATTCCACCAGTAGCCACCGGGGGAGCCCAGAATCCAAATTCACAACAGTACCCCCCCCTCAAGGAGGGGGCACCGAACCCTCACCAGAACCACCAGGGCGATCAGGATGGGCCCTATGAAAGGCACGAACCAGATCAGAGGCATGAACATCAGATGCAGTGACCCAAGAATTATCCTCCTGGCCGTATCCCTTCCACTTGACCAGGTACTGGAGTCTCCGTCTGGAAACACGGGAGTCTAGGATTTTTTCCACAACGTACTCCAACTCACCCTCAACCAACACCGGAGCAGGAGGCTCAACGGAAGGCACAACCGGTGCCTCATACCTGCGCAATAACGACCGATGAAAAACGTTATGAATAGAAAAGGATGCAGGGAGGTCCAAACGGAAGGAAACAGGGTTAAGAATCTCCAATATTTTATACGGACCGATGAACCGAGGCTTAAACTTAGGAGATGAGACCCTCATAGGGACAAAACGAGAAGACAACCACACCAAATCTCCAACACAAAGCCGAGGACCAACACGACGGTGACGGTTGGCAAAAAGCTGAGTCTTCTCCTGGGACAACTTTAAATTGTCCATCACCTGCCCCCAGATATGATGCAATCTCTCCACCACCGCATCCACTCCAGGACAATCCGAGGATTCCATCTGACCGGAGGAAAATCGAGGATGGAACCCCGAATTACAGAAAAACGGGGAAACCAAGGTGGCAGAGCTGGCCCGATTATTGAGGGCGAACTCCGCCAATGGCAAAAAAGCAACCCAATCATCCTGGTCAGCAGACACAAAACACCTCAGATATGTCTCCAGGGTCTGATTAGTCCGCTCGGTCTGGCCATTAGTCTGAGGGTGAAAAGCAGACGAAAAAGACAAATCTATGCCCATCCTAGCACAAAATGCCCGCCAAAATCTAGACACAAATTGGGTTCCTCTGTCAGAAACGATATTCTCAGGAATACCATGCAAACGAACAACATTTTGAAAAAACAGGGGCACCAACTCGGAAGAAGAAGGCAATTTGGGCAGGGGAACCAAATGAACCATCTTAGAAAAACGGTCACACACCACCCAGATGACAGACATCTTCTGAGAAACAGGCAGATCTGAAATAAAATCCATCGAGATGTGTGTCCAAGGCCTCTTAGGAATAGGCAAGGGCAACAATAATCCACTAGCCCGAGAACAACAAGGCTTGGCCCGAGCACAAACGTCACAAGACTGCACAAAGCCTCGCACATCTCGTGACAGGGAAGGCCACCAGAAGGATCTTGCCACCAAATCCCTGGTACCAAAAATTCCAGGATGACCTGCCAACGCAGAAGAATGCACCTCAGAGATGACTTTACTGGTCCAATCATCAGGAACAAACAGCCTATCAGGCGGACAACGATCCGGTCTATCCGCCTGAAACTCCTGCAAGGCCCGCCGCAGGTCTGGAGAAACAGCTGACAAGATAACTCCCTCCTTAAGAATACCTGTGGGGTCAGAGTTGCCAGGTGAATCAGGCTCAAAACTCCTAGAAAGGGCATCCGCCTTAACATTCTTAGAACCTGGTAGGTACGATACCACAAAATTAAACCGAGAAAAAAACAATGACCAGCGCGCCTGTCTAGGATTCAGGCGCCTGGCGGTCTCAAGATAAATCAAATTTTTGTGGTCAGTCAATACCACCACCTGATGTCTGGCCCCCTCGAGCCAATGGCGCCACTCCTCAAACGCCCACTTCATGGCCAAAAGCTCCCGATTCCCAACATCATAATTCCGCTCAGCGGGCGAAAATTTACGGGAAAAGAAGGCACAAGGCCTCATCACGGCGCAGTCAGAACTTTTCTGCGACAACACTGCCCCAGCTCCGATCTCAGAAGCGTCGACCTCAACCTGAAAAGGAAGAGTCACATCAGGCTGACGCAACACAGGGGCAGAAGAAAAACGGCGCTTAAGCTCCTGAAAGGCCTCCACAGCATCAGGGGACCAATTAGCAACATCAGCACCCTGTCTAGTCAAATCGGTCAATGGCTTAACGACATCCGAAAAACCAGAAATAAATCGACGATAAAAGTTGGCAAAGCCCAAAAATTTCTGAAGACTTTTAAGAGAAGAGGGCTGCGTCCAATCACAAATAGCTTGAACCTTGACAGGATCCATCTCAATGGAAGAGGGAGAAAAAATATATCCCAAAAAGGAAATTCTCTGAACCCCAAAAACGCACTTAGAACCCTTGACACACAGAGAATTAGACCGCAAAACCTGAAAAACCCTCTTAACTTGCCGGACATGAGAGTCCCAGTCATCCGAAAAAATCAGAATATCATCCAGATACACTATCATAAATTTATCCAAAAAATCGCGGAAAATATCATGCATAAAGGACTGGAAGACTGAAGGGGCATTAGAAAGACCAAAAGGCATCACCAAATACTCAAAGTGGCCCTCGGGCGTATTAAATGCGGTTTTCCACTCATCCCCCTGCCTGATCCGCACCAAATTATACGCCCCACGGAGATCAATCTTAGAGAACCACTTGGCCCCCTTTATGCGAGCAAACAAATCAGTCAGCAACGGCAATGGGTATTGATATTTAACCGTGATTTTATTCAAAAGCCGATAATCAATACATGGTCTCAAAGAGCCGTCTTTTTTTGACACAAAGAAAAAACCGGCTCCTAAGGGAGATGACGATGGACGAATATGTCCCTTTTCCAAGGACTCCTTTATATATTCTCGCATAGCAGTATGTTCAGGCACAGACAGATTAAATAAACGACCCTTTGGGTATTTACTACCCGGAATTAAATCTATAGCACAATCGCACTCACGGTGCGGAGGTAGTGAACCCAGCTTGGGTTCTTCAAAGACGTCACGATAATCAGACAGGAACTCAGGGATTTCAGAGGGAATAGATGATGAAATGGACACCAAAGGTACGTCCCCATGAGTCCCCTTACATCCCCAGCTCAACACAGACATAGCTCTCCAGTCAAGGACTGGGTTGTGAGACTGCAGCCATGGCAATCCCAGCACCAAATCCTCATGTAGATTATACAGCACTAGAAAACGAATAGTCTCCTGGTGATCCGGATTAATACACATAGTCACTTGTGTCCAGTATTGTGGTTTATTATTAGCCAATGGGGTGGAGTCAATCCCCTTCAGAGGAATAAGAGTTTCCAAAGGCTCTAAATCATACCCACAACGATTGGCAAAGGACCAATCCATAAGACTCAAAGCGGCGCCAGAGTCGATATAGGCGTCAGTAGTAATAGATGACAAAGAGCAAATCAGGGTCACAGACAAAATAAATTTAGACTGTAAAGTGCCAATGGAAACGGATTTATCAAGCTTTTTAGTACGCTTAGAGCACGCTGATATAACATGAGTAGAATCCCCACAATAGAAACACAACCCATTTTTCCGTCTAAAATTCTGCCGCTCGCTTCTGGACAGAATTCTATCACACTGCATGCTTTCTGGCGTCTTCTCAGTGGACACCGCCAGATGGTGCACAGGTTTGCGCTCCCGCAGACGCCTATCGATCTGAATGGCCATTGTCATGGACTCATTCAGACCCGCAGGCACAGGGAACCCCACCATAACATCCTTAATGGCATCAGAGAGACCCTCTCTGAAAGTAGCCGCCAAGGCACACTCATTCCACTGAGTAAGCACAGACCATTTACGGAATCTTTGGCAGTAAATTTCAGCTTCATCTTGCCCCTGCGATAGGGACATCAAAGTTTTTTCTGCCTGAAGTTCCAAATGAGGTTCCTCATACAGCAAGCCCAAGGCCAAAAAAAACGCATCCACATTGCGCAACGCAGGATCCCCTGGTGCCAATGCAAAAGCCCAGTCTTGAGGGTCGCCGCGGAGCAAGGAAATCACAATCCCAACCTGCTGTGCAGAGTCTCCAGCAGAACGAGATTTCAGGGACAAAAATAGCTTACAATTATTTCTAAAATTCTGAAAGCTAGATCTATTCCCTGAGAAGAATTCCGGCAAAGGAATTCTCGGCTCAGATACCGGAGCATGAATAATAAAATCTTGCAAATTTTGTACTTTCGTGGTGAGATTATTCAAACCTGCAGTTACACTCTGAAGATCCATTATTAACAGGTGAACACAAAGCCATTCAAAGATTATAAGGAGAGAGAAAAAAAAGAAAGACTGCAGCATAGACAGACTGGCAAGTGATCCAATTAAGAGCACAGAGGAAAAAAAAAAAAAAAAACTCTCAGCAGACTTCTTATTTCTCTCCTTTCTCAGCCAAGGATTTTAACCCTTTAGTGGGCCGGTCAAACTGTCATGATCTCCATGGCCAGAGAACTAGCATAAGCCTCTATAGGAACAAGCTCTTGGAAGATGTAACTGTACTGACCATGAACTAAACCTACCGCATCATCTAGAAGTAGCCAGGTAGCATGTCCTACTTTTTATCCCTATATGCCCAGCGCCGGCCGGAGAACTAAATAATGCTAGCAGAGGGAAATATAAGACCTGACTCACCTCTAGAGAAATGCCCAAAAGGAGACAGAAGCCCCCCACATATATTGGCGGTGATATGAGATGAAACAACAAACGCAGCAGGAAAATAGTTTTAGCAAATTTGAGGTCCGCTTTCTAGATAGCAGAAGACAGAAAGCATACTTTCATGGTCAGTAGAAAACCCTAACAAAACACATCCAGAAATTACTTTAGGACTCTGGCATTAACTCATAATACCAGAGTGGCAATTCCTGATCAACAAGAGCTTTCCAGACACAGTAACGAAACTGCAGCTGTGAACTGGAACCAAAATACAAAAACAAAACATGGACGAATGTCCAACTTATCTAGTAGATGTCTGGGAGCAGGAACAAGCACAGAGAGGCTTCTGATAACATTGATGACCGGCAAGCATCTAACAGAGAAGCCAGGTTATATAGCGACACCCAGATCTAATCAGAACAGGTGAACAGGGAAGATGATGTCACAAGTTCAATTCCACCAGTAGCCACCGGGGGAGCCCAGAATCCAAATTCACAACAGGTCTGGTCATGATGTGGTGGTATTTGTCCCTTGCATGTGGTATTATTCAGTCACTATGTGGTGGTAATATGTGGTCAGGTCATGGTACTGCGATATTTGCCCCTTGTATGTCCCTTGTATTAAGGCTGTGTAAGTAATTTGGTGTTCGATGGGAACTGTTAATGTGTTATTGGGGGATGTGATGCAGAAGTGGAGTTTTTTCATGAGTGGGCGGTAGAACTGTGTAGGGTTCGAAGGGTGAAGATAGAGCAGGGTGGAGCCTCAAGGGAGCCCTGAAAATGTTGCCAGTATGGGGCCCTGAAATTCCTGGTGGCAGCCCTGTTTTCCCCTACAACATTGTATCTTCAGATTACGTAGCAAAAACCTGCTGACCGATTCCCTTTAAACCTTTACTTTAAGGGCAGTGACACACTAGATTATAATACTGATCAATCACAGACTTTTTGCATGTTATCTTGCCAACTAGGTTACCACATAATTCGTAAACACTTTAACCTGTGAATTTACCGCAGGTAAAACCTGCAGTAGATTAGATTGTAGCAGCAGGAAAGTGAAAAAAGCTATTATAGTCGATGCAAGAATTGACCTGCCGATTAGATTTTTGTGTTCATGCAGATTAAGAATTAATTTGTTAGGCCGGGGTCACACTTGCGAGTGCACTGCGAGAAACTTGCATGAGTCTCTCACATCAATACTCAGCACTGCCGCCAGCACTTGGGACCAGAGCGTGCGGCTGCATGTATTTCTATGCAACTGAACGCTACGGTCCCGAGTGCCGGGTATTAATGCAAGAGACTCGCACCAGTTTCTCGCATTGCACTCGCAAGTGAGACAGCGGCCTTACACAATTTCCCCATTGACTTCAAAAGGGAAAGAAAAAAAATTGCAATTCAATTCAAAAGTAATGTAGTGTTGTGGATTTTTATGCAGATCCACAAAAAATCTCTAGAAGCAGATTGTAATCCAATGATTTAATTTTCTTATATTTGTCTTTCCTAAAAAATCCACTGGATCAAATCCACAGAAAAATACACACAAATCTATGCTGATTTAATCGGTTTATTTCTTTGTGTTTTTTGTAGATTGTTTGTTAATTTCTTTTTAGTGAAATATTGAGATTGTGTAATAAATTGCTCATGAGAGGTATATGGTAGTCATAAACAAAATTGATTTGGAGGATCTTGGTCCAGGAGCTATGTTAATGATTCCTGGCTGCCGGATGGATGATCTGCAAACTGCCTCCTCTCAACACCTCTTTGGATTATTATCCTTATCGCAATGTCATCAGTGTCATGTGCGTCATGCTGCAACAATATCGTCATGCATAGCCTACAAACCATAAGAGGCATTGTCGATTTCAGCAGGTACGAGGATGTTCACAGCACTCCCAATGGCAGCCACAGACAACAGATGTGATTTCTAAACCAGTGCCCTGCAAATCATTTCGTTCTAATATAGTACATGGACTGTGTTTAGCCCAAATTAGTTTGTAAGCCCCACTGGAGACAGAGATTGATGTGAATTGCCATAACGGACTATGGCAACGCAATTCAACGCTGGACTAGCGTCTTTTTAAAGTGGAAAAAACTATTGCATTTTTCACTTGTAAAAGACTGTAGTCCAGCGTTCTACCACTGTATTAGCACCAAAAATAAATAAAACTTATCTAACACCAATGTAATATCTAAGGTGATATGATGATGTAAGGTAGTGGAGGGAATTCAATTACCATTAGCAAAAAAGCCAGTTTTTCCTACAAAATTGCTCCAAACCCCAACATGTGATACGGCCCTTACAGATTTTGTATCATATAAAGTGATAAATCTTAATGGAGGCAGACAGAATTTCTTCCCTATGTCTATCTGTGGGCAGGTGATTTCATTCCAGTTCATTTCCCAGTCACTGATGTAAGTAATTACTAATGAATGCTGCCTGCCTCCCACTACTTTAGCTTGTAACAGATGTAAGCCATCTCCCTGAATTGAGTCTTCGACAGGACTTGCTAACTAATGACTCTGGCAGAGGCAGCCAGCGGTGGAGGTGAAGCCATTTTGTGACAGCTCCACCTAGCACATGACATGGCCCAGCTGGAGAGTGGCAGCAGAGGCTGCTGTTTATGTTTTATAGGACATTGTTATGACCCTACTAATTGTGTGCTTGTTTCTTTTACTAGGAGCGAGGAAAGGATTATGAATGATGGGCTCCGTGACATGCAACTGATCCAGCAATGCTGGCTAAGCACAACTACAATTAATCCGATTGAGGAGAACATAAACTTGGGAAACCAGGACCTGTTGCTTTAAATGTAAACTGGTCTAGAAGGACGTTTTAACCCTGTCACGGGTATTTGAAGATGCTTGAGTTTTCATTAATTTACGGTTACCACAGACATTGTACGAGTTGCTATTCCCCATTCACATCTTACTATTTGAATCAGCCCATGTAAAAGGTCCTCTAAACAAGTGTTGAAGGATATGTCTTAAGCCACGTTCACACGTTCAGTATTTTACATCAGTATTTGTTACCCAAAATCAGGAGTGGAACAATCGGATAAAAAATATAATAGAAACATGTCACCACTTCTGCATTTATCACCCACTCCTGGTTTTGGCTTGCAGATACTGAGGTAAAATGCTGACCAAATGCTGAACATATATACATGACCTAACTGTTGATCAGAGCCCATCATAAGCAGAAATCTCAATTGGTGTTGGTGTAATTGCAGCGCCCCAGAGTCCTGGTCGTTGCAGTACTATGGCTCAGCCGCTAAGGGGAGCTATGGTATGTCCGATGGCACTGAAGGAGTTCATCTGACCAGGTATCACAGACACCAATACATTTCACAGCCGGGCCTCCGGGGGGAGCTAAGGGTTCTATTCATTAGGCCACTCCCCACCATAGTGGGTAAACTGGGGGTCAGGCAGGAAGTTAGATCAGAAAGCTGACTGGATTGGACGAAGCAACACCTAGTGGCAGAGGGTGTTGTGGAGGAAGAGACAGTAGGGTCTCTGTCAGGGGTGGGATCCTGACAGAGGCTTGGCATTGAAAAGAACGTAACGGGTCCGCGCCAGCTCCGGGAAGCGGCGGGACCCAAGAAAGGACTAGAAGCGAGATAGATTGTGCTGAGTGAGAAACGGGATCACGCAAATAGGAGAAATACCAGTAGGAGTCGTGCTGTAAGATCGAAGCAACATCCTACTGAGGCGCACTACCGGTGGCCGGAACGCCGAGGGAGTAGAATAACATTCAGCTTCAAGCAATACTCCAAACAGCGGCAGGGCAGTCAGTCTCAGGCGGGCTGTCTAACTCAAATCACCTATGAAGTCTTGGGAGGCAATTGCGGGAGAGGGGCGTCTCTAGGGTCCCGGAAGAACTCCAGGCCTATCCGACAAACGGGTGCCGTTCTAACTGTAACATCAGGAAGGGACGGAAGATTAGCAGAACATCATCTAATCGAGTTGTGAGGGAACATCAGAAACAGACACAACAGTTGTGGGGTACTTTCCGTAAGCACAGCAGGGAAGGACTACAACACATAGCGCTAGGGGGAAGGCACAGATTTCCTCCTGTGAAGAGAACTCTGGAAGTGCCATTGGACCGGCCGGACTTGCGCAGCCTGGTGAACCGTATTCTGGACTGAGGACTCAGAGATCTTCAGTAAAGAGGTAAAGAGACTGCAACCTGGTGTCCTCGTTATTTACCGCGACCTGCACCCCACAACTGCACCGTTACAACACCACTTATTTCACCGGACGTCCCCCACTGACAGACAGGGCCACGGACCGGGTCTAGCCACCGTGACAACCCCAGAGCAGAGACTCAGAGGCCCGGCTCCGGGTACCCCTCGGCCCTGCGGCGGTGTGGGGGCACTCCATAATGAGGCGGCCATGATTGGTGAGTTTGCCTTACAGAATGGGTACTGTTGGACACTTCGGTAACTCCCCCTGCTGGCTCAATTTCACAGCAGTTGTCGCCATGCAGTGCCTATACTTTCTGGAACACGGACCCAATAAGAGGTTTGCCATGACATGACAGTTGAGTTTATTTTGCATAGTCTGCTCATTAATTTTTGTCTTTGTTGGTATTGGTAACTCCACCTGTTTGGCCCAAGAGACTGCAATACATCTATTTTGTTCTCAGTTTTTTACCCGAGATCCAATGAAAGGTGATTTTTTTTAGATCAGTTCACTTAATGTTGGAGCTGTGTGGCGGCCATTGTTGCTGTGATGCGGTGCCTGTGGAGTGGCGTGGCAAAGAGATGCAGGAGCTTTTCCTGCACGGGTGCTGTTGGGCTTCTGGTTCGCTTCCCTTGCTGGTGGTGGTCACCACACAGTGCCATACTTGATAGGGCAGAAAGCCACTAAGAGTTTCACCTTGTTGTGGCAGTGGGCATATACATTCTGATCAAAATCTTAAATAAGAATCTTATGTTCAATCATGAAAATGTTTCTTAGCCGCAAAAATACAGTCTAAAATATTTGGATGCAAGGTCCATATACTTTTTTCTACAGTTATAGTATAAGCAGAAATCTGCTGATGTAAAATAAATCTTAAACTCATGAAAGGCGGAACAAGGCTTTCCTGCAGGCGGGACAAAAATTAAATTTGACACTCCAAGCCTTTGCTGCTTTATCTGGTCTAAGCTGTAATCTTACGATGTTGAGTTATCATTGTTTTACATCTTATTTTTTTTTTTATTGACTTTTAAACAGTCTCTTCATTTTACAGAGAGAACAACTGTTTCACCCACAAAATTGTATGGAAATTACAATTGGTTTTATGGATAATACAGATGTTCTGCAAAATGTATTCTACTATACAATTGTCTAAGGGTCACTTCCGTCTGTCCTTCTGTCTGTCTGTCGCGGATATTCATTGGTCGCGGCCTCTGTCTGTCATGCAAATCCAAGTCGCTGATTGGTCGCGACAAAATGGCAACGGCCACAGTCCGGTGGCAAAATGGCCGCTCCTTTCTCCCCGCAGTCAGTGCCCGCTCCATACTCCCCTCCACTCAGCGCTCACACAGGGTTAATGGCAGCGATAACGGGCCGCGGGTAATGCACTCAGTTACCGCTGCTATTAACCCTGTGTGACCAACTTTTTACTATTGATGCTGCCTATGCGGCATCAATAGTAAAAAAATCTAATGTTATAAAAAATAAAAAAATAAAAAATAGTTATATACTCACCGTCCGTCAGCCCCTCGGATCCAGAACCGGCCTTTTCCGCTCCTCGCGACGCCCCGGTGACCGCTCCATGCATTGCGGTCTCGCGAGATGATGACGTAGTGGTCTCGCGAGACCGCTACGTCATCATCTCGTGAGACCGCAATGCACTCTTGGGACCGGAGCGTGCGAGGAGCATCGGTAAACGCTTCGCCTGGATCCGGGGCCAACGGAAGGTGAGTATATAACTATTTTTTATTTTAATTCTTTTTTTACAGGGATATGATGCCCACATTGCTATATACTGCATGAGCTGTGCAATATACTATGTGGGCTGTGCAATGTACTACGTGGGCTGTGCAATGTACTGCGTGGGATGTGCAATATACTACGTGGCCTGTGCAATATACTACATGGGCTGTGCAATATACTGCTTGGGCTGTGCTATATACTGTGTGGGCTGTGCAATATACTACATGGGCTGTGCTACATACTGCATGGGCTGTGCAATATACTACGTGGGCTGTGCAATATACTGCGTGGGCTGTGCAATATACTACGTGGGCTGTGCAATATACTACGTGGGCTGTGCAATATACTACGTGGGCTGTGCAATGTACTATGTGGGTTGTGCAATGTACTATGTGGGCTGTGCAATATACTGCTTGGGCTGTGCTATATACTACGTGGGGTGTGCAATATACTACGTGGGCTGTGTTATACACTACTTGGCCTGTGTTATACACTACGTGGGCTGTGTTATACACTATGTGGCCTGTTATTCACTACGTGGCCTGTGTTATACACTACATGGGCTGTGTTATACACTACGTGGGCTGTGTTATACACTACGTGGGCTGTGTTATACACTGCGTGTGTGGGCTGTTATATACTAAGTGAGCTGTGTTTTATGCTACGTGGGCTGTTATAAGCTACGTGGCTGTGTTATATGCTATGTGGGTTGTTATACACTCCGTGGGCTGTGCTATATACTATGTGGCTGTGCTATATACTCCGTGGGCTGTGTTATATACTACGTGGCTGTGCTATATACTCCGTGGGCTGTGCTATATACTCCATGGGTGTTATGACCCCAATGGCGAGGGTCTCAGAGGAACGTGGAAGTCTGCAGAATACAAAAATCCAGCTCATAGGGCAGTGGTAACTGGGTTGACCATATATCTACTCCTAACGCCAACACTAGAAGTAGCCGGGGATCATTCCTACGTTGATTCTAGATGACACGCGCCAGCCGGAGAATCTAGCTACCCCTAGTAGAGGAAAACAAAAGACCTTTCTTGCCTCCAGAGAAGGGGACCCCAAAGCTGGATAGAAGCCCCCCACAAATAATGACGGTGAGGTAAGAGGAAATGACAACCACAGAAATGAACCAGGTTTAGCACAGAGAGGCCCGCTTACTGATAGCAGAATAAAGAAAGGTAACTTATATGGTCAACAAAAACCCTATCAAAATCCACACTGGAAATTCAAGAACCCCCGAACCGTCTAACGGTCCGGGGGGAGAACACCAGCCCCCCTAGAGCTTCCAGCAAAGGTCAGGATATAGATTTGGAACAAGCTGGACAAAAATACAAAACCAAAACAAATAGCAAAAAGCAAAAGGCAGACTTAGCTGATATAACTGGAACCAGGATCAGTAGACAAGAGCACAGCAGACTAGCTCTGATAACTACGTTGCCAGGCATAGAACTGAAGGTCCAGGGAGCTTATATAGCAACACCCCTAACTAACGACCCAGGTGCGGATAAAAGGAATGACAGAAAAACCAGAGTCAAAAAACTAGTAACCACTAGAGGGAGCAAAAAGCAAATTCACAACAGTACCCCCCCCTTAGTGAGGGGTCACCGAACCCTCACCACGACCACCAGGGCGATCAGGATGAGCGGCATGAAAGGCACGAACTAAATCGGCCGCATGAACATCAGAGGCGACCACCCAGGAATTATCCTCCTGACCATAGCCCTTCCACTTGACCAGGTACTGAAGTCTCCGCCTGGAGAGGCGAGAATCCAAGATCTTCTCCACCACGTACTCCAACTCGCCCTCAACCAACACCGGAGCAGGAGGCTCAGCAGAAGGAACTACAGGCACAATGTACCGCCGCAACAAGGACCTATGAAATACATTGTGAATAGCAAACGACACAGGAAGATCCAGACGAAAAGATACAGGATTAAGGATTTCCAATATCTTGTAAGGCCCAATAAAACGAGGTTTAAATTTGGGAGAGGAGACCTTCATAGGAACAAAGCGGGAAGAAAGCCATACCAAATCCCCAACGCGTAGTCGGGGACCCACACCGCGGCGGCGGTTGGCAAAGCGCTGAGCCTTCTCCTGTGACAACTTCAAGTTGTCCACCACATGATTCCAGATCTGCTGCAACCTATCCACCACAGAATCCACCCCAGGACAGTCAGAAGGCTCCACATGACCCGAAGAAAAGCGAGGATGGAAACCAGAGTTGCAGAAAAAAGGCGAAACCAAGGTGGCGGAACTAGCCCGATTATTAAGGGCAAACTCAGCCAACGGCAAGAATGTCACCCAATCGTCCTGATCAGCAGAGACAAAACACCTCAAATAAGCCTCCAAAGTCTGATTGGTTCGCTCCGTCTGTCCATTAGTCTGAGGATGGAAAGCAGACGAAAACGACAAATCAATGCCCATCCTACTACAAAAGGATCGCCAGAACCTGGAAACGAACTGGGATCCTCTGTCTGACACAATATTCTCAGGGATGCCGTGCAAACGAACCACGTTCTGGAAAAACACAGGAACCAGATCGGAAGAGGAAGGCAGCTTAGGCAAAGGAACCAAATGGACCATCTTGGAGAAGCGATCACAAATCACCCAGATAACGGACATGCCCTGAGATAGCGGAAGATCAGAAATGAAATCCATGGAGATATGTGTCCAAGGTCTCTTCGGGACAGGCAAGGGCAAGAGCAAACCGCTGGCACGAGAACAGCAAGGCTTAGCTCGAGCACAAGTCCCACAGGACTGCACAAATGACCGCACATCCCTTGACAAGGAAGGCCACCAAAAGGACCTGGCCACCAGATCTCTGGTGCCAAAAATTCCCGGGTGACCTGCCAACACCGAGGAATGAACCTCGGAAATGACTCTGCTGGTCCACTTATCCGGGACAAACAGTCTGTCAGGTGGACAAGACTCAGGCCTATCAGCCTGAAATCTCTGCAACACACGTCGCAGATCCGGAGAAATAGCTGACAAGATAACTCCATCTTTAAGAATACCAACAGGATCAGCGACTCCAGGAGCATCAGGCACAAAGCTCCTAGAAAGAGCATCGGCCTTCACATTCTTTGAACCTGGTAAATACGAGACAACAAAATCAAAGCGGGAGAAAAACAATGACCAGCGGGCCTGTCTCGGATTAAGGCGTTTAGCAGACTCGAGATACATCAGATTTTTGTGATCAGTCAAGACCACCACACGATGCTTAGCACCCTCGAGCCAATGACGCCACTCCTCAAATGCCCATTTCATGGCCAACAACTCCCGATTGCCCACATCATAATTTCGCTCGGCCGGCGAAAACTTCCTAGAGAAAAAGGCACAAGGTTTCATAACAGAGCAACCAGGGCCTCTCTGCGACAAAACGGCCCCTGCCCCAATCTCCGAAGCATCCACCTCAACCTGAAAGGGAAGTGAGACGTCAGGCTGGCACAAAACAGGCGCCGAAGTAAACCGGCGTTTCAACTCCTGGAAAGCCTCCACGGCAGCAGGAGCCCAGTTAGCTACATCGGAGCCCTTCTTGGTCATATCCGTCAAAGGTTTCACAATGCTAGAAAAATTAGCGATAAAACGACGGTAGAAGTTAGCGAAGCCCAAGAACTTCTGAAGACTCTTAACTGACGAGGGCTGAGTCCAATCAAGAATAGCTCGGACCTTGACTGGGTCCATCTCCACAGCAGAAGGGGAAAAAATGAACCCCAAAAAGGGAACCTTCTGCACACCAAAGAGACACTTTGAGCCCTTGACAAACAAAGAATTTTCACGCAAAATTTTAAAGACCAACCTGACCTGCTCCACATGCGAATCCCAATTATCAGAAAAAACCAAAATATCATCCAGATAAACAATCAAAAATTTATCCAGATACTTCCGGAAAATGTCATGCATAAAGGACTGAAAAACTGAAGGCGCATTGGAGAGCCCAAAAGGCATCACCAAGTACTCAAAATGACCTTCGGGCGTATTGAATGCGGTTTTCCATTCATCACCTTGCTTAATGCGCACAAGGTTGTACGCACCACGAAGGTCTATCTTGGTGAACCACTTGGCACCCTTAATCCGGGCAAACAAGTCAGACAACAGCGGTAAAGGATACTGAAATTTGACAGTGATCTTATTTAAAAGCCGATAATCAATACAAGGTCTCAAAGATCCGTCCTTTTTTGCCACAAAAAAGAATCCCGCACCAAGAGGGGAAGAAGACGGACGAATATGTCCTTTCTCCAGAGACTCCTTGATATATGAACGCATAGCGGTATGTTCAGGTACCGACAGATTAAACAGTCTTCCCTTAGGAAATTTACTGCCTGGGATCAAATCTATAGCACAGTCACAGTCCCTATGAGGAGGCAGTGCACTGGACTCAGACTCACTGAAGACATCCTGATAATCAGACAAATACTCCGGAACTTCCGAAGGCGTAGAAGAAGCAATAGACACAGGCAGGGAATCCCCATGAATACCACGACAGCCCCAACTTGAGACTGACATAGCCTTCCAGTCCAGGACTGGATTATGGGTCTGTAACCATGGCAGCCCTAAAACGACCAAATCATGCATTTTATGTAAAACCAGGAAACGTATCACCTCGCGGTGTTCAGGAGTCATGCACATGGTAACCTGTGTCCAATACTGCGGTTTATTTGCTGCCAATGGTGTAGCATCAATACCCCTAAGAGGAATAGGATTTTCTAATGGTTCAAGAGTAAAACCACAGCGCTTAGCAAATGAGAGATCCATGAGACTCAGGGCAGCACCTGAATCTACAAACGCCATGACAGGATAAGATGACAGTGAGCAAATCAAAGTTACAGACAGAATAAATTTAGGTTGCAAATTACCAACGGTGACAGGACTAATAACCTTAGCTATACGTTTAGAGCATGCTGAGATAACATGTGTAGAATCACCACAGTAGTAGCACAAGCCATTCCGGCGTCTATGAATTTTCCGCTCATTTCTAGTCAGGATTCTATCACATTGCATTAAATCAGGTGTCTGTTCAGACAACACCATGAGGGAATTTGCGGTTTTTCTATCACATTGCACCGAATTAGGTGTCTGTTCAGACAACACCATGAGGGAATTTGCGGTTTTGCGCTCCCGCAACCGCCGGTCAATTTGAATAGCCAGTGCCATAGTATCATTCAGACCTGTGGGAATGGGAAAACCCACCATAACATTCTTAATGGCTTCAGAAAGGCCATTTCTAAAATTAGCGGCCAGTGCACACTCGTTCCAATGTGTCAGCACGGACCATTTCCGAAATTTTTGGCAATACACTTCAGCCTTGTCCTGCCCCTGAGACATAGCCAGCAAGGCCTTTTCTGCCTGAATCTCAAGATTGGTTTCCTAATAAAGTAAACCGAGCGCCAGAAAAAACGCATCAAGATCAGCCAATGCCGGATCTCCTGGCGCCAGCGAAAAAGCCCAATCCTGAGGGTCGCCCCGTAAGAACGAAATAACAATTTTTACTTGCTGAACAGAATCTCCAGATGAACAGGGTCTCAGGGACAGAAACAATTTACAATTATTCACGAAATTCCTAAACTTAAACCTGTCTCCGGAAAACAGTTCAGGAATCGGTATTTTAGGTTCTGACCTAGGATTTCTGATAACATAGTCTTGTATGCCCTGCACACGAGTAGCCAGCTGGTCCACACTTGTAATCAAGGTCTGGACATTCATGTCTGCAGCAAGCATAGCCACTCTGAGGTAAAGGGGAAGAAGAAAAAAAAAAAAACTCAGAATCTTCTTTCTTATAATCCCTCTTCTGCAATGCATTAAACATTTAATACTGGCCTGGCAAACTGTTATGACCCCAATGGCGAGGGTCTCAGAGGAACGTGGAAGTCTGCAGAATACAAAAATCCAGCTCATAGGGCAGTGGTAACTGGGTTGACCATATATCTACTCCTAACGCCAACACTAGAAGTAGCCGGGGATCATTCCTACGTTGATTCTAGATGACACGCGCCAGCCGGAGAATCTAGCTACCCCTAGTAGAGGAAAACAAAAGACCTTTCTTGCCTCCAGAGAAGGGGACCCCAAAGCTGGATAGAAGCCCCCCACAAATAATGACGGTGAGGTAAGAGGAAATGACAACCACAGAAATGAACCAGGTTTAGCACAGAGAGGCCCGCTTACTGATAGCAGAATAAAGAAAGGTAACTTATATGGTCAACAAAAACCCTATCAAAATCCACACTGGAAATTCAAGAACCCCCGAACCGTCTAACGGTCCGGGGGGAGAACACCAGCCCCCCTAGAGCTTCCAGCAAAGGTCAGGATATAGATTTGGAACAAGCTGGACAAAAATACAAAACCAAAACAAATAGCAAAAAGCAAAAGGCAGACTTAGCTGATATAACTGGAACCAGGATCAGTAGACAAGAGCACAGCAGACTAGCTCTGATAACTACGTTGCCAGGCATAGAACTGAAGGTCCAGGGAGCTTATATAGCAACACCCCTAACTAACGACCCAGGTGCGGATAAAAGGAATGACAGAAAAACCAGAGTCAAAAAACTAGTAACCACTAGAGGGAGCAAAAAGCAAATTCACAACAATGGGCTGTGCTATATACTATGTGGCTGTGCTATATACTACGTGGCTGTGCTATATACTACGTGGCTGTGCAATATACTACGTGGCTGTGCAATATGCTACGTGGCTGTGCTATTTACTATGTGGGCTGTTATATACTACATGACCGGCTGCGAACAATCAGCGACAGGCGCAGGCCGGCCGAATCCTGTGTATTCAATGTATTATTCTAAAATCTTCATAAATAAACTACATACATATTGTAGAATACCCGATGGGTTCGAATCGGGCTACCATCTAGTGTTTAATAATTGACTGAAAAAGGCTGCTTGGACATACCTTTACATTTTCTGAATGAACTGAGTTATTTGAAGTCCTGTTATCCTTCTATTTTGCTCAGATATTTAATTATTTCATAAATCAATAGATCTCACAGAATTACAAACTGAGGGCAGAAGGGTTTTTTTTACATAGCATTTATCCATTTTGCAAAGCTCTAATGTAGGAGCTGACGCACATGAAGCAGGTAACAGGATGCAGTAATGGTTGGAGGCAGAACAAAGGTTAACAGAGGGATTTAATGTAACAGCGTTACTCTACACAGGGAGAGGATAAATGGACGGGAGGATGAACAAGTTATAATTGGTAAACTTAAGGGCAACAGTTGTGGGATTGAGTAGGGAAGTGTTCAAAGGTATCAAAACTTAACGATCTGGCGTAGATGAGGAACAGTCTCTGCGACGATGGCAGTGACATCTGGCTTGAACACTCCTCGGTGTTCCTGAGATGTCCGGTTGTGGGGTCCTTAATCCAAGAGGGGAACCACTAGAGAGGTGACAGACCTTTCTTTTAAGCGCCAGCACAGCACTGCAGTATGTGGGAGCAGATATATCAGGCAGCCGTATTTGGTCTACGGCCTGATTGCCCCATCTCGAGGTACGGTCGTGAAGAGGAATCACTCTCACTCAGTGGCGTTACAGGAGTTGGAACTGTCAGGGATACAGGGAGGCATCTCTGCCTTTCATCTCCGGTAAGTCTCCATGGGCTCCTCGGGCTTAGGGCTACTTTGTCCTGACTATACAGCAAGGGAGGACCCACAGTCGACCTTAGCGCACTAGAGCTTCCCACCGCCACTCTGCCTGTTCCTGCGCACTGTTGCCCTTTTATTTTCTCCACGCCCCTTGGTCTCAAGTTCAAAAGTCTGTCCAGACAACTAAGCTTACCCCCCTGCAACTCGGTTGACAGCACCGATGGTTCCGGACTCTACCCGGACAAGGCACACCAGGGCCGGCTCTCCTCCTTACACACACACATGTACAAATATCTATCTATCACATATCTATCTACTCTATCTATCTATATATCTAGAGAAAGGCTTGAGAAATGCAGAAAAATCTGCCGAAACGTTGCTGCTAATGGATCAGTAAAGCCACATTTTTTCACTTTATTTTTGGAGTGCTGCCTGTTTTTTTATTATCTATCTATCTATCTATCTATCTATCTATCTATCTATCTATCTATCTATCTATCTAGTATCACGATGAATCAGGGCTATTGCTGTGCAATTGTCGGCCCAGAAATCACAAACCTATGTAAAGTAACTCCCTTCTGGTTGTATCACTACAGAATGGCAGGCACGGTACTGATTAAGGAATGTGCCTCTGACTGCTGAGCACATAAGGTTAAAGCTAGAAGTAAACTCTGTGCAGTGCCCAATTCCCTCTCCCACTACTCCTCAGGTGATGCCATAATTGGGACGCCCAACTGATCAACCGGAAGAAAGAGGAAGGGGCGTCCGGCCATACCCTCTGGGGTTAAATTCAGGTGCCCAGCATCAGCGCCTTCCTCTTTCTCCCCGGCTGACCCTAGGAAGCTGTAGGTGCGAGAAAAAATTGTACAGCACTCGGGCCATGTGAGTGCTGTCCGATTTTTACGCACTTGTGTCTTTTGAAAAGCCGGCAATACATGCACACAGCAAAATCACGAGTGACAGGTTGGATTAGAATGGATAGAATAGAACTATACATATAGAATACATATATGTATATACAAATGTCAGTGAGACACACATATATATGTATATATATTACATAGATAGATAGATGAAAAGTCGGCAATTCAGCAGCTGTGTAGTGTAAAATCACAGCAGGAGCCGACAGCATAGAATAGATGGATTGCATACAGTAAATAGAATAGGTAGATATACAGATGTCTGCAACAAATACAATTAGTGCAGTTTGTGTGCAGCCTACTGTACATGTATTTAATTAATAAAAGATTATTTATCTGAAAAAAATGGCGTGTGCTCCCATGTAATTTTTATAGCCAGCAGAGGGAAAGCTGGTGGCTGGGGGCCGATATTTATAGCCTGGGAAGGGGGTAATACCTATGGAGCTTCCCAGGCTATTAATATCAGCTCATATCTGTATACTTTGCCTCTACCGGCTATTAAAATCGGGGGCCCTAAAAATAAATGATGAAGGGGCCCTCTATAATTAATAACCGGCAAATGCTATGCAGACAGCTGCTGGCTGATATTAATAGCCAAGGGAGGGGCCATGGATGCTGCCCCCAGGCTAAAAACATCAGCTCTCAGCTCAGCTCTCAGCCACCCCAGAAAATGCGCATCTCTAAGATGCGCCAATTCTGGTGCTTAGATTCGCTCTTCCCACTCGCCCTGTAGCGGTGGCAAGTGGGGTGATAGTTTGGGGGGGTTGATGTCACCTTTGTAATGTCAGGATACATCAAGCCCCAAGGTTAGTAATGGAGAGGCATCAATAAGACACCTCCATTACTAACTCCATAGTGATATTGTATAAACACAGACACCTAGAATAAAGTCCTTTAATTGAATGAATGAAACAGACTCCTTTAATAAATCTTAATTAAACCATACCTACTACCTTAGCTGTCTGCATAACCTTTGCTGGTTATATATTATAGAGGGACCCTACAACTTTTCTGGGTCTCCCATTTTAATAGCCAGTAAAGGCTAGGTATACAGTTGTGAGCTGATATTAATAGCCTGGGAAGTTCCATGGGTATTATCTCCTTGCCAGGTGATAAACATCGGCCCCCAGCCATCAGCTTTCCTTCTGCTGGTTACGAAAATTACGTGGGAGCCGACACCATTTTGTTCAGATAAATAATCTTTTATTAATTAAATACATGTACAGTAAGCTGCACGCACACTGTACTAATTGTAGTTGTCACTGCCATCTATATATCTACCCATTCTATTTGTATTTACTGTATGTAATCCATCTATCCTGTCGGCTCCTGCTTTGATTTTACACTACAAGGCTGCTGAATTTCCAGCTTTTCATCTATATATTTTATATATATATATATATATATATATATATATATATATATATATATATATATATATATATATATACACAGTTGTGCTCAAAAGTCTACATACCCCGGCAGAATTTTTGCTTCCTTTGCCTTTTTTTCAGAGAAAATGAATGATAACACCAAAACTTTTTCTCCACTCATGGGTAGTGGTTGGGTGAAGCCATTTATTGTCAAACTACTTTGTTTTCTCTTTTTAAATCATAATGACAAAATGAGTCACTGACATCTATATATCTATCCTATGTGTATATATCTATTCTATTCTAGTCTGTCATACTGTGATTTTACTGTATGTAGCACATGAATTGTCAGCTTTTATTCATTCTATTACATATACTGTATATATACTGTATATATTTGTGTTTTGACAAATATTTCCTTTGAAAATGATGTCTAAATGACATAGAGAACTGCTCTATGTAAAAGGTCATGTTAACCCCTTAGTGACACAGCCAATTTGGTACTTAATGACCAAGTCAATTTTTACAATTCTGACTACTGTCACTTTATGAAGTAATAGCTCTGGAACACTTCAACATATCCCACTGATTCTGAGATTTTTTTGTGATATATTGTACTTCATGTTTGTGGTAAAATTTCTTCAATATAACTTGCATTTATTTATGAAAAAAAAGGAAATTTGGCAAAAAATTTGAAAATTTTGCAATTTTCAAACTTTTTAATTTTTGAACCCTTAAATCAGAAAGTTGTGTCACACAAAGTAGTTAATAAATAACATTTTTCACATGTCAACTTTACATCCTCACAATTTTGGAAACTTATAAGGGTTAGAAGACATTATAAGGGTTAAAAGTTGACAAGTGATTTCTCATTTTTCCAACAAAATTTACAAAATAATTTTTTTAGGGACCACCTCACATTTGAAGTGAGTTTAGGGTCAATATAACAGAAAATACGCAAAAGTGACACCATTCTAAAAACTGCTCCCCTCATGATGCGCAAAACCACATTCAATAAGTTTATTAACCCTTCAGGTGCTTTACGAGAACTAAAGCAATGTGGAAGGAAAAAATGAACATTTTAATTTTTTTCACAAAAAATTTACTTTGGAACCAATTTTTTTTATTTTCTCAAGGGTATCACGAGAAAATAGACGACAAAATTTGGTGTGCAATTTCTCCCGAGTATGCCAATACCCAGTATGTGAGGGAAAGCCATTATTTGGGTGTATGGCAGGGCTCATAAGGGAGAGAGCACGGTTTGACTTTTTGAACTCAAAATTGGTTGGAATTAATAGTGGCACCATGTCGTGTTTGGAGACCCCCTGATGTACCTAAACAGTGGAAACCCCAAATTCTAACTCCAACCCTAACCCCAACACACCCCTAACCCTAATCCCAACCCTAACAATAACCATAACCACAACCATAACCACAACTCTAACCACAGCCCTAACACACCAATAATCCCAAACCTAACCATAACCACAACCATAACCACAACCCTAACCCTAGCCCAACCCTAACTTTTGCCCAACCCTAACTTTAGCCCAACCCTAACCCTAGCCCAACCCTTACTATAGCCACACCCTAACCCTAGGCCCAACTCTAACCCTAGCCCAACCCTAACCCTAACTTTAGCCAAACCCTAACCCTAATGGAAAAATGGAAATAAATACTTTTTTGATTGTATTATTTTTACCTAAAAAAGTAGGTGATAAAGGGGGATTTGATTTCTTTTATTTTGATTACTGTGATAGAGTCTATCACAGTGATCAAAATGAACCAACCAATAGCAAAAGTTTCCTATTGCTGCCGGGTGCCGGCCGGAAGATCTCAGCATGCGCATTGCGCATGTGCCCATCATTTTCTTCTCGGAAAAGATGCCACTGGCCGGGGGACTTCACGGGGGGATGCAGGGACACCGGATGTACTGGAGGGGGGACCCCATTTCTCTCTCCTCTGATGTGCAATCACATCAGAGAGAGAAAATAAATAGGAAATCTTTTGTGGTCGCTAGGGTTGAGCGACTTTTATTTTTATAGGATCGGGTCGGGTTTCACGAAACCTGACTTTCTCAAAAGTTGGGTCGAGTGAAATTGGCCGATCCTATAAAAAAGTCGGGGTCGGGGTTGGCCGAAACACGAAACCCAATGCAGTGCAATGGGATACTATGGTTCCCAGGGTCTGAAGGAGAGGAAACTCTCCTTCAGGCCCTGGGATCCATATTTAAGTGTAAAATAAAGAATCAAAATAAAAAATATTGATATACTCACCCTCGGACGCGCCCTGGTACTAACCGGCAGGCTTCCTTCCTAAGAATGAGCGCGTGAATGACCTGCGGTGACATCGTGGCTTGTGATTGGTCGCGAGCGGTCACATGGACAAGCCGCAACGTCATCTAAGGTCCTTCACGCGCTCATTCTTAGGAAGGAAGGCTGCCGGAAAGAAGCAGGGCGCGTCCGAGGGTGAGTATATTCCTATTAGGTATATACTCACCCTCGGACGCACCCTGCTTCTTTCCGGCAGCCTTCCTTCCTAAGAATGAGCGCGTGAAGGACCTTAGATGACGTTGCGGCTTGTCCATGTGACCGCTCGTGACCAATCACAAGCCACGACGTCACCGCAGGTCATTCACGCGCTCATTCTTAGGAAGGAAGCCTGCCGGTTAGTACCAGGGCGCGTCTGAGGGTGCATATATCAATATTTTTTATTTTGATTCTTTATTTTACACTTAAATATGGATTCCGATACCGATTCCCGATATCGCAAACATATCGGAACTCGGTATCGGAATTCCGATACCAGATTCAGAAGATCGCCGACCTCATGGCCAACCCCACACAGGGGTCGGGTCGGGTTTCATGAAACCCGACTTTGCCAAAAGTCGGCGACTTCTGAAAATGGCCAACCCGTTTCGCTCAACCCTAGTGGTCGCCATTATTACATTAATAATGGTGATCACAAAACTAGGGTCAGTAAAAACCAACCTGAATCATGTTCTCCGGGGTCTCAGCTATCCCCGGTAGCTGAAAGCCTGGAGAAATTCCAAGGTTGGGGGGAGCTATACACTTATTTCTCAGCGGCATTAAAAAGCGGCGCTGAGAAATAAGTACCCTTATCTGCCGCCATTAAAAGTCGTATCAGCAGTCGTTAAGGGGTTAAAATCGCATTGCCATCGGATAGCAATCGCACTGCATTTGGATGTAAACCGTATGCTAGGTGTGAAAAATTGGATTGTACTCGCATGACACTTGCATTACACTTGTGCAACTCTAAGCAGGGAGACTCTGACCTATTTTTTTCATACGTTTTAGTGTGACTCCGACCTAAGGATTTTCTTCATACAGCAACTCCATTCTAGCTGGCTCACTTTTTCCTACATGTAACAATGATATTGGAGTTGCAAATATAAAAGAAATTAAGGGGAATCTGTCAGTAACACTTCTAAGGGTATGTGCACACGTTGCAGATTTGCCTGCAGAATTTTCTGCACAGAATCTGCACCTCTTGGCAGAAAACGCAGGTAAAAATCGGACCTTTTTTTGCAGATTTGATGCATTTTTCATGCGGATTTATATACGCTTTTGTAACCTAAATAAAGATCTATTATTAAAAAAAAAAAAAAGAATTGTGATGTAATTTCTTTGTCCAACCTCTTATTTTACATACTCCATGGAAGAATAGTGTTTACAAACACACAGATAGACAGAGCAACAGATAGATAGATAGATAGATAGATAGATAGATAGATAGATAGATAGATAGATAGATAGATAAAATGGTACATAAATAGTTAAAGACACACACACAAAATCTGCACACAATATCTTTAATTTAAAAAAAACAAATGGCGTGGGCTCCCATGCAATTTTCTGCACCAGAGAGGGAAAGCTGATGGCTGGGGGCCAATATTTCTAGCCTGGGAAGGGGTTAATACCCATGTAGCTTCCCAGGCTATGAATATCAGCCCACAGCTGTATATTTAGCCTTTACTGGCTAATAAAATAGGGGGACCCCCCAAAAAATGATGTGGGGTCCCCCTATAATTTATAGCCAGAAAGGCTATGCAAACAGCTGCGGGCTGATATTCATAGCCTAGAAAGGGGCCATGGATATTGCCCTTCCCCCCTGGCTAAAAATACCAGCACCCAGCCACCCCAAAAATGGCGCATCTGTACGATGCGCCAATTCTGGCACCTAGCCTCTCTCTTCCCACTGCCCTGTAGCGGTGGCATATGGGGTAATAAGGGGTTAATGTCACCTTTGATTGTGAGGTGACATCAGGTACAGACTGGGGCTGAAATTCAGCCCTGGCGTTTGAAATCACACAGGCCCATGTTGTCTCCGTCCCCATGAACCAGATGGGATATATTATTAATATTACCCTGGATGGAGGAAAGGAAGATTTTCTACAAGACCAATATTTCTGATGATACACGCAGCCTGCTGGGGTAAGTGATGGAGTCAGCAACTTTGTGCTCCATCACAACTCTTAACAGTATGAGTGTCTTGAGAACACCAATTCTGTTTGCAGTGTAGCAGACAAGGCAGCCCACGACCAGACAGGCCCTTCTGGCATTTGCCAGAATTGCCAGATGGCCAGTCCGGCCCTGGGTGACATTAAGCCTGGTTAATAATGGAGAGGCGTCAATAGGACGACTATCCATTATTAATCCTATAGGTATTAATGGGTTAAAAAAAAGACACAGCCAGAAAAAAGTAATTTAATGAAATAAAACATTACACATTTTTTCATAATCTTTATTCCATGCCTAATCCAATCAAAGCCATCGATCACCTGTAAAAAATGTAAAAAAAAACAAACACAAATACTCCCTGTTCGGACGCAGTCCCTCTTTAATAACGAGTTTTCCACAATGATCTCCCCTATAGAGTGGTGACATAAGCAGATCTTTTTTATGCCTGCGATTTTGCTGTGGATGTGCCTAACTCAATGGAAGTTAATGGGTGCAGAAACGCTGCAGATCTGCAAAAAGAATTGACATGCTGCGGAAAAAAATGCTGCACAACAAATCTCCATTTCCCATAGATTAACATTGGCTGTGCACTACAATGCCGATTTGATGCAAATCCATCCAGCCAAAAACGCTGCGGATCCGCATCTAAGGCTACTTTCACATTAGCGTCGTACGACGCACGTCGCAATGCGTCGTTTTGGAAAAAAAACGCATCCTGCAAAATTGCTTGCAGGATGCGTTTTTCTCCATAGACTTGCACATAGCCTAAGCCATCTATTTGGGAATGCAGGTCATAGAAAATTAAAGAAAATGATACAGTGATATCTCCGATCCAATGTTTTATTACAGAGAAATCTACATTTTTCTTAATATGTAAACAAGCTGTTTTCTGGGTTGGACACGAAACTCCCACAGAATCTGCCTTCAGAGCTATGTTAAATGAAATTTGGTGCTACCAGACATGAGTAGCAATTTGCTATTCTGATTTCACTGTAGAGCTTTACAGCACTATCTTGCAGAACATCACTCCTTTCATCTATATGTAACAGTCTCATCGGCCAAGATGTCCGGTCATGATCTTAGACACCAATGAAAATGGTAAATCTAGGTTCTTGTGTGATGCCATCCTTAGCTGGTTGATCATACTGCCTTCATCATCTCTGGCCTTTGTAAACTTTTTAAGGTTTTCTACAATAAAGAAGATGCTTTTTACTGCTGGGTGAGTGCCTTCAATCACTTCTCGCTTAGAAATTTATGGCTACCTGGATATACATAAATAAGCATCACCATCTACCAGCTCTCCACCAAGTGTTAACTATTTGTTTACATGTTGAACTCTTGTTCTATTGTTTTTTTCAGAAGATAGTACTCAACTTTCTACCTTGTTTTTCTATACTGGCTCCTCAGTGCCCTCTTCTCTACTTTCTAATTGAGCCCCAGAGTACCTGTTACGGCCCTGAATGTCTCCTAAATGTAGTCATGAAAAATCGACCATTCATCAACCCAAGGAAAGGTACACTGAGGCGAACCTCATGAGCATTGAAACTCACTGTTTAAAAAGAAGATCATTATTATATATTTAACACTAAATTACTTTTCCAGCATAATTCCTGCCTGGGCATCAACACTGGATTAGTGTAAATAGTTTATAATTGTTTGGGGTTTTTTGTTTTTCTCATAGGCTATGGAAGGCTGAAGCCTCATTTGTGGCTTAATTAAGCTGTGAGTAAAAGGACAATGAGGCCCTCTTTATTACATGTGCCAACTCAAGTCTGAATTCCATTGATTTATGCATGCATATCAATCGGTGCTTTCTAAGGATTTGTAAAATAGAACAACTGAGTCTTTGGAGAGTTCAGAAAACTCAGGACCCAATAATTATGGACTATGGACTTTATAGGCCCACAGGCTCCTAGATGAACAGCCCGGATGTCAAATTTCTAAGGACTATATAAAATAGCTACTTGGAGAAAAAGTATCCTACTGCTAATAACTGTGAGAATCATGAAAGATTAAAGAAACTTCAGGACTGGTGGTGTTCACTCCTTGGTTTCTATTATAGTTCTGTTTGTAGCATGATCTCTGAATGGTTAGCACTTGTATTACATCGCTGATGTTCTGGCCTTAAATCCCACCAAGGGCAATTTCTGCAAGGATTTTGCATGGGTTTCCTCCATTATGTTGAAGACATACTGTTAAGTAATTTAGAGCGTGAGCCCAAATGGCGACAATGATGATAAATGTAAAGTGCTGTGGAATATGATGGTGCTGTATAAGAAATAATTATAACACAGTATGGCATAGCGACTGGTCATGTGATTGATGGGCAGTATGTAACGCAGAGGTGGGTGACCCTGTGATGGAAGCATGTGCGTATTTTGCTCAGCAGATCAACTGCTAAGGGATTTGTTTTACATTGGGAAGGCTTCCAGGTGACTTGGAGAGATGGGTGGGTCCAGTCACCTACATACCCACCCAAAGGGGTGTATCTGAACACCTAAGATGGTTGTGTGTTTGAGGACCTGCGGTGATGTCATGATCACCTGACTAGCCATGTGATAGGTACATGGGTGTGGTTACAATTATGTAATGGAGGTGTGTTTGGCACATGGGAGCGAGTGCTCGAAGACTGGGAGCATCTGGCGGTAACTCGGTGGGGTTACAAAGTTTTGCTGTGGATCGGCAGGTCCACGAAGTCTACGGTATGGAGCTGCAGTTGCAGCAAGAGGTTCTGTAGTAGCTGCAGTTGCAGCAGCAGCCGCTGGTGTTCGGCGGCCGGAGGTGCCAGTGTTTTGTGGCTGCGACAGGAGCTGTGGCAATCCCAGCTGGAGCTGGTGAGGTATCGTAAAAGGACAGTGTGAACCAGGTCAGCCCAGAAAGACCTAGTGTACTGTGGCACTGTTGGGGCAGATAGACTGCTGTGTACAGGCGGTGAGGGGCCTGTAGAGGGACATGGGAGGACCATGGTGTGTACCTCAAGGAGGGATGATGGTCCAAAAAGTGGTGGAGTCCTGAAAGGTAGCGGTGACCCAAACATGGGTGGTGGCCTCAAAAGGGGTGGATTCCCGAAAGGGGGAGGTGACCCAAACAAGGGTGGTGGCCCAAAAAGGGGTGGAGTCCGGAAAGGGGTGGTGGCCCAAAAAGAGGTGGAGTCCTGAATGGGGCAGAGTCCCAAAAAGGGGTGAAGCTTTCATAAGGGGCTGCATTGGTTGCATCAGTGGACAAGTGTGGGGAACCGCAGTGTTTGTGTTTTACTTATTCCGAGTGCAGCATAGACTTCCCGTTTGACAGGCCGGAGGTGTGTACCATTACATCGGGAAGGATTCACTGGACTGCTGGACTCAAAGAGTCAGGTGACTCTGATGGGAACTCCTCTCGTTCTCTGTCTGACTGAGAAAAAGGTCAAGGTTTGCTGCATCCATGGGGTCACTGTGGACTATATTGTGGAGAGTGATGATTGATATGTCCAAAAGTGTCGAGTGCCAAGATGGCGGTATAACACTGAACTTATTGTACCCCTTTGAGAGGGGCCGGGACTTTGTGTCCTTTAAAGATCTATGGGAAGTTGCTGAAGTGTGGGGTTGCTAATAGGAGAGACGGAACGGTAGTATGGAAGCCCCACTACAGCAGCAGGATGTGGAGATTCTTGTTAATAGAATGTATAAGGAGGAGGAGGTAGCGCCACCCCAAGGCGATAGTCCAGAGTTCGGGGTGACCGGAAGAAAGTGTGGGTCTGACCAACTCGGGGACTTATCTGGGGTGACCAAACGTGTGACTGTGGGAAACGGGGTAGCTCCAGAAAAGGGGTGCGACACCTGTTTGTGTGGACTTGCTGTTCCAGGATGACAGGGTGAGTGAGGGTGACTCCAATTCAGTCTGTGACTCGAAGGCAAGGGAAAAAGAGTGTAATAAGGGGGAGCTGAGAAAAAATGACAGATCTTTGTCTCGTCGTGGGGGCTGTGGAAAGGCAGGACAGGCTACACCCTTTGAGAAGAGAGTTGATGAGGAAGATTCAGGGTCAGGTACAGATCAGGTTACTGTCCTTGAAAAGGAGGTCACTTTATCTTTGACAAATCTCAGCACATAGGTAGGGCTGGAATTAAAACAGACCTGTAGTAGACCCACATGAGCAATGCCTGGAAAGGGTGAAGTGGCTCAGTATGGTGAAGGCTCTAGAGTACCGGATGCTGAAGAGATGGAGATGTGTGAAGTTAACAAGAGTCGAGAGGTACCTAAGAGTAAACAGACAGAAAGCCCAGCAGAGACCAAAGAGGCGGATGCAGGAACAGGCGGAACTCTGAAGAGGCAGAGTGTGGGTGGGAAAGAGAGCCCATATGAAAATCTAATTAAAGACATGGTGCGACATGTGCTAGCCTAAAGAGAGCAGGACCATGACAGAGAGCTGTTTAAAGAGACAGTGGAGCAAGAAAGGGTCCTGAGACAAGCGATTGAGCACAGAGGGGATGAGCTGGAGAAAGAAGTCTCTGAGCTCAGAGGTCATCTATTAGCGTGTCAAACCATGAACAAGGCCATATTGAAAGATATGGAGGTGCTCAGAGAGGCCCAAGAGAAGCATCAGCAGGAGCTTCTCTGGAGAGAGGATGGGCGTCACTGCCTGGTAGAGGAGCAAGAAAGTTCTCCGTGAGCTCAAGATAAAGGAGACTAATCCCCAACTCCAGAAATTCATGGATGACCGGGAAATCGAACTGTTGTGCTCTCCCAATGTGATCGCAATGAAGGAGAGTGAGCTGAAGAGGCTGACTAAAGAAGAAATCCAGCAGGGGAAGTGCCACGCAGATGGCCATACAAGGGATGTCAAGGTCTTGGGAAACTGACGCTAAGGATGAGGAGGTCCAACAGTATGTTCAAGAAAGTGAGACTTCCGGTTTCAAGGACATAATAGAGGTACCCGAAGACATACGAGAAGCGTCAGCCAGTGAGGAGGTGCATGAGGCCTTTAGAAAGGTGGTCAAAGCGTGTAGGGTGCACTGGGCACCCGAGACTCAGCAGTTGGTCGTACTGTCGACTAGAGAAGTCACAGTGAAGCGGGTGGCTGTCCTGAGGGATATGCATCTACAATGCCTCCGCACAAAACAGATGATCATGCTGAAGAATGAGGAAGCCGCTTGACGTCTGGAGCTAGCGAGAGAAGCTCAAAATTGGCTTGGCTTGGTGGAAGACATCATTCTGGTACCCAGAAATTTGGTGGGGAAAGTAATCGGAAGGCTTGGGAGAGTGATGCAGGAGACTGTAAATAGATCAGGTGTGAAGAGACTAAGGATTCCAGCTGATGATAAGGCTCAGGTCATGGGTGAAGATGGGATGGTTCCATTCCTTGTTGTTGGATCCATGGAGAGTCTTGGGAATATCCGGATGCTCCTGGGTTATCGCATGGCGTACCTAAAAGAAGTCGAGCAGCGAAGACGTGAGAGGGAGCAGATCAATATAGAGCTGCAGGAAATGGCAAACAGGTTGCCACCACCCTCATCTCATGGGATAGAGAGGCAAAGAGGTTTGCTTAAGACTGGAAGTCCTCAAGCTGAAGCTAACAGGACACAGAGATAAATGGAAGGACTGCTCTCCAGGCAATAAAGACCATAGGAGAGTTGGCCAGCAGAGACATGACAGAAGGTGGTCTGACGGAAGAGGTAGAAGTAGTGATGCCTCAGTTAGCTCAGGGTCGAATGACCTAGGCGGGAGACCCTGTAAAGGAAAAAAGAGTCAGAACAGACAGATGGTATGGGTGCAAGGGAATTGTGACACCGGTTTGACCGCCAGGGGAGCAGGTGGTCTGACAAGGGGTCATCTCTATTAAAAGATATGACGGATGATGGGTATCTACAAAAGGGTTCACTAGCAGGGCCCAACTTTGACAGATGGTTTGACAGGCAGAGACGATCAAGAGGGATCTCTCGTCAGGTAATAGAAAGTGCCAAGCCCCACAGCTTTAGGCAGAGAGGGAGAATATGTGGCATGGCCACTGGTCATGTGATTGATGGGTGGTATATATTGCAGAGGTGGGTGGCCCTGTGATTGAAGCCTGGGTGTGTTTTGCTCAGCAGACCTACTGCTGAGGGATGTGTTTTACATTGTTTACATTGGGAAGACTTACAGGTGACTTGGAAAGATGGGTGGGTCAAGTCATCTACATACTCACCTAAAGAGGTGTGTCTGAACACCTAAGATAGTTGTGTGTTTGAGGACCTGCGGTGATGTCACGATCACCTGACTAGCCATGTGATAGGTACCTGGGTGTGGTTACAATTATGTAATTGAGGTGTGGTTGGCACATGGGAGCGAGTGCTGGCTAGTCTGAGCCAGAGCAAGGAGGCCTGTGAGCTGCCTCCAGAGTGGACGGCTTGAGAACCGTGAGTGATAGTGACTGGGGTCAGTGAGAGATGTCTGTGGGATACCTCTGAGGACAGGAGGCATCCGGGAACCTGTGTGGCCGGCACCAACAGGTAATGGACAGGGATCCACCGGGGTCAGAGAGAGAGAGACTGTGTTTACTTTATGGGATACCTCTGAGGATAAGAGGCATCCAGGAACCTATGTGAAGGACGGCAACAGGTAACGGACTGTAATCCGTGTTATGCTGACCAGGGTCAGTGAGGGACTGTGGTTCCACTGTAATGCCGAATGTGTACAGACGGTGTTCAGGCTGTTGCATACTACCAAGTTCCTGACTGTTTTTGTAAGAAAATCATGCCTGTGCGCATTTATCCCATTGCCAAGCGAGTGTCCCCCAAGACACGTAGTAAGCGCTATCTTATAACAGGTATGCAAAATGTGGGTTTATTAGCTTTTTTCAAATCCTATGACTGGTTGTTATGTTTTCTTATGCCCTGATTTAAATAAAAAACCACTTATATTTTTAACCATCACATATGGATTTTGGACAAAACGCTCGTGAAATTACATGCATGCGAGATGAACAATAACATTTTTTGTTGTAGTCAAAAATATACACAATATCATATATAAAATGTATTGAACATTCATTCTGCAACCTTACTGGAAATTATTTCTTGCATCTTTTCCTTTTCTCATCATAGCTTCTCTTGATACCTTTTCTCTGTGGAAGATCTGTGGATCTTCTATGTGAAGCATCCAGCAGCAGTCCATCATGTTCCATCTACTTTGGTATCATCATTCAATCTAATCTGCTTGATTTCTTAATGAAATCTTTCTCCTTTGCTAACAGCACCAAGGCTTTCAGGAAAGTAGTCCAAATGGGAATGTAAAAAATGTTACTTCAAATTCATCAGACATGGTGCAAGATATGAAAGCATGCTGCAAGAAAAAACCTGGACGTGATGGAATTTTTTGATATTTTTACTGATTTCAGCAATCAAAAGTATATCAAGATCACCTCTTACTTTTCAACCAATTTTACCCTTGCAGACATGTGTAATAGTTACACATACTGAAATAAAACACAGTTTCATCAAGTTCAACAATCTGACTGCTCTAACTGTGAAGAAACCTTTCCTATTTGGATGTATTAATCTTTCCTTCTCACAAAATTTATGTTTCATAGACTTTTGCAAAGAATAAATCATGTGGTATACATGTACGTAATCATACCCGAGTCTCTTTTCTACTGAACCAAGCCCAATTTTTGCACTAATCATTATAAGATAGCTCTTCCGTCTCATTTATTAATCTAGTTGCCTTCCTTTGAACCAATTCTAGCAGTTTAATATCCTTTTATAGCTTGTGGACCCCAAAGCTGGAACTCATATTCCCTATATGGCCTTACAAGGGATTCACAGAGGGGTGTGAATGCACTTTTCATTCACTCTCATTATCTGCTTTTGCTGCTTGACATTGAGTTCTGCTGCTCAGCTTACCTGTGACCAGAATACCCTGGAGATATTCTGGTCACAAGGCTAGAAGTACTCCTGTTCTGTAATCTTTATCTTACCCCTTCCCTATATTCTGATGCATCATACTGTATGTTGTGTCTCTATCTTTGAAAAACATCAGAAACTTTACCTTCACATAAAGAAAAAATTTAAACACCAGAACTGAATTTTTTGGTCTCCACAACACCACCAAAATGCAATAAGAAGTTATCATAACGTCTTATCTACCGCAAAAATTATATTAATACAGATGCCTGCTTGCCACTCAAAATAATCCCTCAGACAGCTCCATATACCGAAAAATAAAAGCAATAGAAGTCTCAAAACAATATTTTTCTGAAATTTCAAACTTTTGGGAGGCCTCTTAATGCCATGGCCATTTTCTGTTTTTCCTCCCCTTCTTTTATTTTTCCATCAATATAGCCGTATGAGAGCTTGTTTTTGGGGGGATGAGTTGAACTTTTGAATGACGTCACCATTGATTTTACCATTTAGCGTACTGGAAAACAGTAAAGGATTCCAAATGCAGTGATATCGCAAAAAAAAGCAATTCCACAATAGTTTTTGGGGGTTTTATTTTCACTATATGGTAAAACTGACCTGTCAATATGATTCCCCAGGTCAATATGAATATGCAGATACTAATATTAAAGTGGTGAAAAATATTCAGAAATTTCTGGGAAGAAAAGTTTTCCATTTGTCACTATTTTTTCAGAGACCCACAGTGTCTTCATATTTTAGGATCTCAGACTGAGTGAGGGCTTAATTTTTGCGCCCATAGCTGATGTTTTTATTGATACTATTTTGGGGTAGATAGAATGCTTTGATTACCTCTTATTGCATTTTACTGTGCAATGTTGCAGTGGCCCCAAAAAAATTGATTCTGCCGTTTTGATTTTTTCTCATTATTACACTATTCGCCTTTCTGATTAATTTACTTTATATTTTGATAGATTGGATATTTCTGAACACAGCGATACCAAATATGTGTATTTTGTTTGATTTTCAATGAGGCAAAAAAGGGTGATTTGAACTTGTTATTTTTTTTAGATTTTAAAATTTGAGTTTTTTTTTCACTTTTTTCACTTAGGAGACTTCATGGTGTGATTGTCCAATTGCCTGTGCTGTAAAAATGTATAGAAAAAATCACAATCTCACAGGAGTATCATAATCACAGGCACATAACAGACCCCCAGATGTTATGACAACCCCTTGGTGCCTCCAATCAAGTGACAGGGCTGCCGATGGGCTTGATGTGTGACATACTCCCAAGTGGCAGAGAATGACAGCGGGCTTTAACTGATTAACAGTTGTGGGTGGAGCTTCAATCCACCCACGGCTGTTAAAGTCACGTGACAGCTGATTTAAATGAGCTATCAGGTGCGCAGAAATATGCAGGCTCAGTGCTGGAGCCCGAATTAAAGTCAGGGACACTATAAAAATGTACCTCATTCGTCGTGAAGTGTTAAAATAACAATAATAAAAAAGTTTGGTATGGACATAAGAGAACTGGCATGGATAATCACATTTTGCAACAACATGAATTCTGAAAAAACAAATCTAAAAACAAACAACTGCGATTGGTGTTATTCAAAACTACAACTGCAAAAAACAAACCTAAGTAAGGCTATGATGATGGAATAATGTACATTAAAGAAGTTGTCCAGGTTTGGGACAAAAGTCTGCTGACTTTTTATGTGACTGAAGACTGCCAAATCATGGCAGTAAGGCCAGAGTCACACTACATGTATGAAAAATCTGTCCCAGTCTCCTTGCCAAGAGTCGCACAAGTGTAATGCAACTGTCATGCGAGTGTCATGCGAGTACAATCCGATTTTTCACACCTAGCATCAGATTTACATCCAAATGCAGAGCAATTGCTATTCGATTGCAATGCAATTTTAACATGACCTTTTACATAGAGCAATTCTTTGTCATTTACACATCGTTTTCAAAGGAAATATTCTTAAAAACGCACACACATAAACAGTACAGACCAAAAGTTTGGACACACCTTCTCATTTAAAGATTTTTCTGTATTTTCATGACAATGAAAATTGTACATTCACACTGAAGGCATCAAAACTATGAATTAACACATGTGGAATTATATACTTAATAAAAAAGTGTGAAACAACTGAAATTAAATTATGTCTTATATTCTAGGTTCTTCAAAGTAGCCACCTTTTGCTTTGATGACTGCTTTGCACACTCTTGGCATTCTCTTGATGAGCTTCAAGAGGTAGTCACCATGAATGTTTTTCACTTCACAGGTGTGCCCTGTCAGGTTCAATAAGTGGGATTTATTGCCTTATAAATGTGGATGGGACCCTCAGCTGTGTTGTGCAGAAGTCTGGTGGATATGCAGCGCCCCAGTGTCCTGGTCGTTGCAGTAATAGCATTCTCCTCTAGGGGAGAGTGGTGTTACGTTTGGAGGCAAAGAAGGACAACTGCATCCAGGTATCACAAACATGCAACACATTTCACACTCCAGGACACCAGGGGGAGCTCTTGCTCCTTTTTATTAGGTCACTCCCCACACTTAGCTAAAACTGGTGACCTGTAGGGAAAGGTAGTTGGTTGCTGGCTGAGCTCCGCTCAGGTAGTTGGTCCCTGACAGGGGTGGTATCACGTCAGAGATCGAGGGAGAAGGACATGAAGCTGTGCATGCCCTCAGAGCTGCAGCTCCCAGAAAGAGACATCGAAGGCAGAACTGTATTGCAGCGAGCGTGCAAAAGAAGTCGTAGCAAAGGAGTGGATACAAGAAGGGGACCAGCCCTACACAGGCTGCCTCCTTCGGAGGCGCAAAATCCCGGTAGCCGGAACACCGGGGGAGCAATGACCCTTTATGCCTTGCTCCACAGACCGGCAGGACAGCTAATTTCACATTACCTGTCCGCCCTACCCCCAGGAGGCACGGGGCACCCCTTAGAGGCTGGGGCATGATAGAGTCCCTATAAACCGCCTCAAGCCACCAGTCATACGGGTTTGTCCTATCCTACCCGGGGGACAGAGAGAGAGACATAACATCCACAATAGTTGTGAGGACCTTATGAGAAGCTTAGCAGTAAGGGACTACAACACTGCAGCGCAAAAGAAGGCTACTGATTTCCACCTGGACAAGGGGACTCTGGACTTGCCTCCAAACCGGCCGGACTCTGCCTGCCCTGTGATCTGGTGCCCTGAACTGTGGATGCTGAAGTCTTCAGTAAAGGTAAAGAGACTGCAACCTTGTGTCCTCGTTCTTCTCTGCGCCTCTCACCATCCACCATCTACACACCGGGAAGCCCTGGGGATATACTTCACCTGTGGGAAGGTATACCAACTAGCTGCTATAACATCACCCCAGTGGACCCCTTAAAGCAGCGTTGGTCACCATGACCGAATACCACAGGTGGCATCACGAACACAAACTCTATCCCTTTAAAGAACTTTCCCTTTTGCATGGACGTCCCAAGGCCACAGACAGCGTCAGCCACAGTGACATCCCCTGTGAACCGCAGGAACCGGTACCGAGTACCCCACGGCCCCATGGGGACGCTCCAGATACGCAGCTGATAGTCCTACTGAATAGACTGTTAGAATTTGTTTTATGGCAAGAAAAAAGCAGCTAAGTAAAGAAAAACGAGTGGCCATCATTACTTTAAGAAATGAAGGTCAGTCAGTCTGAAAAATTGGGCAAACTTTGAAAGTGTCCCCAAGTGCAGTGGCAAAAACCATCAAGCGCTACAAAGAAACTGGCTCACATGAGGACCGCCCCAGGAAAGGAAGCACAAGAGTAACCTATGCTTAAGAGGATAAATTTATCCGAGTCACCAGCCTCAGAAATCACAGGTTAACAGCAGCTCAGATTAGAGACCAGGTCAATGCCACACAGAGTTCTAGCAGAAGACTCATCTCTACAACAACTGTGCAGCAGGCCCTCAAGGTAAAATAGCTGCTTGGAAACCACTGCTAAGGACAGGCAACAAGCAGAAGAGACTTGTTTGGGCTAAAAAACACAAGGAATGGACATTACACCAATGGAAATCTGTGCTTTGGTCTGATGAGTCCAAATTTGAGATCTTTAGTTCCAACCACCGTGTCTTTGTGCGACGCAGAAAAGGTGAATGGATGGACTCTACATGCCTGGTTCCCACAGTGAAGCATGGATGAGGAGGTGTGATGGTGTAGGGATGTTTTGCTGGTGACACTGTTGGGGATTTATTCAAAATTGAAGGCATACTGAACCAGCATGGCTACCACAGCATCTTGCAGCGGCATGCTATTCCATCCGGTTTGCGTTTAGTTGGACCATAATTTATTTTTCAACAGGACAATGACCCCAAACACACCTACAGGCTGTGTAAGGACTACTTGACCAAGAAGGAGAGTGATGGGGTGCTACGCCAGATGACCTGGCCTCCACAGTCACCAGACCTGAACCCAATCGAAATGGTTTGGGGTGAGCTGGACCGCAGAGTGAAGGCAAAAAGGGCCAACAAGTGCTAAGCATCTCTCGGAACTCCTTCATGATTGTTGGAAGACCATTCCCGGTGACTACCTCTTGAAGCTCATCAAGAGAATGCCAATAGTGTGCAAAGCAGTAATCAAAGCAAAAGGTGGCTACTTTGAAGAACCTAGAATATAAGACATATTTTCAGTTGTTTCACACTTTTTTGTTAAGTATATAGTTCCACATGTGTTAATTCATAGTTTTGATGCCTTCAGTGTGAATGTACAATTTTCATAGTCATGAAAATACAGAAAAATCTTTAAATGAGAAGGTGTGTCCAAACTTTTTGGTCTGTACTGTATATACAGTTGTGCTCAAAAGTTTACATACCCCGGCAGAATTTTTGCTTTCTTGGCCCTTTTTTAGAGACTATAAATGATTACACCAAAACTTTTTCTCAACTCGTGGTTAGTGGTTGGGTGAAGCCATTTATTGTCAAACTACTGTTTTCTCTTTTTAAATCATAATGCAACCCAAAACATCCAAATGACCCTGATCAAAAGTTATTTCTTCAAAGGGAAATTTGTAGTTAAAATTCCGCGCTGCCGCTAAGATGAATTTCAGGAGCATATAGTTGATTCACAGTGGTTTTATTCAATGCGTTTCAGGGGTCTCATGCCCCCTTCATCAGGAAATACCACACCAGGTGTGGTATTTCCTGCTGAAGGGGGCATGAGACCCCTGAAACGCGTTGAATAAAACCACTGTGAATCAACTATACGCTCCTGAAATTCATCTTAGCAGCAGCGTGGAATTTTAACTACAAATTTCCCTTTGAAGAAATTATTTTCTCTGGTCGGTGAAGACCTGTGGATCTGCAGCAGCCGCTATCTACATGCTCTAATCTCATCCTAACCAGGTGAGCAAATTTGGTGTATATTCTCCTCTGTGTAACGTGGATAAGACCCTATTGCGCTCTTTGTCTCCCCATTGTTTTACAATAGTTACCTGATCAAAAGTTCACATACCCCATTTCTTAATACAGTGTATTGCCCCCTCTAACATCAATGACAGCTTGAAGTCTTTTCTGGTAATTGTGGATGACGTTCTTTATTTTCTCAGATGATAAAGCTGCCCACTTTTCTTGGCAAAAAGCCTCCAGTTCCTGTAAATTCCTTGGCTGGAAGAGCACGCTTGAGATCTCCCCAGAGTGGCTGAATGATATTGAGGTCAGGAGACTGAGATGACCACTCCAGAATGTTCACTTTGTTCTGCTGTAGCCAATGACAGGTCGACTTGGCCTTGTGTTTTAGATCGCTGACATCTTGGAACGTCCAAGTACGTCCCATGTGCAGCTTCCGGGCTGATGAGTGCAAATTTGCCTCCAGCATTTGCTGATAACGTGCTGCATTCATCTTTCCTTCAACTTTGACCAAGTTTCCTGTGCCTTTACAGCTCACACATCCCCCAAAACATCAGCGATCCACTTCCATGCTTTACAGTAGGAATGGTGTTCCTTTCATTATACGCTTTGTTGACCTCTCCCCAAATGTAACGTTTGTGGTTGTGGTCAAAAAGTTAAATCTTGATCTCATCACTTCAAATTACCTTGTTCCAGAAGTTGTGAGGCTTGTTTCTGTGCTGTAAGCGATATACTTTGTGGCATTTGCACACTAATGGCTTTCTTCTGGCAACTCGACCATGCAGCCCATTTTTCTTCACTTGCCTCCTTATTGTGCATCTTGAAACAGCCACACCGACAGTTTTCAGAGAGTTCTGTATTTCAGCTGATGTTATTTGTGGGTTTTTCTTTGTATCCCGAACAATTTACCTGGCCGATGTAGAAGACATTTTTGTTGGTCTACCTGACCGTAGTTTTGTTTCTACAGAGTCCCTGATTTTCCAATAGTTAATCACAGTTTGAACACTGCTGACTGGCATTATCAATTCCTTGGATATCTTTTTGTATCACTTTCCTGTTTTATACAGTTCAACTACCTTTTCCCGTAGATCAGTTGACAATTCTTTTGCTTTCTCCATGACTCACAATCCAGAAACATCAGTGGCTGGATGAAAGATGCAAGAGTCTGTCTGGATCCCAGAAACGCACTCAGGTTTTATGCACACACACTGATCACAAGCAAACAGGTCACTGGTGAGGATGTTACCTTTAGTAGCCATTAAAACAGCATAGTAAATATATATCTTACTACTGGGGGGGCAGAGGGAGCCATCTCCTCGGGCCCTGTCACATGAAGCGGCGCAGAGGTCTCTAATCAATGTGAGTCTGAAAGCCTCTTTCTGGCCTCGTTTTCACCTCTTTCTGTCTTTCATAGACTTACATTGAGCACTTGTGTCGTAGCTTCTAACTTCTGGCCAGTCAGAAGCTGTGCTCACAGGATTGAGCCATGGGAATGGAGCAGTGCCAAAAAATGGTGAATACAGCGGGGGATGAGTATATGACCAGGGCAAGGGGACTTGCACTTAAAGCACCACTATAGCGGTGAAAAAAAAACAGCTGGAGTGGTGCTTTATTAATAAGCAATTTATTATTCTAAAGGTAATTATGGCTTGGAATAAATGTCTGCAGTCACTTTAAGTGACTGCAGACTGCCAAGTCATGACAGGGGGCGCCTGCTGCATGAGCCCCCAATATCACTGGCGTTATCAGGCGGTCATGCGACCACGTTTGCTATGTCATGTGTCCACTAGAAAGGTTTGGTTTCTCTTAATAGAAGAAAATTGAGAGAAGACGAAAGCGTCGTCACATGACCGCCTGCTGATAGGGTTGAGCGAAACGGGTCGATCATTTTCAAAAGTCGCCGACTTTTGGCTAAGTCGGCGTCTCATGAAACCCGATCCGACCCCTGTGCTTGTCGGCCATGCGGTACGCGACTTTCGCGCCAAAGTCGCGTTTCAATGACGCGAAAAGCGCCATTTCTCAGCCAATGAAGGTGAACGCAGAGTGTGGGCAGCGTGATGACATAGATCCTGGTCCCCACCATCTTAGAGAAGGGCATTGCAGTGATTGGCTTGCTGTCTGCGGCGTCACAGGGGCTATAAAGGGGCGTTCCCGCCGACCGCCATCTTACTGCTGCTGATCTGAGCTTAGGGACAGGTTGCTGCCGCTTCGTCAGAAGCAGGGAGAGCGTTAGGCAGGGTCCACTAACCACCAAACCGCTTGTGCTGCAGCGATTTCCACTGTCCAACACCACCTTCGGTGTGCAGGGACTGTGGAAGCTATTTTTTTTTTTTTTTCCCCTCAGCGCTGTAGCTCATTGGGCTGCCCTAGAAGGCTCCGTGATAGCTGTATTGCTGTGTGTACGCCACTGTGGAAACCAACTGCTTTTTTCAAAGCACATATCCTCTTGTTCCTTCCTTTCTGCACAGCTATCTTTTTTGTTTGTCCACACTTTTTATTTAATTTGTGCATCAGTCCACTCCTATTGCTGCCTGCCATACCTGGCTTACATTACTGCAGGGAGATAGTAATTGTAGGACAGTCCCTGTTTTTTTTTTGTTTTTTTTGTGGGAGATTAAGATTGGCATTTCTGCTACAGTGCCATCCCTGTGTGTGCCATCTCTCACTGAGTGGGCCATAGAAAGCCTATTTATTTTTTCCGTGATTTGTGTTCTAAATTCTACCTCAACACAAAAACACTACATCAATCAGTGGGAGAAAAATATTGGCCTCAGTCAGGGCTTGTGTGCCACTGCTGTGTGTGCTATCTCTCATTCAGTGGGCTATAGCAAGCCTATTTTTTTTTTTTTTTTTTTTTTTAATATTATTTGGTTTCTAAAGTCTCCCTGAAAAAAAAAAAAAACCTAAAAAAACAGTGGGAGAGTAATATTGCCCTTTCAGCTTGTGTGCCAGTCTTGACTCCTGGGTGTGCCACCTCTCTCCCTCTCATTCAGTGGGCCATAGAAAGCCTATTTATTTTTTTTAAAAAATATTATTGGGTTTCTAAAGTCTCCCTTAAAAAACAAAAAATACATAAAAAAACAGTGGGAGAGTAATATTGCCCTTTCAGCTTGTGTGCCAGGCTTGACTCCTGGGTGTGCCACCTCTCTCCCTCTCATTCAGTGGGCCATAGAAAGCCTATTTATTTTTTTTTTTAAATATTATTGGGTTTCTAAAGTCTCCCTTAAAAAACAAAAAATACATAAAAAAACAGTGGGAGAGTAATATTGCCCTTTCAGCTTGTGTGCCAGTCTTGACTCCTGGGTGTGCCACCTCTCTCCCTCTCATTCAGTGGGCCATAGAAAGCCTATTTATTTTTTTTTTTAAATATTATTGGGTTTCTAAAGTCTCCCTTAAAAAACAAAAAATACATAAAAAAACAGTGGGAGAGTAATATTGCCCTTTCAGCTTGTGTGCCAGTCTTGACTCCTGGGTGTGCCACCTCTCTCCCTCTCATTCAGTGGGCCATAGAAAGCCTATTTATTTATTTTTTTAAATATTATTGGGTTTCTAAAGTCTCCCTTAAAAAACAAAAAAAACATAAAAAAACAGTGGGAGAGTAATATTGCCCTTTCAGCTTGTGTGCCAGTCTTGACTCCTGGGTGTGCCACCTCTCTCTCATTCAGTGGGCCATAGAAAGCATTTTTTTTTTTTTTCCTTGATTTGTGTTCTAAAATCTACCTCAACACAAAAACACTACATCAATCAGTGGGAGAAAAATATTGGCCTCAGTCAGGGCTTGTGTGCCACTGCTGTGTGTGTTATCTCTCATTCAGTGGGCTATAGAAAGCCTATTTATTTATTTATTTTTTTTCTTATTATTTGGTTTCTAAAGTCTCCCTGAAAAAAAAAAAAAAAAACATAAAAAAACAGTGGGAGAGTAATATTGCCCTTTCAGCTTGTGTGCCAGTCTTGACTCCTGGGTGTGCCACCTCTCTCCCTCTCATTCAGTGGGCCATAGAAAGCCTATTTATTTTTTAAAAAAAATATTATTGGGTTTCTAAAGTCTCCCTTAAAAAACAAAAAATACATAAAAAAACAGTGGGAGAGTAATATTGCCCTTTCAGCTTGTGTGCCAGTCTTGACTCCTGGGTGTGCCACCTCTCTCTCATTCAGTGGGCCATAGAAAGCATTTTTTTTTTTTTCCTTGATTTGTGTTCTAAAATCTACCTCAACACAAAAACACTACATCAATCAGTGGGAGAAAAATATTGGCCTCAGTCAGGGCTTGTGTGCCACTGCTGTGTGTGCTATCTCTCATTCAGTGGGCTATAGAAAGCCTATTTATTTATTTATTTTTTTTCTTATTATTTGGTTTCTAAAGTCTCCCTGAAAAAAAAAAACAAAAACATAAAAAAACAGTGGGAGAGTAATATTGCCCTTTCAGCTTGTGTGCCAGTCTTGACTCCTGGGTGTGCCACCTCTCTCCCTCTCATTCAGTGGGCCATAGAAAGCCTATTTATTTTTTTTTTTAAATATTATTGGGTTTCTAAAGTCTCCCTTAAAAAACAAAAAATACATAAAAAAACAGTGGGAGAGTAATATTGCCCTTTCAGCTTGTGTGCCAGGCTTGACTCCTGGGTGTGCCACCTCTCTCCCTCTCATTCAGTGGGCCATAGAAAGCCTATTTATTTTTTTTTTTAAATATTATTGGGTTTCTAAAGTCTCCCTGAAAAAAAAAAAAATACATAAAAAAACAGTGGGAGAGTAATATTGCCCTTTCAGCTTGTGTGCCAGTCTTGACTCCTGGGTGTGCCACCTCTCTCCCTCTCATTCAGTGGGCCATAGAAAGCCTATTTATTTTTTTTTTTAAATATTATTGGGTTTCTAAAGTCTCCCTGAAAAAAAAAAAATACATAAAAAAACAGTGGGAGAGTAATATTGCCCTTTCAGCTTGTGTGCCAGTCTTGACTCCTGGGTGTGCCACCTCTCTCCCTCTCATTCAGTGGGCCATAGAAAGCCTATTTATTTTTTTTTTTTAATATTATTGGGTTTCTAAAGTCTCCCTTAAAAAACAAAAAAAACATAAAAAAACAGTGGGAGAGTAATATTGCCCTTTCAGCTTGTGTGCCAGTCTTGACTCCTGGGTGTGCCACCTCTCTCTCATTCAGTGGGCCATAGAAAGCATTTTTTTTTTTTTTCCTTGATTTGTGTTCTAAAATCTACCTCAACACAAAAACACTACATCAATCAGTGGGAGAAAAATATTGGCCTCAGTCAGGGCTTGTGTGCCACTGCTGTGTGTGCTATCTCTCATTCAGTGGGCTATAGAAAGCCTATTTATTTATTTATTTTTTTTCTTATTATTTGGTTTCTAAAGTCTCCCTGAAAAAAAAAAAAAAAACATAAAAAAACAGTGGGAGAGTAATATTGCCCTTTCAGCTTGTGTGCCAGTCTTGACTCCTGGGTGTGCCACCTCTCTCTCTCATTCAATGGGCTATAGAAAGCCTATTTTTTTTTTTTTTTTTTTTTTATATTATTTGGTTTCTAAAGTCTCCCTGAAATAAAAAAAAAACTTACAAAAACAGTGGGAGAGTAATATTGCCCTTTCAGCTTGTGCGCCAGTCTTGACTCCTGGGTGTGCCACCTCTCTCTCTCTAATTGTGGGCCATAGAAAGCCTTTTTTTTTTTTTTTTTTTTAATATTATTTGGTTTCTAAAGTCTCCCTGAGAAAAAAAAAAAAATAAATTAGGTGGGAGATTAATATTGACATTAGTGCTTGAGTGACAGTCCTGCGTGTGTGTCATCTCTGTGATTTTGTGCCACAGAAAACAGAGTGTGTAACATTGTGCCTGATTTTCCTTGTGGTCTCACCAACCTGTTAAGGGATATTGAAATCATACTGAAGTTATAGCTCACCGTGTAAGTTGTTTGACAGCAACAAATAAAGTTACTTTGGTTAAGATTTTAAAACAATGAGGAAGTCTGGTGCAAGAGGTCGTCGTGGGCGTTCATTGTCAGCTGGTAATGATGGTAGTGGTAGTGGAGCATCAGGTGGTCGTGGGGATAAAAATATTCCACCTAAGTCTGGAGCTGTGGAGCCAGTTTCGTCGTCAGGCTACACAAGGCCTCGAACGCTCTCTTTTCTGGGAGTAGGAAAACCGCTTTTAAAGGCGGAGCAGCAACAGCAAGTTTTGGCTTACATTGCAGACTCAGCCTCTAGCTCTTTTGCCTCCTCTTCCGAAACTGGTAAATGTAAAAGCAGCGCGTCGCTTGTGGATGTTCACGGTCAGGGACAAGTCGCTTCCTTGTCCTCCTCAGCAAAAACTACAACAAGAGAGAAGGATGCAGCAGGCGACACAACGGGTCACTCCATGGAGCTCTTTACACATACCGTCCCTGGCTTAGAAAGTGAAACATTTAACAGGCCATGCCCATTACAAGTATATTCTGACATGCAGTGCACTGATGCACAGCCACAGCCAGAGTACTATGCTGCTCCTTTGACTCAGACCACCACATTGCCCTCTCAGGGTACAGATCCACAATCAGACCCTGATGAGACTATGTTGCCCCGCCACGAACGCTATACCACCGACCGACACAGTGACACAGACGAAGTTGCACACGAGCTCGAAGAGGAGGTAATAGATGACCCAGTTATTGACCCCGATTGGCAGCCATTGGGGGAACAGGGTGCAGGCGGCAGTAGTTCAGAAGCGGAGGTGGAGGAGGGGCCGCAGCAGGCATCAACATCGCAACAGGTTCCATCTGCCGGGCCCGTATCTGGCCCAAAACACGTGTCAAAGCCAAAACCTGTTGGAGCACAGCGTTGCCATCCGGTTAAAGCTCAGTCTGGATCCGAGTCTAGGAAGAGTGCAGTCTGGCATTTTTTTAAACAACATCCAACTGATCAGCGCAAAGTCATCTGTCAAAAATGTTCAACTAGCTTAAGCAGAGGTCAGAATCTGAAAAGTCTAAATACTAGTTGCATGCATAGACACTTAACCACCATGCATTTTCAAGCCTGGACTAACTACCAAACGTCCCTCAAGGTTGTAGCACCCTCGGCCAATGAAGCTAGTCAGCAACGCAACATCCCTTCCGTCACTGTAAGGCCACCATTTTCCGCACCACCGGCAGTATCTGTGCAGGTTTCTTTGCCAGCCAAAAGCAGTCAGGGTCAGGGAATCACCAGTTTTGTAGGAGGAAATATTGCATCTAGGGCACCGGCGGAAACAATACCGTCTCCAACCGTCTCTCAGTCTGCCATGTACACCGGCACACCCGAAAGTTCCATGATCTCCAGCTCTCCAGTCCAGCTCACCCTACATGAGACTCTGGTTAGAAAAAGGAAGTACTTATCCTCGCATCCGCGTACACAGTGTTTTAACGCCCACATAGCTAGACTAATCTCGTTAGAGATGATGCCCTACCGGTTAGTTGAAAGCGAAGCTTTCAAAGCCCTGATGGAGTACGCTGAACCACGATACGAGCTACCCAGTCGACACTTTTTTTCCAGAAAAGCCATCCCAGCCCTGCACCAGCATGTTAAACAGCGCATCGTCCATGCACTCAGGCAATCTGTGAGTACAACGGTGCACCTGACTACAGATGCATGGACCAGTAGGCATGGCCAGGGACGTTATGTGTCCATCACGGCACACTGGGTGAATGTGGTGGATGCAGGGTCCACAGGCGACATCAATTTAGGGACAGTTGTGCCTAGCCCACGGTCTAGGAAACAGTTGGCTGTAGGCGTTCGCACCCCCTCCTCCTCCTCCTCCTCGTCCTCCTGCAGAAGCTACAGCTCTTCCACAGAACGCAGTCTGCCAACCACTCCATCGGCAGATGACACTGTTGCACACCAGTTGTCCCATTATGGGCCAGCTACTGCCAAGCGTCAGCAGGCTGTATTGGCTATGAAGTGCTTGGGCGACAACAGACACACCGCGGAAGTTCTGTCCGAGTTCTTGCAACAAGAAACACAGTCGTGGCTGGGCACAGTAGATCTTGAGGCAGGCAAGGTAGTGAGTGATAACGGAAGGAATTTCATGGCTGCCATCTCCCTTTCCCAACTGAAACACATTCCTTGCCTGGCTCACACCTTAAACCTGGTGGTGCAGTGCTTATTGAAAACTTATCCTGGGTTCTCCGACCTGCTCCTCAAAGTGCGTGCACTTTGCTCACATATCCGACGTTCGCCTGTACACGCCAGCCGTATGCAGACCTATCAGCGGTCTTTGAACCTTCCCCAGCATCGCCTAATCATAGACGTTGCAACAAGGTGGAACTCAACACTGCACATGCTTCAGAGACTGTGCGAACAGAGGCGTGCTGTTATTTATTTGTGGGAGGATACACGGGCAGGCAGTAGGATGGCAGACATGGAGTTGTCAGGTGTGCAGTGGTCTAAGATACAAGACATGTGTCAAGTCCTTCAGTGTTTTGAGGAATGCACACGGCTGGTTAGTGCAGACAATGCCGTAATAAGCATGAGCATCCCCCTAATGCGTCTGCTGATGCAAAGTTTGACGCACATAAAGGAGCAGGCGTCTGCACCAGAGGAAGAGGAAAGCCTTGATGACAGTCAGCCATTGTCTGGTCAGGGCAGTGTACAGGACGAGGTAGCGGGCGAAGAGGAGGTGGAGGACGAGGAGGATGATGGGGATGAGTATATTTTTAATGCCGAACCTTTCCCGGGGGCACAGGAAATTGGTTGCGTGTCACGGCCGGGTTCTGGTTTTTTGAGGGACACAAGTGACGTAGATTTGCCTGCAACTGCCCCTCAACCAATCACAACCGGAGATTTTACAACTGGAACTTTGGCCCACATGGCGGATTATGCCTTACGTATCCTAAAAAGGGACACACGCATTACGAAAATGATGAACGATGACGATTACTGGTTGGCCTGCCTCCTTGATCCACGCTATAAAGGCAAATTGCAAAATATTATGCCACATGAGAACTTGGAACTAATATTAGCAACCAAACAATCAACTCTTGTTGACCGTTTGCTTCAGGCATTCCCAGCACACAGCGCACGTGATCGTTCTCACACGAGCTCCAGGGGGCAGCAGACTAGGAGTGTTAGGGGTGCACACATCAGAAGTGGCGTTGGACAGAGGGGTTTTCTGACCAGGTTGTGGAGTGATTTTGCTATGACCGCAGACAGGACAGGTACTGCTGCATCAATTGAAAGTGACAGGAGACAACATTTGTCCAGTATGGTTACTAACTATTTTTCATCCCTTATCGATGTTCTCCCTCAACCGTCATTCCCATTTGATTACTGGGCCTCCAAATTAGACACCTGGCCAGAATTGGCAGAATATGCATTGCAGGAGCTTGCTTGCCCGGCAGCAAGTGTCCTATCAGAAAGAGTATTCAGTGCTGCAGGTTCAATATTAACCGAAAAAAGGACTCGTCTGGCTACCCAAAATGTTGACGATCTAACATTCATTAAAATGAACCACAACTGGATTTCGAAATCTTTTGCCCCACCTTGCCCGGCCGACACCTAGCTTTCCTATGAAAGGCTCTTGCCTGTGAATTACTTTTCTAATGTCTAATTTGCTGCAGCTGATTGTACAGCATACGACATGTTTACACCTCCCTAAATGGCCAAACTCCCCACACGGGGCCGTGGTATCGCGACTTGGCGCAAGCACCCGTGAGACTGCTGTTTGTCTGAAGAGGTGGGTGTGCTCGCTTTTGGTTGACGGCATTGCTACTGGGTCCCTCATAGTACAATGTAGTGTCTCTGGCGGTGGTGGTGCACACCCAACGTCAGACACACCGTTGTAACATGAGGGGCCCTGGGGCGGTCCCGCCGGCCTCTAGAGAGTTCCCCCCTACCCCAGCTCAAAATGTGCTCTACCACATGCAAAATTATGTCGCACAGCTCCACCAATCTTTAGTCTATTCGCTGACATCATTCAATGTCTGGCACTGACAATACAAATTTGTAGACATCTACGATGCAACTTAAAGTAGTCTGTGTCTGTGTCCTATATTGGCACCATTAAATAGTTACTGCCAAATTACTATGTCAGAAACTCAGCAGATGAGCCCACCCCTGTACCTAAGTATGCCACCTTTTTTTTTGTTTTGGTTGTTTTGCGAGACATTAACATCTATTTATATTTTGGGAGTACTGGGACAGACACTCCTTGCACTACTCCTCCACTCACCACCAAGCTGCCCGTGTATCCATGTAACCGCTGTAAAACTGCCATGAGCCTATTGTTTGTTATTTTAGGCCTTTGAAGCCTGTCTGCGGTCCCTCCTTCCACTAGTCCTCCACTGACCAGACCACTGCTGCCCGTGTACCCCTGGAACCAATTATAAAGTGCCTACAGCCAGCCCATTTTTTTATGTTAGGCCTTTGAAGCCTGTCTGCGGTCCCTCCTTCCACTAGTCCTCCACTGACCAGACCACTGCTGCCCGTGTACCCCTGGAACCAATTATAAAGTGCCTACAGCCAGCCCATTTTCTTATGTTAGGCCTTTGAAGCCTGTCTGCGGTCCCTACTTTAAATACTCCTCCACTGACCACCAAGCTGCCTGCCCGTGTATCCATGTAACCGCTGTAAAACTGCCATGAGCCTATTGTTTGTTATTTTAGGCCTTTGAAGCCTGTCTGCGGTCCCTCCTTCCACTAGTCCTCCACTGACCAGACCACTGCTGCCCGTGTACCCCTGGAACCAATTATAAAGTGCCTACAGCCAGCCCATTTTTTTATGTTAGGCCTTTGAAGCCTGTCTGCGGTCCCTCCTTCCACTAGTCCTCCACTGACCAGACCACTGCTGCCCGTGTACCCCTGGAACCAATTATAAAGTGCCTACAGCCAGCCCATTTTCTTATGTTAGGCCTTTGAAGCCTGTCTGCGGTCCCTACTTTAAATACTCCTCCACTGACCACCAAGCTGCCTGCCCGTGTATCCATGTAACCGCTGTAAAACTGCCATGAGCCTATTGTTTGTTATTTTAGGCCTTTGAAGCCTGTCTGCGGTCCCTCCTTCCACTACTCCTCCACTGACCAGACCACTGCTGCCCGTGTACCCCTGGAACCAATTATAAAGTGCCTACAGCCAGCCCATTTTCTTATGTTAGGCCTTTGAAGCCTGTCTGCGGTCCCTACTTTAAATACTCCTCCACTGACCACCAAGCTGCCTGCCCGTGTATCCATGTAACCGCTGTAAAACTGCCATGAGCCTATTGTTTGTTATTTTAGGCCTTTGAAGCCTGTCTGCGGTCCCTCCTTCCACTAGTCCTCCACTGACCAGACCACTGCTGCCCGTGTACCCCTGGAACCAATTATAAAGTGCCTACAGCCAGCCCATTTTCTTATGTTAGGCCTTTGAAGCCTGTCTGCGGTCCCTACTTTAAATACTCCTCCACTGACCACCAAGCTGCCTGCCCGTGTATCCATGTAACCGCTGTAAAACTGCCATGAGCCTATTGTTTGTTATTTTAGGCCTTTGAAGCCTGTCTGCGGTCCCTCCTTCCACTAGTCCTCCACTGACCAGACCACTGCTGCCCGTGTACCCCTGGAACCAATTATAAAGTGCCTACAGCCAGCCCATTTTCTTATGTTAGGCCTTTGAAGCCTGTCTGCGGTCCCTACTTTAAATACTCCTCCACTGACCACCAAGCTGCCTGCCCGTGTATCCATGTAACCGCTGTAAAACTGCCATGAGCCTATTGTTTGTTATTTTAGGCCTTTGAAGCCTGTCTGCGGTCCCTCCTTCCACTAGTCCTCCACTGACCAGACCACTGCTGCCCGTGTACCCCTGGAACCAATTATAAAGTGCCTACAGCCAGCCCATTTTTTTATGTTAGGCCTTTGAAGCCTGTCTGCGGTCCCTCCTTCCACTAGTCCTCCACTGGCCAGACCACTGCTGCCCGTGTACCCCTGGAACCAATTATAAAGTGCCTACAGCCAGCCCATTTTCTTATGTTAGGCCTTTGAAGCCTGTCTGCGGTCCCTACTTTAAATACTCCTCCACTGACCACCAAGCTGCCTGCCCGTGTATCCATGTAACCGCTGTAAAACTGCCATGAGCCTATTGTGTGTTATGTTAGGCCTTTGAAGCCTGTCTGCGGTCCCTACTTTAAATACTCCTCCACTGACCACCAAGCTGCCTGCCCGTGTATCCATGTAACCGCTGTAAAACTGCCATGAGCCTATTGTTTGTTATTTTAGGCCTTTGAAGCCTGTCTGCGGTCCCTCCTTCCACTAGTCCTCCACTGACCAGACCACTGCTGCCCGTGTACCCCTGGAACCAATTATAAAGTGCCTACAGCCAGCCCATTTTTTTATGTTAGGCCTTTGAAGCCTGTCTGCGGTCCCTCCTTCCACTAGTCCTCCACTGGCCAGACCACTGCTGCCCGTGTACCCCTGGAACCAATTATAAAGTGCCTACAGCCAGCCCATTTTCTTATGTTAGGCCTTTGAAGCCTGTCTGCGGTCCCTACTTTAAATACTCCTCCACTGACCACCAAGCTGCCTGCCCGTGTATCCATGTAACCGCTGTAAAACTGCCATGAGCCTATTGTTTGTTATTTTAGGCCTTTGAAGCCTGTCTGCGGTCCCTCCTTCCACTAGTCCTCCACTGACCAGACCACTGCTGCCCGTGTACCCCTGGAACCAATTATAAAGTGCCTACAGCCAGCCCATTTTTTTATGTTAGGCCTTTGAAGCCTGTCTGCGGTCCCTCCTTCCACTAGTCCTCCACTGACCAGACCACTGCTGCCCGTGTACCCCTGGAACCAATTATAAAGTGCCTACAGCCAGCCCATTTTCTTATGTTAGGCCTTTGAAGCCTGTCTGCGGTCCCTACTTTAAATACTCCTCCACTGACCACCAAGCTGCCTGCCCGTGTATCCATGTAACCGCTGTAAAACTGCCATGAGCCTATTGTTTGTTATTTTAGGCCTTTGAAGCCTGTCTGCGGTCCCTCCTTCCACTAGTCCTCCACTGGCCAGACCACTGCTGCCCGTGTACCCCTGGAACCAATTATAAAGTGCCTACAGCCAGCCCATTTTTTTATGTTAGGCCTTTGAAGCCTGTCTGCGGTCCCTCCTTCCACTAGTCCTCCACTGACCAGACCACTGCTGCCCGTGTACCCCTGGAACCAATTATAAAGTGCCTACAGCCAGCCCATTTTCTTATGTTAGGCCTTTGAAGCCTGTCTGCGGTCCCTCCTTCCACTAGTCCTCCACTGGCCAGACCACTGCTGCCCGTGTACCCCTGGAACCAATTATAAAGTGCCTACAGCCAGCCCATTTTCTTATGTTAGGCCTTTGAAGCCTGTCTGCGGTCCCTACTTTAAATACTCCTCCACTGACCACCAAGCTGCCTGCCCGTGTATCCATGTAACCGCTGTAAAACTGCCATGAGCCTATTGTTTGTTATGTTAGGCCTTTGATAGCCTGTCTGCGGTCCCTACTTTAAATACTCCTCCACTCACCACCAAGCTGCCTGCCCGTCTATCCATGTAACCGCTGTAAAACTGCAATGAGCCTATTGTTTGTTATTTTAGGCCTTTGATAGCCTGTCTGCGGCCCCTACTTGCAATACTCCTCCACTGACCACAATGCTGCCTGGAGTGCCTGCCTGTGTATCCATGTAACCGATGTAAAACTGCCATGACTGCCTACTGTTTGTTATTTTAGGCCTTTGATAGCCTGTCTGCAGCCCCTACTTGCAATACTCCTCCACTGACCACACCAATGCTGCCCGTGTACCCCTGGAACCTATTTAAAAGTTCATAGAGCCTAGTTATATATTTTATTTACTATTAATAAGGCCATGATGGACTACGCTGTACCACGCTACAAGCTAACCAGTCGACACTTCTTTTGCGAGAAAAGCCATCCCAACCCTCCACCAGCATGTAGAAGACCGCATTGTCCATGCACTCTGGCAATCTGTGAGTACAAAGGTGCACCTGACAACAGACGCATGGACCTGTAGGCATGGCCACGGAAGATTACGTGTCCATTACGGCGCAATGGGTTAATGTGGTGGATGCATGGTCCACAGGGGACAGCCTACTAAGTCTGTCTGCAGTCCCTAATTCAAATTGTCCTCCACTGTCTAAATCGGAGCTTCCACCTTCTGGCTTTCGGCCTATAGTATCAGAAATTAAACTGCATTTGGCCTTCAACTTTGGTTAGGGCCTACTAACGGCTTCTGCCCCTCCCTGGTGTTGCCCTCAACTAAATAAAGCTGAGCTTCAACCTTCCGGCTCTCATTAAGTGGTTTTAAAAAAAAAAAATGGTGGTTAGGGCCTACTAACGGCTTCTGCCCCTCCCTGGTGTTGCCCTCAACTAAATAAAGCTGAGCTTCAACCTTCTGCTCCAAATTACCATTTTAAAAAATGCAATAGGCTTTTCCGGCCTACTAAAGGTGTCTGTCTGTGTGCCCCTGCCTGGTGTTGTCCTCAACTAAATAAAGCTGAGCTTCAACCTTCTGCTCCAAATTACCATTTTAAAAAATGCAATAGGCTTTTCCGGCCTACTAAAGGTGTCTGTCTGTGTGCCCCTGCCTGGTGTTGTCCTCAACTAAATAAAGCTGAGCTTCAACCTTCTGCTCCAAATTACCATTTTAAAAAATGCAATAGGCTTTTCCGGCCTACTAAAGGTGTCTGTCTGTGTGCCCCTGCCTGGTGTTGTCCTCAACTAAATAAAGCTGAGCTTCAACCTTCTGCTCCAAATTACCATTTTAAAAAATGCAATAGGCTTTTCCGGCCTACTAAAGGTGTCTGTCTGTGTGCCCCTGCCTGGTGTTGTCCTCAACTAAATAAAGCTGAGCTTCAACCTTCCGGCTCTCATTAAGTGGTTTTAAAAAAAAAAAATGGTGGTTAGGGCCTACTAACGGCTTCTGCCCCTCCCTGGTGTTGCCCTCAACTAAATAAAGCTGAGCTTCAACCTTCTGCTCCAAATTACCATTTTAAAAAATGCAATAGGCTTTTCCGGCCTACTAAAGGTGTCTGTCTGTGTGCCCCTGCCTGGTGTTGTCCTCAACTAAATAAAGCTGAGCTTCAACCTTCCGGCTCTCATTAAGTGGTTTTAAAAAAAAAAAAATGGTGGTTAGGGCCTACTAACGGCTTCTGCCCCTCCCTGGTGTTGCCCTCAACTAAATAAAGCTGAGCTTCAACCTTCTGCTCCAAATTACCATTTTAAAAAATGCAATAGGCTTTTCCGGCCTACTAAAGGTGTCTGTCTGTGTGCCCCTGCCTGGTGTTGTCCTCAACTAAATAAAGCTGAGCTTCAACCTTCTGCTCCAAATTACCATTTTAAAAAATGCAATAGGCTTTTCCGGCCTACTAAAGGTGTCTGTCTGTGTGCCCCTGCCTGGTGTTGTCCTCAACTAAATAAAGCTGAGCTTCAACCTTCTGCTCCAAATTACCATTTTAAAAAATGCAATAGGCTTTTCCGGCCTACTAAAGGTGTCTGTCTGTGTGCCCCTGCCTGGTGTTGTCCTCAACTAAATAAAGCTGAGCTTCAACCTTCTGCTCCAAATTACCATTTTAAAAAATGCAATAGGCTTTTCCGGCCTACTAAAGGTGTCTGTCTGTGTGCCCCTGCCTGGTGTTGTCCTCAACTAAATAAAGCTGAGCTTCAACCTTCCGGCTCTCATTAAGTGGTTTTAAAAAAAAAAAAGGGTGGTTAGGGCCTACTAACGGCTTCTGCCCCTCCCTGGTGTTGCCCTCAACTAAATAAAGCTGAGCTTCAACCTTCTGCTCCAAATTACCATTTTAAAAAATGCAATAGGCTTTTCCGGCCTACTAAAGGTGTCTGTCTGTGTGCCCCTGCCTGGTGTTGTCCTCAACTAAATAAAGCTGAGCTTCAACCTTCTGCTCCAAATTACCATTTTAAAAAATGCAATAGGCTTTTCCGGCCTACTAAAGGTGTCTCTCTGTGTGCCTCTGCCTGGTGTTGTCCTCAACTAAATAAAGCTGAGCTTCAACCTTCTGCTCCAAATTACCATTTTAAAAAATGCAATAGGCTTTTCCGGCCTACTAAAGGTGTCTGTCTGTGTGCCCCTGCCTGGTGTTGTCCTCAACTAAATAAAGCTGAGCTTCAACCTTCTGCTCCAAATTACCATTTTAAAAAATGCAATAGGCTTTTCCGGCCTACTAAAGGTGTCTGTCTGTGTGCCCCTGCCTGGTGTTGTCCTCAACTAAATAAAGCTGAGCTTCAACCTTCCGGCTCTCATTAAGTGGTTTTAAAAAAAAAAAATGGTGGTTAGGGCCTACTAACGGCTTCTGCCCCTCCCTGGTGTTGCCCTCAACTAAATAAAGCTGAGCTTCAACCTTCTGCTCCAAATTACCATTTTAAAAAATGCAATAGGCTTTTCCGGCCTACTAAAGGTGTCTGTCTGTGTGCCCCTGCCTGGTGTTGTCCTCAACTAAATAAAGCTGAGCTTCAACCTTCCGGCTCTCATTAAGTGGTTTTAAAAAAAAAAAATGGTGGTTAGGGCCTACTAACGGCTTCTGCCCCTCCCTGGTGTTGCCCTCAACTAAATAAAGCTGAGCTTCAACCTTCTGCTCCAAATTACCATTTTAAAAAATGCAATAGGCTTTTCCGGCCTAATAAAGGTGTCTGTCTGTGTGCCCCTGCCTGGTGTTGTCCTCAACTAAATAAAGCTGAGCTTCAACCTTCTGCTCCAAATTACCATTTTAAAAAATGCAATAGGCTTTTCCGGCCTACTAAAGGTGTCTGTCTGTGTGCCCCTGCCTGGTGTTGTCCTCAACTAAATAAAGCTGAGCTTCAACCTTCTGCTCCAAATTACCATTTTAAAAAATGCAATAGGCTTTTCCGGCCTACTAAAGGTGTCTGTCTGTGTGCCCCTGCCTGGTGTTGTCCTCAACTAAATAAAGCTGAGCTTCAACCTTCCGGCTCTCATTAAGTGGTTTTAAAAAAAAAAAAGGTGGTTAGGGCCTACTAACGGCTTCTGCCCCTCCCTGGTGTTGCCCTCAACTAAATAAAGCTGAGCTTCAACCTTCTGCTCCAAATTACCATTTTAAAAAATGCAATAGGCTTTTCCGGCCTACTAAAGGTGTCTGCCCCTCCCTGGTGTTGTCCTCAACTGAACAAAGCTGAGCTTCCACATTCTGGCTTTCGCCCTATACTATCAGATATTAAACTGCATTTGGCCTACTAGTGTGGTTAGGCCCTTGAAACAGTGTCTGCTGCTCTTGGGTTTGCTACTCCACTGAACAAAGCAATGCCGCCTGTTTAGTCCTGTTACCAATTTTGAACTGCATGTAGCCTACTTTATTCTTTGGCCCTATATCTGTTTCCTCCTCATCCTGCCCATTGCCCAGCCACTGCTAAATGAGTCTGCTGGTACATTGACCTAGACCACTACATTCCCCTTGTACTCTACACAGCCAGAATCTGACCCTGCTGAAAGTAAGGTTCCCCTTCCCGCATGTTATACCACCTTACACAGGGACAAAGAGGAAGGTGCAGATGAAAGTGCAGGTTCCTTCATCAGGTGGGGGGGCATACTCGTTGGCGACGTCACTGGCACAGGGCCCCTCAGAGTACGCAAAAGTGTCGCTGCTGGTGGGAGGCGCCCCCGCCATGCAAACACACCGCCGTACTTTGAGGGGCCCTGTGCCAGTGGCAATGCGAACGAGTGGGCCCCCCCCTGCTTGCTCAGGATCACAGCACTTGCAACTTTTAAATACTTACCTTTCCCTGCAACACCGCCGTGACGTAGTCCGCATTTCCTGGGCCCACGAAAAACTTGAGCCAGCCCTACTCCCCCCACAACTTTCCCCCAATTCCCTATGCCCAACTATTATTATACAGTTAATTAAGATTGGCAAGCTTCAGAAACAAGAATGGATGTTTTTGGCATTAAAATGGGCACTGTAGGTGTTTTCCTGGCCTCCACTCACTGCCGACTATGCTTCCCCATTGACTTGCATTGGGTTTCGTGTTTCGGTCGATCCCCGACTTTTAGCGATAATCGGCCGACTGCACTCGACTCGACTCTGGACAAAATCGGGTTTCCCAAAACCCTACTCGATCTTAAAAAAATGAAAGTCGCTCAACCCTACCTGCTGACATCAGCGATGCTGGGGCCATTGTTATTGATGGGGGGACTCCGGACATTATTAAATGTTAAGGGGGCATTTAAGCATTATTGTTATAGGGGCACTCAGAGTATTGTGACTATCAAAGTTGCATATGTGGCATTATTACTTTTTAGGGACAAAATGTGGAGGGCACTAGCACAGGGCATTAATATTTTTAGGGGGGAATTTTACTATCAAGAGAGCATAAAGGTGACATTACTACTATGTAAGAGGCACAATGGTGGCTTTATTATATGGTGGGGTAAGAGGAGCACGGTTATTGTGCTGCACAGTAGGCGCTAGTGTTGACCATTCCGATACTGCAAATATCGGGTATCGGCCGATATTCGCTGTATCGGAATTCCGATACCGAGTTCCGATATTTTTGTGATATCGGAAATCGGAATCGGAAGTTCCCAGTGTATTGTTCCCAGGGTCTGGAGGAGAGGAGACTCTCCTTCAGGCCCTGGGATCCATATTTATGTAAAAAATAAAGAATAAAAATAAAAAATATGGATATACTCACCCCTCCGGCGGACTCTGGACCTTAGCAGTGTAACCGGCAGCCTCCGTTCCTAAGAATGCAGTGAGTGTACAGGACCTGCGATGACTTTGCGGTCTTGTGATTGGTCGCATGACCGCTCATGTGACCGCTCACGTGACCGCAACGTCATCGAAGGTCCTTCACTCACTGCATTCTTAGGAACGGAGGCTGCCGGTTACACCGCTAAGGTCCAGGGTCCGCCGGAGGGGTGAGTATATCCATATTTTTTATTTTTATTCTTTATTTTTTACATGAACATGGATCCCAGGGCCTGAAGGAGAGTTTCCTCTCCTTCAGACCCTGGGAACCATCCAGGATACCTTCCGATATTTGTGCCCCATTGACTTGTATTGGTATCGGGTGTCGGTATCGGCGATATCCGATATTTTTTGGATATCGGCCGATCCAATCTGATACCGATACTTTCAAATATCGGATGGTATCGCTCAACACTAGTAGGCGCAGTATTAGCGACACATACGGCAGCAGCGGTTCAGTATTGGGGTATCAGCAGGATGAGGAGTTTGTGCAGTTTGGGCATAGATATGGACAGTGCAGGAAATGTGAGAAGTCAGATGTGTCATTGTAATCTCTGCAGACGAGTCCTGGCTGGAGAAGTTGTCATGTTGGTCTGGGCCAGATGGAAAAGATGGGAAAAGTGAATGACTCCATAAGGAGGAACGTCAGCTGTAAGTCACCATCTGTAACTATATTGTGATCTCTTATATGGTCTGCAGGACTGGGATCTACCACTATATGGTCTCCACATAGTAATATCAGTGTTTGTTTTTGTATATAGATTTATTTTCAATCACAGCGAGGTCATCTAGTGATGTTCCCCTATGCTCACAATTAGAGAGCACCACATAGCTGTAGTGAGGATTACCTGGTTAGGGGCCCACTCAGATTCCCCCCCCCCCCCCAAGCTGAAACCCTAGATATGCCTCTGCTTAGACCTAATGAGCTTCGTTTACTTATTTTGTAAGTGTATAATTCTAAGACAAACATTTTATAAAATGCTTATTTTAATGTTAATATCAGGCAAGGAAACTTTCAGAAGGTATTATACAGCCATTTAACAGGTATTTTAAAAGAAAGTACATCAGTTTTATCAGATCTAAGGGATCAATTTAACCCTGTAGTGACCGAGCCAATTTTGACCTTATTGACTAAGCCAAATTTTACAATTCTGACCATTGACATTTTATGAGGTTATAGCTCTGGAACACTTCAACGGATCCCGCTGATTCTCAGTTTTTTGTTTTTTTACATATTGTACTTCATGACAGTGGTAACATTTCTTCAATGTGAGTTGTGTTTATTTGTAAAAAAAAAATAGAAATTTGGCAAAAATTTGGAAAATTTCACAATTTTCTCACATATAATTTTTATGTCGTTAAGTCAGAGAGATGTGTCATACAAAACAGTTCATAAATAACATTTACCACAAATCTATTTTACATCAATACAATTTTGGAAACATATTTTTTTTTTTTGTTAGGCGGTTATAAGTGATAAAATTGACAAGCGATTTCTCATTTTTACAACAAAATTAAAAAACAAACTTTTTTTAGGGACCACCTCACATTTGAAGTGACTTTGAAGGATCTATATGAACAAAAATACCCAAAAGTGACACCATTCTACAAACTACACCCCTCAAGGTATTCAAAACCACATTCAAAAAGTTTATTAACCCTTCAGGTGCTTCACAGGAACTGAAGCAATGTAGAAGGAAAAATGAACAGGGAGGAAATGGTTGAGGAGGTAAGAGTGGCTGGGACCCTAGGAGGTAGCGACCATGCTATTTTAGAATTTTGGATAACTAGAGGAGGAAGACCTGTGAAGACTCAGACATCAAGGTTAGATTTCAGAAAGGCAGATTTTAATTGACTCCGAAAGAGAATCGGAGGGATCCAATTGCTGGATATCCTTAAGGACAAAAATGTCCAGGAAGGATAGGAAATCTTGAAAAATTTAATTCTCAGAGCACAATCGTTAACAATTCCGAAAAGAGGGAAGAATAGGAACCTTTAAGGAAACCAGGATGGATGAACACAGAACTTAAACACATGCTAAAAAGGAAGAAAGAAATGTTTATCAAATGGAAAGAGGGAGGCATATCTAAAGAAGAATATAATGCTGTTTGCAGAACCTGCAGGGCACAAATCAGATTATGTAAAGTGGACAATGAATTAAGGCTTGCAAGAGATGTCAAAAGCTATAAAAAAAGGATTTTGGGGATATGTCACAAGTGAAAGAAAAGTCAAAGATGCTATAGGATTTTTACAGGATGAAAATGATGAAATGGTAAGAAAGAATGTTGAGAAGGACGAACTTTTAAATTCCTATTTTTCATCTGTTTTCTCTCAGACAGGAAGTGTAACATCAACTGATTTTCACTGTCCTATTAAGGGAATAGAAGAATCCAGGATATCTATAAACAGAAAGATAGTGAGGAAACACTTAGCTAACATAAATGAATTCAAGTCTCCAGGTCCAGAGGAATTACACCCCAGAGTACTGCAGAAGATAGCAGAAGAAACTTTTTAACCACTCTCCATAATCTTTGAAAATTCTTTGGATAACAGAAGTTCCAGAAGACTGGAGAAGAGCAAATGTTGTTCCTATCTTCAAAAAAGGGAAGAAGGTGGACCCAGGGAACTATAGGTCAGTGAGTCTGACGTCTATACCAGGAAAGATCTTTGAACAAATTATTAAAAACATGTATGTAAGTACCTGGATAAGAATGAAGTGATTAAACAAAGTCAGCATGGGTTTGTAACTAATCAGTCATGTCAGATTAACTTAATTTCCTTCTATGACAGAATCACTGACTGGGTGGATCAGGGAAATGCTGTAGATATAGTATACAGTGGGGCAAAAAAGTATTGGACCCAGGGAACTATAGGTCAGTGAGTCTGACGTCTATACCAGGAAAGATCTTTGAACAAATTATTAAAAACATGTATGTAAGTACCTGGATAAGAATGAAGTGATTAAACAAAGTCAGCATGGGTTTGTAACTAATCAGTCATGTCAGATTAACTTAATTTCCTTCTATGACAGAATCACTGACTGGGTGGATCAGGGAAATGCTGTAGATATAGTATACAGTGGGGCAAAAAAGTATTTAGTCAGTCAGCAATAGTGCAAGTTCCACCACTTAAAAAGATGAGAGGCGTCTGTAATTTACATCATAGGGAGACCTCAACTATGGGAGACAAACTGAGAAAAAAAAATCCAGAAAATCACATTGTCTGTTTTTTTATCATTTTATTTGCATATTATGGTGGAAAATAAGTATTTGGTCAGAAACAAAATTTCATCTCAATACTTTGTAATATATCCTTTGTTGGCAATGACAGAGGTCAAACGTTTTCTGTAAGTCTTCACAAGGTTGCCACACACTGTTGTTGGTATGTTGGCCCATTCCTCCATGCAGATCTCCTCTAGAGCAGTGATGTTTTTGGCTTTTCGCTTGGCAACACAGACTTTCAACTCCCTCCAAAGGTTTTCTATAGGGTTGAGATCTGGAGACTGGCTAGGCCACTCCAGGACCTTGAAATGCTTCTTACGAAGCCACTCCTTCGTTGCCCTGGCGGTGTGCTTTGGATCATTGTCATGTTGAAAGACCCAGCCACGTTTCATCTTCAATGCCCTTGCTGATGGAAGGAGGTTTGCACTCAAAATCTCACGATACATGGCCCCATTCATTCTTTCATGTACCCGGATCAGTCATCCTGGCCCCTTTGCAGAGAAACAGCCCCAAAGCATGATGTTTCCACCACCATGCTTTACAGTAGGTATGGTGTTTGATGGATGCAACTCAGTATTCTTTTTCCTCCAAACACGACAAGTTGTGTTTCTACCAAACAGTTCCAGTTTGGTTTCATCAGACCATAGGACATTCTCCCAAAACTCCTCTGGATCATCCAAATGCTCTCTAGCAAACTTCAGACGGGCCCGGACATGTACTGGCTTAAGCAGTGGGACACGTCTGGCACTGCAGGATCTGAGTCCATGGTGGCGTAGTGTGTTACTTATGGTAGGCCTTGTTACATTGGTCCCAGCTCTCTGCAGTTCATTCACTAGGTCCCCCCGCATGGTTCTGGGATTTTTGCTCACCGTTCTTGTGATCATTCTGACCCCACGGGGTGGGATTTTGCGTGGAGCCCCAGATCGAGGGAGATTATCAGTGGTCTTGAATGTCTTCCATTTTCTAATTATTGCTCCCACTGTTGATTTCTTCACTCCAAGCTGGTTGGCTATTGCTGATTCAGTCTTCCCAGCCTGGTGCAGGGCTACAATTTTGTTTCTGGTGTCCTTTGACAGCTCTTTGGTCTTCACCATAGTGGAGTTTGGAGTCAGACTGTTTGAGGGTGTGCACAGGTGTCTTTTTATACTGATAACAAGTTTAAACAGGTGCCATTACTACAGGTAATGAGTGGAGGAAAGAGGAGACTCTTAAAGAAGAAGTTACAGGTCTGTGAGAGCCAGAAATCTTGATTGTTTGTTTCTGACCAAATACTTATTTTCCACCATAATATGCAAATAAAATGATAAAAAAACAGACAATGTGATTTTCTGGATTTTTTTTTCTCAGTTTGTCTCCCATAGTTGAGGTCTACCTATGATGTAAATTACAGACGCCTCTCATCTTTTTAAGTGGTGGAACTTGCACTATTGCTGACTGACTAAATACTTTTTTGCCCCACTGTATCTTGACTTCAGTAAAGCATTTGACAAATTATCTCACACAATCCTTATTGAAAAAATGACTAAGGAATGGACAAGGCAACTGTTAGGTGGATTCATAACTGGCTTAGTGATCGGACCCAAAGAGTGGTCGTAAATGGCTGCACATCCAGTTGGAAGAATGCCTCAAGTGGGGTACCACAGAGCCCTGTCCTGGGCCCTATATTGTTCAACATCTTTATCAATGATTTAGATGAAGGAATTGAGGGTAAACTGATTAAATTTGCTGATGACACAAAGATAGGAGGGCTAGCTAATACTAGAGAAGAGAGAGAGGATTCAAAAAGATATAAATAAACTGGAGCAGTGGGCAGCAACTAACAGAATGGTTTTTAACAGGGAAAAATTCAAAGTACTACATCTGGGCAATAAAAATGAAAAATCATATACAGAATGGGAGGAATAGGGCTAAGCAACAGCAGATGTGAAAAAGACTTGGGTATACTAATAGATCACAGACTGAACATGAGTCAACAGTGTGATGCAGCAGCAACAAAAAAGGAAAATACAATTCTGGGATGTATTAACAGAAGCATACAGTCTAGATCACGTGAAGTTATTATTGCCCTCTACTCCTCTTTGGTCAGACCTCATCTGGAATACTGTGCCCAGTTTTGGGCACCACATTTTAAAAAAGACATCAACAAACTGGAGCAAGTTCAGAGAAGAGCGACCATAATGGTGACCGGTCTGCAAACCATGTACTATGAGGAACGTTTACAGGATTTGGGAATGTTTAGCTTGCAAAAAAGAAGACTGAGAGGAGACTTAATAGCTGTCTACAACTATCTCAAGGGCTGTCACATTGTAGAAGGATCATCTTTATTCTCATTTGCACAGGGAAACACTAGAAACAATGGGATGAAACTGAATGGGAGGAGACACAGATTAGATATTACAAAAAACTTTTTGACACAGGGTGATCAATGAGCGGAACAGGCTGTCACGAGAAGTGGTGAGTTCTCCTTCAATGGAAGTCTTCAAACAGAGGCTGGACAGACATCTGTCTGGGATGATTTAGTGAATCCTGCTTTGAGCAGGGGGTTGGACCAGATGACCCAGGAGGTCCTTTCCAACTCTACCATTCTATGATTCTATGATTCTAACATTTAATATTTTTCACAAACAATTTACTTTAGACGCTAACTTTTTTATTTTCATAAGGGTCACAGGAAAAAGGGGACCCCAAAATTCGTTGTGCAATTTCTCATGAATACGCCAATACCTTATTTGTGGGGGAAATCTACTGTTTGGGTCACAGCAGGGCTCAGAAGGGAAGGAGCGTCATTTGACTTCCTGAATGTAAAATTTGCTGGAATAATTAGCGGACGCCATATCGCGTTTGGAGAGCCCCTGATATGCCCCAACAGTGGAAACTCCCCACAAGTGACTCCATTTTGGAAACAACACCCCTCAAGGGTTTTATGCAGGGGTATAGTGAGGGGTATAGGTACGACACAGAATTTGATAACATTTGAAGATCATCATATTAAATATGTCGTCATTAGTGTTGAGTGCATGTGCTCACTGCTCCAGTTTGCATCGGGTGCTCGGATATGCACCGAATATCATGAGTGCTTGTTTCACAGCTGCTAGATACCTACAAAAGACATGTGGGGATTCGCGATACTCCATGCACACCCGAACACCCGATGCAAACTTGAGTAGCGAGCACTTGCGCTCAAAACTAGCCATCATATTGTCAGTTTTTTACTTTTGAAAAAAAAAAATTCTAGCCCCAACCCTAACCCTAACACACCCCTAACCCCAACCATAAACCTAACACACCCCTAACCCCATTCTAATTTATACAGATGTGTGCATGAACCCTCATAACCGCAGCTAGCAAGAGAAATGACATATACAATATGAAAACACATATACAATATTGCCTCTGGCTATAAGTTGACAAGCACAGGAATGGAGAGTAGGCGTGATTCTTGATACTGTCCACATTTAAGGGGTGGCCTCTCTCCCTTTAACTCCAGCTGTTATAGATTAATTGGTTATCCATTGTCTTCCTTTGACTTATCATCATGCCTCATCTAGCACAAGGAATCGGCTCATAGGAGTAATAATCTTTTTCTCCTGACAAGAAGGTGGATTTTGCCCAATTTTTCTGCTTATAAGAACAGCAACTGCTTGACATCTGAAGATCTGCTGTGCATTAGGATTGGCACTGCAGCTCTCACTATTAGGCTGCCGTCACACTAGCAGTATTTGGTCAGTATTTTACATCAGTATTTGTAAGCCAAAACCAGGAGTGGGAGATAAATACAGAAGTGGTGCATATGTTTTAATAATACTTTTCATCTAATTGTCCCACTCCTGGTTTTGCCTTACAAATACTGATGTAAAATACTGACCAAATACTGCTAGTGTGACAGCAGCCTTAAAGTGAGAATTTCACAGTTGGAGAAGTTGTAAATTAAGTTGAAGTTTGCTAGTTTTTCATTTTCTTTCATACAATCCCAGGCAGCTGATAATCAGGCTCAGATAAAGGGAACACTTAACCTATGTGATATGTTTCCTGCTCCCGCTGCATATCACCAAGATGTACTGGATTTATTGGCAAGGACGATAAACAAAAGGAATCTCCCAGGAGATGGAAACATATTAAAGGCCAGATGTTTCCAGACTGTGATCAGGACATGCTATGTGGATCTCTCCGCATATTGTTGAGCCACAGGAAGACACATAGAGTCATATACACATAAACATTGATAATTCTCTCCAAGGCCAAAACTTTCAAACAAACACAGAGAATCCGTTCATTTTCCTCTGCCATTCCAGAGGTGTTGGTCTGCCAAAGCAATCCTGCCAGTGAGCAGTGGGCTTCCTGACTTGACCTGGGGTTCTTGTGTTTCACCTTTGAACTGTAAGAAGCAAGACATACCCATACTACTTCCTGCAAGATGTCCTGGTGATGAATGAGTAAGGACTAAGAAGCACATGTGCAGCTGAGAGATAAACCTGACTGGCCCATCGCCTGTTGGTCAATGTATCCCAGGGTCATGGGCTCTGGCCTTTTCACCAGCTGTAAGATTTAATCTCTAGAGCCTATTTCCACCACCTTCCCCTATTCTTTTTGTATACATCTGGGACGTCCGTCAGATGCCTTTATTTCTCCATTGTTCCTAAGCTACATTCTTACTAAATTCCTTCCACTTCCCTAAATTGTTTAACGCAATTTCATTAATCTACATTCATTTATTCATTCATTTAAATAAAACTGCAGCAATTCCTTGTGACACTTGAATAATCAATAATATATATGTATTTATATATTGGAAAATGTATAAACTATAAAATATATTTATTATATTTCCAACAAAATTATTTTTAAAAAAAATCTCACATATGTGTATAGAAGTGAATAAAATGGTAATTAATGTTATTTTAGGGATAATCCCTTTAAATATAATTTTGCATCATCAAAACAGAAAAGAGAAATATTTCATTATTTTTCTTTTAGCATATCCAAAATCTAAACCTTTTGAACTCATTAAAACATAGAAAAAGAAAAGGTTAAGGGTATGTGCACACGTTGCGGATTTCTTGCAGAAATTTCCTGAAGAAAACCGGAAATTTTCTGCAAGAAATCCGCATTTTTTTTTTTGCGTTTTTTTTCCGTTTTTTTCGCGTTTTTTTAGCATTCTGCAAGCGTAATTAGAATTTAAACTTTTGCCTGCTATGGACATTATACATATTTTTTAACTGTATTGCTCATTTAATGGGCAAATTATCATTAAATAATTACTGCTAACATTAAGCAGAGTATTGTAATTTTAATATTATATATACAAGTTCTTTCAGATCAGAAAATTATGACAGCATATATTTTGATAATGCACTGAAATAAAAACCTGTCATATATTTATAAGTCTGCACCTTTTTCAATCACCTTAAGCAATGAAACAGCGCAGTCAGTAACAAAGTATGTGTCCCAGAATTTTGACTTCCTTTGTCTCTGTTTAACTCAATTCTACAAAAATAGATTATCAGAGCAAAGCATTTTCATTATTATACAAATGTTCCTTGTTCTCTGTAGATGAGGAACAGCATCACACACATGGGGAGTTGTATTCATCAGTCCTCGGTCAAGTGAAGCTTTGTAGTCCCTTTTTCTAACCAGCAAATTTCTTCCACGGATAGTTTTACAAAAGCAGAAATGCTAAAATGCTGATATACAGTGTGTATGTATATATAGCAGTGAGCCCCAAATAGCACTAGCATAAAGCAGAGGCCAATAATGATTAAGTGCAGGACAGGGAAAAATTAATCAAAAAAATAATAAAATCTTTTATTGCAAAAAACAAATAAAAGACAAAAACGTTAATAATGGTAATTGTACCAAAACAGCTTGACACGTGTTGGTGGGTGAACCAAAAGGGAAAAAACACTTTGAAAGTTTATAATCCAAGTAGAATAAAAAGTATGCACAATGGGAAAAAGAATGGCCAGGGGAAAATTGTATGACTGGTACAGGCCAGTGATTTGTACATGTTTGCCGTTATTACCTTTAGCATTTTGTTTCTACAAGTGTTATCTATGATTGTCTCAATATGTCCACTATCTTATAAACCAGCTTGCTACCAACAACAACCCACTCCTGATGAAGCATATGTGAAATGTGTGCTAGGTATATTAGGTGGATGAGCCCTTTTCATCTGGGCTGCCAGGGTGCATAATATATTGCATTCTACCCCTCTCTGATTTATGGTTTTTGTTCACATATATGTACAGTGGGTACAGAAAGTATTCAGAGCTCTTTACATTTTTCACGCTTTGTTTCATTGCAGCCATTTCATAAATTCAAAAAAGTTATTTTTTTTCACATTAATGTACACTCTGCGCCCCATCTTGACTGAAAAAAATAGAAATGTAGAAATTTTTGCTAATTTATTAAAAAAGAAAAACTGAAATATCACATGTTCATAAGTATTCAGACCCTTTACTCAGACACTCATATTTAAGTCACATGCTGTCCATTTCCTTGTGATCCTCCTAGAGATGGTTCTACTCCTTCATTGGAGTCCAGTTGTGTTTAATTAAACTAATAGGACTTGATTTGGAAAGGCACACACCTGTCTATATAAGACCTCACAGCTCACAGTGCATGCCAGACCAAATGAGAATCATGAGGTCAAAGGAACTGGCCAAGGAGTTCAGAGACAGAATTGTGGGAAGGCACAGATCTGGCCAAGGTTACAAAAGAATTTCTGCAGTACTCAAGGTTCCTAAGAGCACAATGGCCTCCATAATCCTTAAATGGAAGAAGTTTGGGACCGCCAGAAGTCTTCCTAGACCTGACCGTCCAGCCAAACTGAGCAATCATGGGAGAAGAGCCTTGGTGAGAGAGGTAAAGAAGAACCCCAAGAGCACTGTTGCTGAGCTCCAGAGATGCAGTAGGGAGATGGGAGAAAGTTCCACAAAGTCAACTATCACTGCAGCCCTCCACCAGTCGGGCCTTTAGGGCAGAGTGGCCCAATGGAAGTCTCTCTTCATTGCAAGACAGACTGAGAAGTAAGATTCTCTGGTCTAATAAGATGAAGATAGAACTTTTTGGTGATAATTCTAAGCGATGTGTGGGGAAACTCAGGCACTGCTCATCACCTGCCCAATGCAATCCCAACAGTGAAAAATGGTGGTGGCAGCATCATGCTATGTGGGTGTTTTTCAGCTGCAGGGACAGCATGACTGGTTGCCATTGAAGGAAACATGAATGCGGCCAAGTACAGATATATCCTGGGTGAATATATCTTTGAGAGGGCTCTGGACCTCTGACTTGGCCGAAGGTTCACCTTCTAACAAGACAATGACCTTAAGCACACATCTAAAATAACAAATGAGTGGCTTCAGAACAACTATGTGAAGCCCTGCTCTGTGTAGCACAAGCGATCGGAACATCACAGCTTCAAGTCTACTATGGAGACTATTGAAGCATGTAAACAATAAAAAAAAAGTTTTTAAAAATAAAAAAATGAACAATAAATAAAACCCCAAATCAACCCCTTTTTGCCCCATTCAAAAAAATATATAAAAAATACACAAATTTAGTATTTCCCATTTAGAAACTCACAATCTATCAAAATGTGAAAATAATTAATCAGATCGGTAAACGGCGTAATGAGAAATAATTAAAAACACTAGAATTAAGTTTTTTGGTCTCCACAACATTGCGATAAAAAGCAATAACAGATGATCAAAACATTGTATCTATCCCAAAATTATATCGATAAAAACATCAGCTTAATGCGCAAAAAAATAAGCCTTCAACCAGCCCCAGATTACAAAAAATGGAGATGCTACAGATATCGGAAAATGGTGCCATTTTTTTAAACCAACTTTGATGCATTTTTTTCATCACTTAAATAAAAAAGAACCTAGACTTGTTTGGTGTCTATGAACTCGTAATGACCTGGAGAATCATAATGGCAGCTCAGTTTAGCATTTGGTGAACATGATAAAAAAACTAAACAATTGTGGAATTTTTGGCAATTTTCGCCAATTTTTTTTAACCATTTTCTAGTACATTGTATGGTAAAATCAATGTTCTTGCTCAAAAGTTCATCTCATGCCGCCAAAAACAAGCCCTCACATGGCCATATTAACAGAAAAATACAAAAGTTATGGCTCTGGGAAGAAGCAAAGCAAAAAACAACACAAAAATCAAGCATGGCCCGGGGGTGAAGGGGTTGAGAAGTCCTCCTACTCCGCATTCGCTACCTGTATTAATTCCACCTGTTTAAATTTGTTACCTGTATAAAAGATACATGTCCATACACTCAATCAATCACACTCTCACCTCTTCACCATGGTCAAGACCAAAGAGCTGTCTAAAGACACCAGGGATAAAATTGTAGACCTGCACAAGGCTGGTATGGGCTACAAGACAATAGGCAGGCAGCTTGGTGAGAAGGCAACAACTGTTGGCACAATTATTAGAAAAAGGAAGAAACACAATGATAATGATAGTTCCTTCAAAAACTGTGTGCAAGCGTACCTATAAGAATTGATGCTGTTTTGAAGGCACGGGGCTGTCATGCCAAATCCATCCTGATTTAATCAAGCTGTGCGCTTATCCGTCAGAACACCATCAACAGCGCTGAAGAGA